>NC_069658.1:10126718-10430625 GCF_027244095.1 Hemicordylus capensis | reverse complement strand
GCAGGGACACAAGCATTCTAGGAAGGGGATCATTTTGTATCTTCCATCTAACACAGCCGAAGGGAGGGTGCTGCAGTGAACTCAGGTGAAGGCTCTTCTGTGGTTAGGGGCCTCTAGCTGCATTCAGAGGTGCTCTTTCCTCTGGACTTTGGGCCCGAAGTCCAGGGCCTCCACATCCTTTGGGGGCCACCAAATCCTCGTTAGTCTGTCCTGGGTTGAATGGTTGCTGAGTCCCACTGGCGGCCCATGCTGTGCTGGGCAGCCAAGTATGATTGCGACCTGCACTGGATACTTTAGATACAGAGGGGGGAGTCGGGAAAGAAATACGTGGGATGGGAATATGTTAAGTTGTGTATTGAAATGTGGATGGAAATCTCATTTTTTTTATGTTAGTCATTTTGTGGCTCTGATTCCTAAAATGGCAGCCAGAAATGACCTCCATGGTCATTTCCAGCCACCCTGACCCACGGATACGCGAGGTCGGTATGTTTTCCCTCCATGAGGTTGGGTGTCATTTTCCCAACTGCAGATACGTGAAACCGCTGATAAGAGATCCATGAGTAAAGAGGTCCACCTGTATTCCTGTTTTATATGCTTACATTCTTGTGAGTTCAGTTGCTGTTTGTGCCCAAGAACACAGGTGTTAAAAATACTGCATGTGTCATGGGGTGTGTGTGTGGGGGCATGCAGGGGGATGATGCTTAACTTGGGGGTGGGGGCTATAAAGGCCTTTAGTTCCAGGCTCCAAAATAACCTAGGTGCATCTCTGGCTGCATTAGATATGCAGGGGTATCAAGTCAATTAGTTCTTTAGACCAGAGAAGGGAGGCCCAGGTGAAAACTGAAGCACCTATAGTTGAACATATGTCAAGGGAAGTAGCCTCATGTGCCGCACACAGTGGTTGTCTTCATAGTTTTTAAAGCTGTCTTCTCTGTCTTTTGGTAATACTGCTCCTGTCACCAAAGCAGACATAGGAGCATCTACAAGGGGCATCTTAAGGGATTCCATGATCTGGGTGGGGATGGAATAAAAACGTTTGGCAGAAGTAGGCAGATGCTTTCCCTCTGCAGGAGAATTCCATTCCCCTTGAATTCAGCCTTGGAATAACTGGATGCATGGATGGAATGATCAGAGAAGGGCCATGTTGGCTGGGAAAAAATTCCTGTGCCTCCACAGAATGATTGGAGTTTGAGGATGGGGGTTTGTGCCTCAAGCTTGAGCACTCTGCATGCCTTTCTTAACAGGAGCTCAAAATCCCCATGTGAAGAAGCAAGGTTGGATATATGAGAGAAGGGACGAGGGCTCATCCAGCACGTTGAGCAGTGGGACAAAGAAAGGAGAAGGGGAGAAAGGGTGGGCTGTCAAGTCATCATCTCTCCCAACCAATGTTCAGCTGGAAGGTGTTCAAACCATCAGAGGCTGAGAAAGATGATTGGTTGATTTTTATCTAGGATTTCAAAGTGCCTGGAAGCAATTTGGGAAAGACAAGCAATTGGGTCATTTGTCTCTGTTGTCACCATCCTTCCTGGGACCTGCAGCTATGGGAGACCAGAGCAGGATAACTCAATAGGAGAATTATGCCAATTTCTGGGTTGCAACTTGGCAGTCCTACTGAAAGGACTGAGCACCTTCCTCTCTAGTGGGAGGGAGATTCTCGGACATGCAGCTGACCTGAAGAAGTATTTCGGCCTGTTCTCCTGATACAGCCCTCTTTCTTCTATGTACCTGCAAGCATCCAAGCAAATGGTCCCCAGGGTGGGGGCAAGGGAGGGAGCACAGCCTACATGTTTTCTTCCTTCCCCGCAGTAAAAGAAATAATGAAAGGAAAGCGAAGAATTAGGAGGGATCATTAAAGAGAGGGGGGAAGCTTTTAAAAATAACTCCGATGACATAGTCTGGCTTTATGCGGAGCTTAATCTGAAAGGATAATTGGCTTCTCTGTATGTGTGTTGTTTCGGTTAATTATTTAACCAACTGGGTAGCTGTGAGTCACAGGGAGAAGTAACAGGATGTAAAAGCAAGAACAAGAAGCCTTTGGAAAGAAGGTGGTGGGGAACCTGGAAAGATAGGGAAGGGTGATGTACTTGCATTGGAGGGAACAGAAGAGCACAGCTGATCCCATAGCAGTGACAGAATGTGCATGCCAATATTTCCCCCAGGAAATAAATTCCCCCAAAGCATGAAAATTACCCAAGCTATGAACTCTGGCCCCTTTTGAGATGTATCAGTTGGGTTTGGATGATTAGTATTATTTTTGCATGCATATTATAGTTGGTTGCTCCTTGGGTTGCCAAGTCCTCAAAAAAGTACTGACTGGTAATTTGGCCAACGAGCAATTAACCTTGCTTCACTCAAGCTGGCACTTAACAGACGCGGCAGTATGGCTGATGATTGAGAGACCGCCTGAGAGGCATTCTGCTCAGAGGAACTGTTTTCTGAGGGTATGAAAGCAAAGGGAGTGGAAGGCTGCCATTGCTAATGATCATGTTAGGAAGGGAATAGAATTCAAAGGGAACCCAAAAGACATGCAGAGCAACCACCTTCTGGGCCATTGCACTCCACACACCTCACCCTCCATGCACAATGCAGCCTATGCACAAGGCAGACCACAGGTTATTGCAAGCAGAAAAACAGTTGGTTGATGCTGGCTAAAGATGGCACAAGACTTCAAATAGGGGGAGCACAAAACAGGACATCTTCCCGCTTGAAAAGACTGGCCCCATTTTAAGTAAGGTCTGGATCCCCTTGAACTGGGCCTGATTCAGAATGGGGTTCTCACGCACTGCTACCCAGCCCTCCCAGCCAGCCCCTGTTCTCCAAGCAAAAAAAAAAAAAGTCTAATGTTAAGAGGGGTTAGAAGGTGGTGGGAAGGGTTCTCCTTAGCTGCAGATCACACCATTTCCATGTGAGGGTCATTGTGGTATATTGAGCTCTCTTCACTACTGTTACCCCCTCCACTCCCCCCAGCCCCCAAGGCCACCTTCACACATAACGTGAAACCATGGGGTGACGAACCCAAAGTTAAATGCCGAAACCAGGAATTGTACTGCAGACGACCATTCAAAGTGCGGCTTCTGGGCAGAGGAGCCCCTCCCTCTTCCCAGTCTGCTGAGGCCAATTCCTAGCAGGCTGCAGGCTGCTCATGTCACCAGACTACAGACAGGACATCAGGACACTCTCAAGGCAGCTGCCATTGGGCACGATCTATGAGGGGGCATGCAGGGAGCAATCATGCCTTTTCAGCCTTCAGCAGGGTGAAGACATACATCCTCACTGCACTCGTGGCAATGCCCTTGCAGGAACCTTCGAGGCACACAGTCCTGCAGAAGCACACTCATTTATACCCAAGAATAGCAAGGGGCACTTCCAGATGGCAATGGGGTTTTTTGGGGGGGAGGTACATGGAGAATGGCAGCTAGGAGAGCAGTGGGGTGCTTGCTGAGGGCAGGGCACAAGGGTGCTGCACATCAGAAAGAGTTATCCTGTAACACAACTGTGCACCTGCTCCTCCAACCTGGAGCGGGTCTCATACAAATGAAATAGTGATGGTCTTTCTGGGAGATGTTGTTACCTGTCTGGAAAGGCAGTGCCTCACCAAGACATGTGGCCCCCACCTTTGGACCTTTGCTCAGGAGGATGTGCCCACATTCTGTGCATCCAGAGTTTAGAGCAGGGGTGGCGGTCCCCACGGGTACTTTACGATCACAGCACTGGGAAGAGCTGCGGTGGGTCTTCTCTCACTTGCAATCCCTGTGCTTAAACATAACCCTGCCATTTGATGGTAGCCCAAGAGCAGCAAGTGAACTCTCCCTAGGGCAAATCCACTTGCCTGTCTCCTGGCCATGATTATTTGTAAATATAATAGATAGATAGATAGATAGATAGATAGATAGATAGATAGATAGATAGATAGATAGATAGATAGATAGATAGATATTAATAAAATAGCTATAAAGTTGCTATTCCTTGATTAATACGAGGATCCCTGTGTCCCCCTTTGTGGAGGTCCTTCTTTAATCTTCCTGGGGAAATAAATGCAAAGTGACCCCCCCAGTTGAGGAGGAAGGGACTTGGGGCCCACTTCCTCCACCCTCTCCAGGAAGAGAGGATTGGGACCCTCCCTTCCCACTTTTACTCTTCAAAGATAGACTGAATGCACCTTGTGATCACATCCATGCTTGCTAGCACCTTTTACACCCCCCAAATTACCTGTAGTGCCTAAGACTGGTGTATTGGGTGCACCGGTGGGTCTTTAGCCTCCCAAAAACCTGTTCCACAAGCATCCTCATGCCGCTGTGCAGGAAGTTGCGCTGGAAGGTGATTTGAGGTGGACAGTAGGGGGCCACTAGACACTTCTGGAGGCTGTATCCCTGGTCCTCAAATATCATTGGCTTCACACGTTGTCCACTGACAAGCATGGGTGGTGCATTCACCCAGGTCTCAGCCTAAAGCTTCGACGTGAGTGGAGAGGTCTAGAAGATTGCTGATTCATGGCTTCTCCCAGATACTCCAATGTAGACGTCCATGAAACACCCGGTAGAGTCTACAATAGCTTGCAGGGTCATTGTGTAGTAGTGTATGCCGCTGTACATAAGAACATAGGAAGCTGCCATATACTGAGTCAGACCATTGGTCTATCTAGCTTAGTATTGTCTTCACAGACAGGCAGTGGCTTCTCCAAGGTTGCAGGCAGGAATCTCTCTCAGCCCTATCTTGAAGAAGCCAGGGAGGGAACTTGGAACCTTCTGCTCTTCCCAGAGCAGCTCCATCCACTAAGGGGAATATCTTACAGTGCTCACACTTCTAGTCCCCCTTTCATATGCAACCAGGGTAGACCCTGCTTAGCTAAGGGGACAAGTCATGCTTGCTACCACAAGACCAGCTCTCCTCTCTTAAAGTTCTGTAGTTCTTGTCAATGCAGTGGGAGGGGGGGGCACTAAAATCTTCAAGTGTGTCCCGTCTATACAGCCAATGACTTCTGAGAAACTCTTCTGTTGGAACTGTCATCCCCTCCTGCAGGTTTCCCACATGTCTTCATGTCTTCAAGGAACAGTTCAACCAACAGATTAACAACTTCCCTGAAAATCCCACATGCCGTTGAGGTGCCAATAGCAAACAGGTTGCATAGTGTCCAGCAGTTCGGGTTGGAGGCCAACTTTTAAGCATGATGGGGAGGTGCTTGGGGACTGGCACCGTGTAGTGCATGACTGTCCTGGCGTCAGAGGATTGGCTCCATCTCTTTGGTAAGGAAGTTGAAGGTCTCTCTGGACATTCTGGAGCTGCCTGTGAACCACTCATCATCCCAGTCCCAGACATCTTCCATGGACTGCCAGGTGATGTCGTCCCTTGGCAGTACCCCTTCCTGTCTGCATACCAGACCTCCTGCAGAAGGTGGGCCAGGGATCGGAGGGCTCCAGCACTTCTCTGGACACTCACCACGATGGCAGCTGCCGCCCACACAGTCACCAGGTTTCTAAGAGCACGCAGCAGCCCCCTCCTGTGCTGAGATCTGTGTCTGGCTTCCTCCTCCATGTTGTGAAGGACTGTCTCCATGGCACTGTACACAGCCACTCTGGGTGCTGTGCCCACCACTGGAGAACTGTTCCGGGATGCCCAGCAAGTAGATGGGATTTGGCAGCACACATCCTGGGGACTTTGCAGTATGCAGGTCCTAGGATGGGCACCTCCCATTTAGTGGGGGTGGGTGGGAGTGTGTGCCCTTCGACCTCCTAGCCAAGCGTGTGACAATAGGTGGTATTCCTGCAGAGGAGGGAGATGTACTTACTGGCAGATGTCCTTCCACTGGGTGCGTGGTGGTGGGTAATATGTTTCCTGCTTCCCATGCCTTGCCAGGGTTGAAGGAGAGATATTATGTGGTTTTCTTGTCATCCTGGCATAAACCTCCACCTTCACCCTGCGCTCTAGGCACATGCACTCTCCTTTGGCCACAAAGGGCTGCACACTCACAAAGGAGTATGCACATACTGCTGCAGGTTTGCGGCAGTGTGCTGTGGAACACTCTGGCCCTTTTGAGGGCTTTCTGCGGTGGCTGCCCTGGTGTGGCCTCAGAGGATCCTTCCCTAGGCTGTCCATCTGCAAGAGGTGTCTGCAGCGGCGGAGGGTGGCTGACTAGCAGCACGTGATGGTCCTAAATGTGGACCTATGAGTGGTGGCCTCAGTGGTGTGGAGGGCTGACGTCCACCATGCACACCCATGAAGGGTGGCCGTGGTGACACTGGGGGCGTAGTTGCTTGGTGTGGCCCCAGCACAGCACCCATAAAGTGTGTCCATGGGGTTTGAGAGTCTGCAATGGCTTGGAAATACCCCAGATGTGTGGGCAGGTAGGGTGTACAGCTGGTACAGTTGCTGCTGTGGAGGAGAATAACCTGGTGCCTGAGTAGCAATTCTAGAGATGGAGTCAGCCATCCACTCCAGGTAGACCATGTAGAGCTCAAACCTCCTCCCGGCCGCTGCATCATCTGAGTGCTCCATGGCACCCACCCCCTCCTGGCCCGTGCGCTCAGAGGAGCTGACCACCTCCTGCACCATGGTCTCAGAGAATGCTTGGAAGACCCTCCTGTCTGCTGTGTGCCTCTGCTGCCTCGGCATTGCCGTCAAGTTCCCAGAGCAGGGAGCAGGTGGCCCGGGAGCTCTCTGCCTGCTGCGAGACAAGGTCCTTAGCAAGCTGCAGATGGTCCACCCATCTCCTCTTCTGTACTTGCAGTTCTGGGGTTTGGGGGCAGCACTTGCCCTGCACAGTTCCCCCCCTCCCCACCAAAGGGACATTACCATGCCCTCCCCCATACCCACCACCCCAAACTGCACCCCTATCCATGCCTCCACCCCCACCCACAGCACCACCCCCACCTCCACAGCCACCCACACCCCCAACCCCCACACCCAGTTGGATCCCCACCATCCCACCCACATCATGCAACCCCCATATCCATCCATGCCCCAGTGTCTCCTGCTGTGGGCTGCATGCACACTCACTAGCTGTCTCCTCCAGTGGGTGAAGGGGCTCCTCATGCATGTAGTCAGGAGATCCTGCTCTTTCCCCCATCAAGGGGCCTACCTGCAACCCCCAGCATGTTCTCCCATCCTGGATGCCACATCAATGAGTGTGTGAACATTTCCTCCGACTGCTGAGTGTCCAGCATTTGCACCATGGAGGTGCTTGCACCCAGTGTTGCACCCTGCACAAGCTCCCGCTCCAGCAGGGACCCCTGGCTCTCCCTGCTGAGGAAATGGGAGGGTGGGAGGTGCTGCAGGGACTCTGTGTCTCGTCATCATCGTCCCCCAAGTCCATGGAGTAGAGCCTGGACTGTCCTGTGGCATCTGCAAACCACACAAGTACACTGGAGGGATCTGCTGCAACAGTCACACTTGTGAGCTGCAAGGCAAGCTGAGGTGGGCGTGATGGGCCTGCTGCCCTAGATCAGCTGGGGACCTCTGTTGCCCTAGCTGGGAACATTGGCATGGCCACAAGTGCCATGGAAGTTGCTGCCACTGGACCACCAGGATGGGCAGGCCCTACAATATTTTAAATGAATCCCTGAATCTATGAAGCTCCACCTACATTTTTAACAAGCACCATCTCTGGCTCACTAAATTTTCCCCTAAGCCTCTTGGTCCACATAGACTCCACAACCATGGGCCCAGTACTGTTCTGCCCTGGGACCACCCAGGGGCTGGTATCTTTGAAATCAAAAGCCATTTCCCACATTAGGTCACGCTACTACTACTGCTACGACAACCAATATTTATATACCTCTTTTCAACAGAACTTCTCATAGTGGTTTACCTAGAAAAAATAATAATCAATAAAGATGGCTCCCTGTCCCTAACGGCCTCACAGTCTAAAAATAAACACATCCTAGACACCAACAACAGCCACTGGAAGGATGATGATGATGATGATGATGATGATGATGATGATGATGATGATGATTCATTCGGTTTCTATATCACCCTTCCAAAAATGGCTCAGGGCAGTTTACACAGAGAAATAATAAATAAATAAGATGGCTCCCTGTCCCCAACTGCCTCACAATCTAAAAATAAACACATGGTAGACACCAACAACAGCCACTGGAGGGATTGTTGTTGTTGTTGTTGTTGTTGTTATTTATTCGATTTCTATACTGCCCTTCCAAAAATGGCTCCGGGTGGTTTACACAGAGAAAAAACAAATAAATAAGATGGCTCCCTGTCCCCAGAGGGCTCACAATCTAAAAAGAAACATAAGAGAGACACCAGCCACAGTCACTGGAGGTACTGTGCTGTGGGTGGAGAGGGCCAGTTACTCCCCCCCCCCGCTCAATAAAGCGAATCACCACGTTAAAAGGTGCCTCTTTGCCAAGTTTGCAGGGGTTAGGATTGGATAGGGCCAGCTGCTGTGCTAGGGTTGGATAGGGCCAGCTGCTCTCCCCCTTCTAAATATAAGGGGATATATTTAAAAGCAGCCTCTTTGCTCCTTTAGGGTGCCTGACTCTCCCTTTCACAGAAGCGCCTGCCATCACACTTGCAGCATTCACCTCTCTAACCAATGCTCTAAGTGTGTGGGGAGCGTCAGGAGCGTTGAATGATTGATGCATGGGGTGAGACTTCCAGTAAGCCTTTGGAGCCTGTACTCAGGTGCTGCCTCCTTTTTAATAACGTCTGAATGAGACTCGAGAGTGACTAATATCTGGAAGGGTGGGAGAGGGCTTCCAGATGATGAAAGAGTGGTGCTTCCCGCCAGTCTCTAAGCCCAAACAGCTTTCTTTCTAGAAATTATTAAGTGCCATGATGAAGCCTTTCAAACTGTTTACATTTTAGTTTAAAAATAGTCTCAGAGGTTGGGAGGGGAGGGGAATAAGACAAGGTCCCCTTTCAAGCGCCAGGATGCACAAATGGGCTCTGATTCCAGTGCTGGGATGTGCCAAATGTTAATAGGGCTTTTTGCGAAAGGAACGTATCTCAAGAGTCAATATAAGCCATGCCCTATACAAAGAGTGCTCTTTCATGCAGTACCCATCTTACCTTGGCAGGGACCACTAAAGCAATCTGCAGTGCGGCTTAAGCTGTTCTCACACAAAAGGCCCTCTGTGCCGCTGGAAGATAAAAATCCACTTCAGTTTGTTAACAACATTATTTAACCTCTTGATCTCTTCTCCACACTCCACTCCCACTAAGAAGGGTGGGTGGATGCAGAGCTTCTCTGCGAAGCATTCTTCTTTTCTGTGGGCTTGTTTAGGAAGCCCAACTCCCTTGGCTGATCTAGACTTAGCCTGCAATCCCAGGCGCTCTTATCTGGGAATAAGTCACTCTGAACACAGTGGGGTGTGCGTCAGAGGAAATATGCATAGGATTGTGCTGCAAAGGTATGATTCTCTCTTATCCTGAAGGCTCTGGGTGGTAACAGTTCTACGCAGTAAATACTGATAAACTCATGAATGCCATGGGTGGTGTGGGATCACAGAGAGAGCTTTCTCGGTCATAGTATCACTTAGGTCACCAGTTGAAGTTGATTGACTGTACTGAAGTTGACTGACTGTCAATCAGAGCAGCTCTTCTTCACATAATGTAAAATGAAGTTATGAAATGTACTGCCACAAGATCTGGTGAGGGCTACTAGCTTAGAGGACTTCCAGAAATGATCAGATAAATGCATGATGGGGCTCTTAGTCCTGATGGCTAGAACCTCCATGTAGAGAGGCAGTATACCTATGAATATCAGATGCTAGGGACAAACAAGCTATAGGTTTTGTGTCTTGCTTAAAAGGCTTGAAAGGCTAGGTCTTCCATCAGCCAAGGTGAGATGGCCTCCTAGACACCAGGTTTTGGGGCAGCCATACCACTCATTGCCCGCTCTGCTACATCACCTGCCTCATTTAGCCACCCACCATCATGGAAGCAGCTCTTTGCTGAACAGTGTTGCTGACCCAGAATTGTCCTCCTCTATCTCTGCTTCCACTTTGTGAAAAGGCAGAGGCAGGACAAGAAAGTAGAAGGATGTGGATGGAAGCCGGCAGAGATGGGACACCCTAGCCCAGTGTAACCCAAGTGTTATTTGGGTAAGGTCCACATGCTGGGGGATTAGGCTCTGCCAAACATCAAAGAAGCACTAGAGGAAGAGGAGACAGAGTGAAAATAGGAGCATTTTTGCATAGTTTCTGCAGAAGCAATATAGATCTACCCTTGAACACCTTGATTAAGGTGAGAGTGAATTCCATCATTAAACTTATAGGCAATATAAAAGTATGGAAGGTGTGGGAGGTTATTCTTTGGACCAAATAAAGAAGGGGGGTTCATTTCAAAACCTAGGTTCTCACCTAGGCTCAATTCCTAGACAGGTTTCTACATCCCTTACAGAACGCGTAATATTGCTGAGCTGAGCTTCACAGGAGCCACAAGCTGGCTGAGATGGCAGAGCAATCCAGAGATGGGTCTAAACTAGCCAGAGCCAATCGAGTCTATTGCAGCCTGAACAGGAAGCCTTTGAATCACTTCCCAATGGGGAGAGCCAATAGGCATCTTGGGCAGGTGGCGTCACCTGGGAACTCTAAATTGCTTGGGGAGGTGCTCCAAGTTGTGCACAGAGACAGAGTGTGGAGTGGATTAGGAACAAAGGAACATAGGAAGCTGCCATATACTGAGGCAGACCATTGGTCTTTCTAGCTCACAGTGCTCACATGTGGTCTCCCATTCAAATGCAACCAGGGCAGCCCCTGCTTAGCTAAGGGGACAAGTCATGCTTGCTACTTAAGACCAGCTTTCCTGCCCGTTCTGGTCCTGGGATCTCCTGACTAATGGTCCAAGAGTTAACTTGGACTCAAAAAGGATGTGACTGTAGATCAGCATTTGTCCTGCAGTCAGTGATAGCGACTCAGGAATAGGGCCATCTTGTCATAAGGAAGAGACTTATCACTTGGCCTGCTGACAGGAATACTTCCAGATATGAAAGTCTATTGATCCTGAGCTCCAAGAAATATTGCGGTCCATTTATTCCATCAAGTCTAGCATCCTGTCTCCTGGTGTGTGGTGCCTACTTGAAGAGTGGAGGGGGATAAGAGCAAATCAATACAATAGTAACCAGCTGTGCATTACTGGAATGGGGTGTTGAACTGCTGTTTCGCTCCCAGCTCTGGACGCTAGATAATAAACTCCAGTGCCATCAGCTCTTTTCGGCCACACTCATTGAAAAGAAACACTCAATTTATTTTCTTCCATTAATGCTCACTACTGAAAAAAAATCGACAGAAGGGCTGCCCATAATATAAAGCTGCTACCCTTGTCCGCATTGCCTTTCTCCATCACAATGCTGGAACCTGAGTCACCAAATGAAGTTCATTAAGAGTCAGTCAAGGAGGCTATTCCTTCGTAGGGGACTGCTTTACAGGTATACTGGATCAGACCCTTGATCCATTGACCTCAGCTTTGTCCATACTGATTTATGGCGGCTCTCTTTTGGAAAGGAGCCTTTCCCACCCCTAGCTGGAGATGCTGGAAATTAGAGGAACCTTCTGCACGCAAAGCAGATGGTCTAGCGTTGAGCTACAACTCCATCCCCTCAATGGCATGGGCAGGCAGGGTGGTGGGAGGTTTGCTGGCAGCCTGTTCTCCTTGTGCTTCTTGCAGGCTTTGCAAGGTGTATGCACAGCTTGCAAACTGTAGATTGGTCCTGAAGAGCTGGGGTGGGGGGACATCTTGCTGCTCTGCTGGCATCCCAATAAACCACTGTATGACGCACCCACCTCATCTCACCTCATAAAACGTCCACCCCTCATAACACTCAATTGAGCAGGCAACAGCAAAAAGGACAGCCAGCCCAGAAGTTTCATTTATCTTGGGATTTATGTTCTACCTTTCATCCCCAAGAGGGTCCCCAAGTTGGCTCACAATAGTTTTAAAAAATCACACAGAAAACAAATCTATGATTAAAACTAAACTATCCACTCTTAGAAATTCAATTAACGTCAACAATGAAAAAGTTCAGCACAGGGGACAATCAGGGGGGGAAAAGTTCAGCACAAGGGACAATCAGCTCAACTAAAACAACTTTTAAAATAAAAATGTCATGGTCAAATGCTAAAAACAGGTCTAAGGGGGTAGGGAATTCCACAACATTTTTTGTTCTTTGGACAGATATTTATATACTGCTTTTCAACAAAAGTTCCCAAAGCAGTTTAAATAGATATAAATAACTAAGTAAATAAGGCTCCCTGTCCCCAATGGCCTCACAATCTAAAAAGAAATATAAGATAGACACCAGCAGCCGCCACTGGAGGGATGCTGTGCTGGGGATGGACAGGGCCAGTTGCTCTCCCCCTGCTAAATAAAGAGCACATTAAAAAGGTGCCTTTTTGCTCAGTTAGCCGGGGGATAACTGAGTTAACTTGGGGGCTACAACCAAAAAGACCCCATCCATGGTCCCTCCAAAAAGCTTTGAAAGAGAGGGCATGAAGCAGCCCCTGCAGCCCCTCAGATGGCAGATGGAGCCGGTGGGCAAATGCACATTAACACAGATAGTCCTTTAAATATGTTAGTTCCTAATCATGAAAGATTTTAAAGGTAATAACCAGCAAATCAAATACGACTTGCTGAATGCCATACTATAGATCACAAGCTCCTGAAATTCCTAGACAGACCACTTTTTAAGGCTGCTTCGCAGCAAGCATGATTGAAGTTTCCCCCATAGAGGAGCAGCCTCTTTGAGCATCCTAGACTGGCCATGCTTCTCATGTTTAATAAATAAATTAATTACATTACATTACATTTATAACACCCCCCCTCCAGATTTTTGCCTCAGATTTTTGATGGCACAGATTATGGGTTGTTTCAGTGACTGGGGAGCTCATGTTTCTTGCAACTCCGATATCTGTCTTGTATGGAAAGCAGCAAAATGTGCAGACACAACATTACTCGGCCACATCCGGCAGCTCTTCAAACCCTCATAGCCACCGTTCAAGCTGACCTCAGTAACAACCTGACCTCCTGACAATAGCTTGGCCTCTTTGTTATCATTGCCCTTGACTGCAACACTGCACACTTTTGGGTTTCCGAGCTGTACACGTTCATTTTAAAGATTGGTTTCCTCTGCTACCTATGGAGGTCTGTGCAGAAAAATAAAAATGAGAGAGCAAGGATTCGATGGTGGCAGAAATGAAAACAGAGCATTATCCAGCCTGTTCCCTAGCTCACCCTGGCTATTTGCTCTCTAGCTTTCCAGTGCTAACAAACAAAACCAATTCCCTCGCTTGTTCTGAAATGGTTTTTATATTCTCATAACAAAGTACTTTGCCAGGCATTTTCCTACAGGGGAACATTAAGGCCTGAAACAAATTTTGCTCCTTGCTTGTGAGTCAAACCTTCAGAGCTTTCCAGAGATGACCCTGTATTATGGGGTGGACAGGAAAAGAGCTGGCAGAGTCAGCAAGGCAGTATTAACTTCCAATGGAATACACAGAAGAAAAACCAAGAATGGCAGCAATGCAGGTGAAGCCGGTACATGAACAGAATGGCTCACTCCAGCTAACCCAAGCCCCATTTAATACGAGGCTTGTTCCCATGACTGTTAACTGGACATGTGTCCTATCCAACTCCGGGAGCTGATTTTTCAGCCATGTGCGAGGAAAAAGCAAGGCAGGAAGTGAGAAGCATGATCATCTGCTATGTGTCAGCTGGACAGGATGAGGATGCCCTACCCAGATTCCATCCCCAGCTTTTGAATGCGGTAGGAGGGGAAAAACACCCTACCCAGCTGTTGCTTGTCCTACCCAGTTAACGGTTATGTGAAGTCTACTGTCTGCTTTGATAATCGCCTCTGGGAAGAATCATTGTCCAGAAAGTTCCACATGCCCTAATCCACCAGGCAAAACATCTGCCCAAGCTGAGCCATAGACTCAACAGGATTTAGGAAGCAAGGTGGAGGAGTCATAGGAAGCTGCCTTACTGAGTCAGTCCACTAGTCCCTCTAGCTCAATATTGTCCACACTGACTGGCAGTGATTCTCCAAGGTTTCAGGTAGGAGTCTTCCTCAGCCCTACCTGTAGATGCTGCTAGGTCTTAAACCTGGGACCTTCTGCATGCAAAGCAGATGCTGGGCAACTGAACTATGGCCCCATCTGTAGAGTTAAAGCCCGGAGAGGCTATCTTTACCAAGGCAATAGAAAGCCTTTCTGGCACTTCCTGATGGAGAGAGCTAATGGCCACTCCTGGGGTTGAGGAATGCCAGTCACACCACAGTTTGGACTCACCCCAAGGGAACCAGCAATCCAAGGCCACGTGAAGCTGAGAAGAAAAACGAGACATGCCATTCTGTAAGGGAGTGGGTGGAAGTCAAGGTCAAACAAGCCAGGAGCCAGAGGGTCAGGACTATGTGAGAGCAAGGGAAACCAAGGAAGTTCCGGCTAACAGTTTGTACAACCATGTAGCAGACTGTACCCTTTTGAAGGGAAGTGGAGCCTGGTCACACCCTTGGCCTGGCGTGCTGTGGAACTTAAAGAGCCCATGCCACATTCTACAGGCATGGCTGTGGTGTGACTGGGCTACTAGCAACCAATAGGGGGCTGCACAAAACCAGCTGGTCCAGTTCAGTTCAGGTCCATACTGGTCTTGAACTAGACTGGGCCAGTTCAGTCCAGAACCCCCTCGAAACCCAGTCCGTGAGTGGTGGTTCGCGAACATTTTGTAAAAAGTATTTTTATGTTTATTTTTTGTATTTACTGACCTCTGGGGGGCTTCTATGAGGCTGCAGGGTGTGTGTTTCTCTCTGGAGGTTCCCCTCCCCTTGCCGACCTCCATTATGTTTCAAGTTGCCCTACTCAGGCAGTCTTCAGCCCGTTCTGGACCTCATCCCCATCCTCAGCCATTTCGGAGGCTGTTGAGCATTCCCAATGGGCCTTTGCGTGGCCGGGTCATGACCTATTCGCCATCAAAACTGTTTGCACATCCCTAGCAGCCAGGTGGTGTTAGTGTTGCTTCATTCACAACAACAAGTATTTAGATACTGCTTTTCAACAGAAGTTGAAAAGAATCAGATGAAGGGCTAAGGGAGCATCCTCAGGCCAAGGTGGGGGTTCTTGGGCTATGAGGTCCCCTGAATCCTGGAGCAGATGGACCTCAAACTCCATTCTTCCCTTAGAGTTCTCCAATTCCATCCCAGTTGGTGAAGGGTCAAGCTTGGGGGTCATGGCATGCAATATCCACTAGGGAGAATGCCAGCCCATGGTGCTTCTGGCTTGCCATATGGGGCAGCTATGCGCAGCGCTCAGGCTCCTTGTTCTAGCCCTGGCACATGCTGACAGAAGGGGGAAGATTAACCTCCAAAAGTGGCAACACAGATCTCTTGGGTGAGACGTGTGAATCAACACATCAGCCACTCAAGGCTATTTATTCTCCCAACAACTCATGTTGTAGAAAGCAGGTTTATTTGAAGCCCATGCAACAGTGCCACTGTGCTAGAGTGCTACCCACGTGCAGCCTCATTTATGCTGAAGAGCTATGGATATCTTTTGGGGAGATCCTTCATATGCTTCTGACTTTCTTGGCTCAACTTCCTGCTGTTCTTGGGAGCTATTCCGGGTCCTGCAGTAAGCTAGTCTGACAGGAGCCCGTGCTTCGTGCATAGCTGCCCCATATGGTGAGCCAGAAACACTATGGACTGCAGCTCTCCCTAGCAGATACTACATGTCATGACCCCCAAGCCTGACCCTTCACTAACTTGGATGGAATTGGAGAACTCCAAAGGAGAAAGGGAGTTAGAGTTATGAGCAATCTGTTGCTGTCCTTTGCTGCTACTCTTGGCTGGTGTCTCCAGACTTCACATGTAGGCTCACAGCCCAGCTAGACAGGATACTGTCCTTGTGATGTCAGCAAGTCCTTTTGGGACTAGTGGAAAGTATTCTTGAATCAACAACAACAACTGTTGATATTTGCAACAACTCAACTTTTTTTTTGTTTTGGCCAGGAAGTAGAAAGCAGTCTATCTTGAGCAGTATCTAATTCAGCATTTCAGTTTCCAGCAGTTGGTTAGACAGATGCCACAGTGGTTCACAAGGGGCCGATTCAGATGAACCTCAGCCTACCACTGCTCTTACACACAATAAGGCTGAAGCCCCATCACAAACTCCACTCACTCTTTGTCACAGTCCCCTATGTCACTCATGGGTGTGCCAACACATTCTTGGCAGATCCTTTACTCCCGTGTAAAGGGTGATCATCCGCATCACCCCACTACACATGCTGCAAAACTTTCTTGGTTTTGCATTGCATGAAGAAGGGAGATATGAACAATCACCCTTTACACACAAGGACATGCTTTACTTTCATGGTTGGCATGTCTGTGAGTTACAGAGGGCTGAGCACGTTTGTGACAAGGGTCCAGCCTTATCACGTGACAAAGCACTGGCAGTCAGAGGTTCATCTGAACTGGCCCATGGTATGGGCCTTTTAAATTGTCTTGTAAGTCTGAGGAAGACACAGAGGGCCCTTCCATCAGCTTGGTTGGAGCCAACAGCCATCTGGCTACTCCTTTTACAGCATAGGGACATAGGAAGCTGCCATATGCTGAATCAGACCATTGGTCTATCTAGCTCAGTATTGTCTTCACAGACTGGCAGCGGCTTCTCCAAGGTTGCAGGCAGGAATCTCTCTCGGCCCTATCTTGGAGATGCCAGGGAGGGAACTTGGAACTTAGATGCTCTTCCAAGATCATCCCATAAGGGGAATATCTTGCAGTGCTCACACACCAGGTCTCCCATTCATATGCAACCAGGGCAGACCCTGCTTAGCTAAGGGGACAAGTCATGCTTGCTACCACAAGACCAGCATGGTCTCCATCAGTCCACCAGTCAGCATCCAAAGGAGACAGCAAGTCCCCCTCCACTGGCCTGGCTGTGACTGGCTGTCATTTGGCTCCTCTCCTCCCAGCCTGTCTCATGCAATGGTCGTGGAACCTGATTGTGCTTAACTTCCTCTTTCCTCTCTGCCATTTTCCTCTTTTGACTCATGTCTACTAACTGTTGTTGTTTTTAAAGTGTGAACGACATTGAGTGCATTGGCAGAAAGGCACTATATAACTGTGATAAATATGTAAGGAGACTGATTCTTTCTGATTCTTTTTTTGGTGGTCTGTATTCTTGCTTTGTACCACTGGCGCTTGTAAACCAAAAGCTACATAGGTTAATTCCTCTGACTATACTATTCTACTGGATCCACTAATGGCAAACAGTGTAGATCTTAGGCACAGTCCCAAATGTCTGATTAGCCTTCAGGATTAGGATTCTGTACCAAAGGTACAGTGGGTTTCCCGCCCTTTAAGTTCCTTTTAGGTCTCCAAGTGATGCCGGGGATTGTGGGAATTGTAGTTTAAAAAAAATAGGTACAGCTGTAGTCTAATCTGGCCCTGTGTCTAAACGTTATGTATTGGGCAGGGATCACTGGAGGAGCCATTATAGAGCTATCCTCATGGTGACTGTAATGTGTATTCTGGCCTGAGAGAGAGGATTACAAGATTTCCGATCCTTAGAAAGTACAGAAGGAAATGGATCAGAAGGCACAATCAATTAATGTATATAATTTCCAGGTGTGTGCCATGGGTTGGTTACTTACACTCCAAACTCAAGATTTACTTTCACCTTCTTGGACATTTGAGGTGTTAGAAAATTCAGACCTGGCATACACTCCAGTCCCTGCAGGGAACTGCCCCCACAGAAGCTCAATTACCTTTAATTACCTTTAAAATAAATCCCATTGTTTTCAATCTGGGAGTGAATGCTTCCATTTCCAGGGTTCTGCTGTTGCGTGTTTCAGGTCCCTGACTCCTTTCATTTTCAGAATGCTCATGTTAACCAGCGATACTGTATATGTTGGCCATCTAAGAAACTGCATCACTAATACTCCAAACCACAGTTAACAATTCAGCTGACTTTCACAGGAAGAATATAATCAAAATAATAATAATGATGACAACCACTGTCAGTATCATGGGATCTTATTGTTACTGGCACAGTCCCTGTTGTGAAGAAATAATGACATTAAATACAAATATCCTGCAAAGTACAAACACCACTGATGTTACTGTGCAACGTGTGGTTAATTTAGTCTGCACCTCAGCACAACCCCCTCACATTAACCCTCAGATCCCCCTGATTTTTTGTTGCTGTCATGAATACAGAGAGAGCGGTGCAATGAAGGTGCAGTAGGGAAGAGAAGCAGGACAGAGCCAGGCAAGGGGTGAGGAGGCTACTTTCCCTCAAGGCCCCTTATTCTAGAACGGACCCAGACTGAAGACTGAGATTGTCTAAAAAGTACTTCTTGCTCCTCATTTCTGATTTGCACTTTGGCGCGTGTCGAGCATCTCATCAAACAGACCTCAGACCTGGCATGTAAAATATACCCACCAGGCCTATAATGCACCTCTTTCTTTTCTCCCCTAAATATTGAGATTCAAATGCTTTCATGTTCTGGAGACCTTTGATACCGAGTAGTGGAGTGAGCCAGAGTTTAAACTGTTTGCCATTAAAACATGTACAGGAGAGGAATGAAATGATCCGTAAGTGCACACTGGCTCCTTGTCGCTATTATCAAGCCAGCAATGGCTGTTCCAAATGCCTATTAAAAACATCAATAGCATTTCCCCCCGCAAAGCTCAAATTGAGCAGTGATGTTATTTAAGGTGGGACCTCGAAAGCATCTCTCTTTCTCTTCCACTTCCACCCCCACCTACGCTTGAAGAATCTCGCGTCACTGCTAAAAATGAAAGCCATTCAAACAAGCTGTGATTGAAACAAGGACAGAGAAGGGGTGGTGGAAAAATCAATATGTCGTTTTCCAGGGTTCTATCTCTTGCTTTTGAAAAGAGACCATGAATAACATGCTTACAGTAAAAGCAGTTGCTTGTTCAAAGTGCATTGAAGGGTGAGCTGAAAAGATAGCTCTCGGTATGATGCCTCCCTGGAGAGAGAGTTTTGCCGAGATTTCAAAGAACCCAGCTTTGGAATTTGGACAAAGGCTTGCCGAGGCATTTTTAAATATTCGCCACAAAGATGGGATTGCAAAGCTGGGACTTGAAAATGACTCAAAATGCATTTCCCCCCACCCAAAGGTCAGTGCATGAGACACAGAGCTTTGTTGCTACTTTACCAAAATGAGATTTTTGTCACATTCAAGATACTTTGGCATGGTTCCCTTGCATGGGAATGAGCGGCATTTTTAATTTCTAGGAGAGGTATCAGGGCTCAGGTCTTTCCCATGGAACTCAATGGAAGCTATTGAGAACTGCCTGCATCTCTGTCTGCTAACTCATCTCTGCTAGTCATCTGTGATGGTAGCTTTATTTAATGAATATTACTCTAGTGCAGGGGTTCCCAGATGTTCTTGCACTACAACTCCCATAATCCCCAGGCACAATGGGCAAAGGCTTTAAGGACAGCTGCTGAATGCTCTGAGAGATTGAAATGCTCTCCCATTGGTTTTTGAATGAAACATCTTAAATATGTTTCATAAAAACCGAATGAATGAATGAATGAATATATAATGAATATATGATTTATGTCCATTTATGATCTTGCCTGTTTGGTCTATTAAATGGTCTAACAGCACTGTTTGCAGAGGATAGCATATTCTTGCCCTCTATGATTCCCCACAGCAGGGAATGGAATCCATGCCTTATATGGGAGTGCATGCAAGGACTTCACTAGATCCCTTTACTGCAACCACTACAGACCACTGGGAACTGAAGAAGGCCAGATCTACACACACACATCCTAGAGCTCCCACGGTAGATTCTTGTTGACCCACATCAATATATCATCCCTCTGCCTCAGAATCCCTGTCTTGGGAGCATGGTATCTGCAGTGCAGAAAACAACAGTTCAGCTCCTTCTGTGAAGCAGTTAAATGATTTTTCAGTATTACTGAACTAGGAAGAAGTTCTTCTTGCAACCTGATGCCTTGATGAATGATTACATGGAAGGACTGCAATGTCTTGGATGCAGCCCCCTTTCATCATGGTTATGGCTAGAGAGTTGCAACAGCCTTTCTGGAATGAGTGCTAGAAATCATAAGAACATTTTATACAGCATGGTTTTATTTAGGGCAATGCTGTTTGAGGAATTAAATAAGGGGCCAAATAAGAGGAAGTTATAAGTGAACAGGAACCTTAATACAATAGTTTCATTCTGTTTTCTGCAATGGTCCAGGTGTGATTATTATCTGTTTTATTCAGGATTCATGGTTAAGAAAAGGAGTCTGAGAATCATTTGTTGACCTCTTTCTATGCTGAAGTATTTGTTAGTACCAATAATTATAAAGTTACAATTGCAGCTAGTTCCAATTTCAGTGTAAGACACCAGGTATATCAAGCAGTAGATATAGACAAGCACTTGGCTCTCCAGAAAGAACCACTAGCCTGCTGTTCATTGCTCATCAGTGCCCCCAATATAGCTGGCCAGAAGGAGGTACTGCAAGTTACCAACTCAGCTCTTGTCAGGCTAGCAAGAGGGCAATGAAATATCAACTAGCTTTCTAAAGCCTCAAGTGAGAACTGCCTTTGGGGAAAGAGCAGAGCATAGACCATGTGAGCCAGCTCAGCTTGAAGGCTCAAGCTTGAACTGGCCTGACCTCATAAACAATGAGGCTGGTTTGAGTCGGAGCCAAGCCCCGTTTGATCGAGCCAGCTCAAATGTGCCTCGATGGCTCAAGAGGCAATTTCCTGAGATTCTAGAGGTGGTGGCCATTTTGTGACATGATGTGTCACTTTTTAAGTAAAAGCCCCAGGGGGAGGTCAGGGTGATGGCTGGCACTCATTGTGTCCTGAGCAAGGCTCGGACCCGAGTAGTGGTCAGAGGGGGTGGGGTGGCTTTCCTATCTGGAGGAGCCTGCTGGCCCTGCACCACCAAAGGTTGCTCTTGCAGTGCTAGTGGGTGTGGAGAGTGCTCTTCTGCCAGGGAAGCTGATGTTTCCATTGCAGGAGTTGAGGGAAAGGGTTTGATGACAGACAACCCCTCTCTGTAGTCACCCCGACTAGTCTAACTCCTCAGTGAGACCCCCACTATCAACGTTGAGTCTGGGACTGGATCCTCTGGGTCTGAGTCTGAGGAGGCAGCTGTTGAGTCTCAGCCTGGTCCTTCTTGTACCGAGACAGTGGGTGGTGGTGGCGGCAGCCAGCCATCACCCAAGTGGTCCAAGACAACCGCTGCCAGTGCTAGCAATGTTTGGAAACACATTGAAGTAGTTCAAAATGCCCCAAACCATGCTTCTTGTGTCAACTGCAAGGCGCAAGTCAAGCATCTGGAGACATCGTTGATGTGGCAACACATCTTGCGGTGTCACCCTGGCATCTTTACTGCTGCTCACAGTGCTAATGTGCCTGGTTATGTGCCTTCAGCTAGCACTGGCAAGGGGTGTGCACTGAACAGGGGAGGCTCCCTGTCAAGCAGTGGGCACAGTCGTCATCAGTTCCCTGATCACTCAAATCCAGCATCCTGGCCATCCAGACCCACACCTCATATCCTGGACCATAGGTGAGATGATGGCGTGGGACAACCAGCTATTTCAGATGGTTGAATATGCCAATTTCCACCAGTGTTTGTCCCCAACTACAGAATCCCCTCAAGGACCACCTTCAGTTGGACAGTGGTCCTCTCCCTGTACCAGACATGCAGGCAGCTCATGTCAGGTATGCTGGAGGCAGCAAGGCCCGGCATGCATTTCACAACTGACCTATGGAACAGCATCAGTGGAATGCATATTGCTTTCCTGTCCCTCACTGCTCACTGGTGGAGGCTGGAGAGAGAGTGGACAGTACAGTAGTGCTGCTGCCACTATGGCCAGCCCCTCCCAGGCAATGGACGTAGCACACATATTGGCTGAGCTGTCAGCTGTCACCAGTCAGCACATTGAGGAGTGGCTGACTGGGAAGCCAAACCTCAGGCAGGGCTTCATTGTGACTGACAATGGAGCCAACATGCTCAAGGGAGTAGACCAGCTGCAATGTGTGTCTGTACACTGTATGGCCCATACTCTGCACCTGCTGGTGTCAGACACCCTTGGCCTCAAGGAAGTCAAGGCGTCCAGAGAGCAGGGCAGCTCCCCAACAGGTCCTGCTGCTGCAACAGCTGCACTTGTTCCATGCTCTACAGCTCTCGGTTAATAAGAAATATAAATGTATTTTAAGTTCTTTCAATCTTTTATTTAATGTACTGTTCATATTGTACAGGTCTGTGATTGTAACAATAAATGACTGACTAACATGCTCCATGAATGGCAACGTGAGCTTGATCTCCCTCGATACCTCAGTGCTGGGGATGTCGAGAACCGGTGGAAGGCCACCCTTCTCTTTCTCCAACACCTGCTGGAGCAAGAGGTGGCCCTCCACGATCTGGCAAGGAATCCTGACTTGCATGTGTGCAAACTCTCCAGCTCAGAATAAAAGCTCATGTCTGAGTCCGTCTTGGCACTCGATCCCTTCCTGTTTGCCATGAAGAATTTGTGTGCTGCGGTAACACTTCTGAGCCAGGCTTTGCCCACTGAGCTTCTCCTTGAGAAGCTGATGGGCAAACTTCAGACCTCATTGAGCACTAGGGATGTTAGCCAAGGCAGTTCAGCTGAGGACTGGGGTCATGGAGAGGCTATGCAACAAGTTGGGTGACTCAGAAGATCATGTTTTGACCTGCCTGTGTGACCCAGGTATGAAGGGCAATGCTGTCCATGAGGACAACCTATCCAGGTGGAGAGACCTTCTGATTGACTGAGTTAGAGAGGAAGAGCAGAGGAGGCTCAGGAACCAGGAGGAGGGTGCTGACATACCTTCTAGTTCCACACCCAGCAGCAGAGTTGGTCCCCCCCCCCACTCTTCTTCCCAGTCCAGCACTGCGGCATCCCTGGCAAGTGTGCCAATGCAGCCAGCAGTTCCACACACTTATTCCACCCAGTGGTTCAAACAGGGGTGCCTTGGTGCCTTGCCAAGGGTGTGGGAGGCTCTTCCGACCTGGCTCTGTAGTGGTGCTGCCCAGAATGTCCCATAGTACCTACAAGACGCAGTGGAGGAAAACCCAGAGATGGATCACATCCATTTCTGGGCATCCTGTCGCCATGTCTGGCCAGACTTGGCAGTGGTTGCCAGATGTCTCCTCTTGTAGCCACCAACCAGTGCCCAGAGCCAGAGGGCACTGTTCTCCATGGCTGGGGACATGGTGACACCACATCTCTCATCCCTGGTCCCTGCCTTGGTTGAGCAACTAGTGTTCCTTTGCCAGATTACCCAATTGCTTTTTGAGTTGGGTGGTAGTTGGTATCCATGGGGCCTTATCACCGAACCTGTTTTGGTGTCCCTAGGCATTACCTGCGAAGAATTATGGGGCTGCTTCTAATCCCTATTAATCCCTATGGCTGAATCTTTAGAGCCAGCTCAAGCATGGTTTGAGCTTGAGTGAACCATGGGTCAGGTCGATCGAACTGGTACTCAAGCTGGAGGACCTGGCTTGAGCCCAGTTCAAACTCAAACCAAACTGGAAAACCCAGTTTTGTGCACATCTCTATTAATAGTTCATTCTCTGCTGGAGATGCAGTGAACATCCTGATTTGATGTCTGGAGTTAGTGAGTGGCTAGATGTAGGCAGAAATTAAATCTGGACACTGCAGAAGGTTTCCTGGTCAGGAGGACTACTAATTTGGCAATAATATATTAATCTTTTGTTGTTGTTGAGATTGCACTTTCCTTGAAGGAATGGGTTTGCCGACTGGAAGTTCTCCTGGACCCAACATTGCACCTGGATGTCAGGTGTCTGTGATACCCTGTGGGTGGCTTTCAATTGGTTTTGACTGGTGCACCAGCTAAGTCCAATTCTGTCTCAGTCAAACATGGCTACAGTTATCATGCCCTTGCTGAATCTCAGCTTACCAAAATGTGCTCTCCATGAGGTTGCCCTTGAAGACTTTTCAGAAACACGAGCTGGTGCATGAAGAACATGGCAGCAAGCATCCTAACAGGGCTCTTTGAGTACATTTAGGATTGCCATATTCAAGCTTCCCAAATTTGGGTGGCCTAATTTGCATATCATGCAAATTATGTGGCAACTAATTTGCATTTTATTTATTTGACAAATTTGTATACTTTGCTCTCCTTCTTTGCCCTCCCATGTGATCAGATCCAGAATAAAATCCGGGCAATCTAGGCGGTGCATTTGAAATCCATGTAAGTCCAGGTGGAATTTAGCAGCTGGGTAGAGGAGTCAAAATCTGGGGGCTACCCAAAAATCCGAGGGACATGTCAGCCCTAAGTACATTACATCACTCTTGTGCTCCGCCACCTGCACTGGCTGTCAGTTTATTTTCAGGCATGATTCAAAGTATTGGTGATTGCTTAAAAAACCCTAAACAGTTTGGAGTCAGGATGGTTAAAGGACCACCACCTCCTACGTGTGTTTGCTGGCCCATCAGGTCAAACAGGAAGACTCTTCTGTGTGTTCTGCCTCCTTCAAAGCTTCATTTGGCAGCCATATAGGAACGATCCTTCTCCGTGGTTGCCTCTGTGTTGTGGAACTCATCCCCACGGAGATTTGGTTGACACCATGCTTATGAAGTTACATTGCCCATACCTACACATCCTGACTTCTCTCAAGCTCATTTGTCAATGTTGTTCCATTGGTTTCAACTGGTCTCAGTCATATTGAGGTGGATGAGAACCAGCGGCTGACATCCTGACTAGATTGACAAAAGGAAGGTATAGTGAAATGTAGTAGTCCTTTAAACTTCTGAGTAATACTGTTCAGTAACTCAGCCTACAAATCAGCTGGTGTGTGTGTGTGGGGGGGGTAATGTGGGTATTTCACTAAACTGTAAAAGGGACCAGTGGGACCTCAGTTAAAATGAGATTCAGGGTGTTGTATTTATTTATTTATCATATTTCCATACCACCAGATACACCCAGTACCTCCACAGCCAGTACCCTCCACAGCCAGTACCTCCGTCTTATTTGGATTCAACTTCAGTTTGTTATCCCTCATCCAGCCTATTTCTGCCTCCAGGCAGGCATTTAAGGAAGACATGCCATTTCCTTATGAGGTCGGCATGGAGAAGTAGATCTGGTTGTCATCAGCATATTGATAACACCCAGCACTAGGGATGTGCACAAATTGATTTTTTTGATTCGATTTGTACCAGAATCAAATCACCCCCAATTTGTTTGGGCTCCGAATCTGGCCAGCTAGCACAGGGGTGATTTGTTTTGTCCACAAATCTCCCGAAACAGGTAGATTCGGGTACAAATCATTTTGTACCCAAATCGATTCACACAGACAACAGGCGCAGGCAATGATTTTCTGAGCAGCAGGAAGGGGGTGAAAAAAAATCTCTTCTCTTTTCCTCAGTCAGGAAAGCAGGAACAAAAAGCAGAGAATCCACTCCAGGCAGCAGGCAGGCAAGACAAAGCAAAGCTCCTCTGGCTCTCTCTCTTTCTCTTCTCTCATGAGGGAGAAAGGCATAGTGTTGGCTGCCTGCCTCCTTAAGTACATTTGAAAATCACTCCTTCTACCCTCCCCCCCTGTCCCTTTGACTCTTCCCCTAGCCAATGAAGGGTCAGTCACCCCTGGCAACACAAGATTTGAATGGAAATGAGCCAATCTGGAACCAGGGGGGAATTGCCAGCCAGTTGCTGAACACTGTAAGTCACCAATCCGATCTTCAAAACATTTACCTGACACAAAATGGAGACAGCAGAATGGAGTCTGAATCTACAAATTTTTCTGGTCCAAAATCTGGGCGATTTGTTTTGGACCTGAATCTGGCCAGCTAGCACAGGGGCGATTTGTTTTGTCCACAAATCACCCCAAACAGGTAGATTTGGGTAAAAATCATTTTGTACCCGAATCGATTTGCACATCCTTACCCAGCACCAAACCTCCTGATGATCTCTCCCAGTGGTTTCATGTAGATGTTAAAAAGCATTGGCAACAGTATGGAGCCTTGTGGAACTCCACACTTTAGTTCTCGCTTTGCAGAACAACAGTCTCCAAGTGACACCATCTGGAATCTTCCAGAGAGGTAGGAGCAGAACCACTGTAAAACAGTGCCACCCAAACCCACCTCCCTCAGGAGGTCCAGAAGGATACCATGGTCAATGGTATCGAAAGCTGCAGAGAGCTCCAAAAGAATCAGCAGTCACACTCCCTCTATCAATAGCCAGTTGGAGATCATCCATCAGGCCGACCACAGCAGTCTCAACCCCATAGCCCACATGAAAACCAGTTTGAAACGGGTCTAGATAATCTGCACCATCCAAAACTGCCTGGAGCTGAGAGGCCACCACCTGCTCAACCACCTTGCTCAACCATATAAGATTAGAAACAGGTCTGCAATTAGCTGAGGGAATCTGAGGTTTTGTGCATTTAAAAAAACCACAAACCACATCTCCAAGAGATTTTGAGGCTGTTCATACAGGGGTAGGGCTGCCCCCCGGTGATTCTCATGATGGGGAAAAACTGGGCTGCACTCCCATAGCCTGGTTTTCCATCGTGAGAATAGCCTCATTGGCATCTTGCCTCTGAGGCTGGAGGTGGCCTATAGTCACCAGACTAGTAGCCATTGATAGACCTGTCCTCCATGAATTTGTCTAAGCCCATTTTAAAGCCATCCAAGCTAGTGGTCATCACCCCTTCCCATGACAAAGAATTCCATACATTAATTATGTGCTGTGTGAAAAAGTACTTCCTTTTTATTTATTTTATTTATCTATCATATTTTTATATCGCCTGATATGTACATTTCTGGGTGGTGTGCAAAATTTAAAACAATATTAAAAAAAGTCAGAGGTTAAAACCCACAAAACACAATAAAACCAATCGTATAAAACAGTTGTTATAACAAATTATTAAACTTAATTATAATTAAAAGCCTGAGAGAACGAGGGGTCTATTTGACCTC
This sequence comes from Hemicordylus capensis, assembly GCF_027244095.1. Taxonomy (NCBI): domain Eukaryota; kingdom Metazoa; phylum Chordata; class Lepidosauria; order Squamata; family Cordylidae; genus Hemicordylus; species Hemicordylus capensis. Next base: position 10,403,719 of record NC_069658.1, on the reverse strand, counting down.
CAAAACTGATGAGTAAAACACTTGACTCCTGTGCAGAGTGGTTAACTATGCCAAACTCTATATGAACACACCTGCTATGGTATCCCACCCATCTTGTCTAGGTTGTTATTTCTACTGCAAGGAGATTTTAAAACCATATTACTTCCAGTTGTAGCATCTCTGCCACCATCTAGGCTGAGAGATTTTGTACGCTATGGAAGAATTGCTCATTTCCCCCAAATAAATGAATGCAGCAAATTAACAGGAATAGTCGTTTTGAGTAGGCTTGGATGGATTTCAATTTTCCAGATGTTTTTCTGTAATCAGCTTAGCAGCTGACTTAAAAAAAAATCTGTTCTTTATTCAACTGCTATTCCAGCTTTCTTGTGTTCCTTCTTATAGTGACCTACATAACTATGGGCCAGCAGGTAGGCCAGTAAAATTTTATATGAGGCAATAAATTGTGTCTGTACATCTGGGATAGGTCAGTGAATCAATGGGTAAGAGGGTGGCAAAGTGTGTGGGTGATATACAAGATGAATCCTGACCAGGGTATTTATTATGGTATAGGGCTGAGCCAAAATGGAGGCTCAGATTTTATAGCACTGGTCACATGGGACAAAAATGGGCCCTCCTTCAGCGCTTTTGTGGAGAAGATTACAAATGGGGATAAAGTGTTTGGCCAGCCCAGCTACTGGCACAGGCAGTGCTGCTGGCGGCAGCAGTGTTTCCCAGCTCCTCAATATCAATTCAGAGTGAAAATAATTATTCCTGAACTGCTTTGATAGATGCTCGGGTCCTGCCCCCCCCACAGTCAGTATCAATGTCTTATCTGGATTCAGCTTCAGTTTGTTATCCCTCATCCAGCCCATTAACACCTCCAAGCAGGCCTTTAGGGAAGATATGCCATTTCCTGATGAGGTTGATATGGAGAAGTAAATCTGGGTGTCATTAGCATATTGATAACACCCGGCACCAAACCTCCTGATAATCTCTCCCAATGGTTTCATGTAGATGTTAAAGAGCATGGAAGACAGTATGGAGCCTTGTGGGACTCCACACTTTTGTTCTCACTTTGCAGAACAACAGTCTCCAAGCGACACTGTCTGGAATGTGCCAGAGAGGCAGGAATGGAACCACTGTAAAACAGTCTACCCAATCCCACGTCCCTCAGGCGGTCAAGAAGGATTCCATGGTCGATGGTATTGAAAGTTTAGAAAAAAGACAACTGCAAGGAGACATGATAGAGGTCTATAAAATCATGCATGGTGCAGAGAAAGTGGAGAAAGAGAAATGCTATTTTCACTATTTAGTGAGTGAGCAGCAAAATGGCAAATGCGGTTCAATGTTGGCAAGTGTAAAGTGATGCACATGTGGATGAAAAACCCCAACTTCACATATATGCTGAGCTGTCACTGACCAGGAGAGGGATCTTGGGGTCGTGGTGGATAGCTCGCTGAAAGTGTCGACTCAATGTGCGGCAGCTGTGAAAAAGGCCAATTGCATGCTAGCGATCATTAGGAAGGGGACTGAAAATAAAACGGCTAACATTATAATGCCCTTATACAAAACTATGGTGTGGACATACTTGGAGTACTGCGTACAATTCTGGTCACCACACCCAAAGAAGGACATTGTAGAACCGGAAAAGGTGCAGAAGAGGGCAACCAAGATGATCAGGGGCCTAGAGCACCTTTCTTATGAGGCAAGGCTGCAACACCTGGGGCTTTTTAGTTTAGAAAAAAGACGACTGCGGGGAGACATGACAGAGGTCTATAAAATCATGCATGGAGTGGAGAAAGTGGATAGAAGGAAATTCTTCTCCCTCTCACATAACACTAGAACCAGGGGTCATCCCATGAAATTGATTGCCAGGAAATTTAGGACCAGCAAACAGAGGTACTTCTTCACACAACGCATAATCCACTTGTGGAATTCTCTTCCACAAGATGTAGTGACAGCCAACAACCTGGATGGCTTTAAGAAGGGTTTGGATGACTTCATGGAGGAGAGGTCTATCAACGGCTACTAGTTGGAGGGCTATAGGCCACCTCCAGCCTGAAGGGCAGGATGCATCTGAGTACCAGTTGCAGGGGAGTAACAGCAGGAGGGAGGGCATGCCCTCAACTCCTGCCTGTAGGCTTCCAGCGGCATCTGGTGGGCCACTGTGCGAAACAGGATGCTGGACTAGATGGGTGCAGCCGGGAGGTGGCGGGGGCCGGTGGCACCAGGGGGCGGTGGGCACCGGGAGGTGGTGGTGGCGGGGCGCTCCGGGAAGCAGCGGGGGCGGAGTGTGCCGGGAGGCAGCAGGGGCGGCGCGTGAAGCTCCGCCATCCTGAGGAGAAGGGCAAGAGGACAACAGGCAGTGGGAGGACGACGGGCAGCGGGAGGATGGGCAGCAGGTGAAGCCCTGCCGCCCTGAGGAGGATGACAGCGAGGGAGAGGGAGGTGGCGCCACCACCCTGAGGAGAAGGGTGAGAGGACAACAGGTGGCAGGAGGAGGACGGGCAGCGGGTGGAGCCCTGCTGCTCTGAGGAGGAAGTCGGCAAGGTGGAGGGAGGCAGCGGCAGTGGGACAGCCTGGCCTGGCCCTGCCCCCCCCCCCGGAGTGAGACGGTGGCAGTGACATGGGGGACAGGACGGCTGGGCCCAACTAGAGGCACAGATGCTCTGCTCCTGGATCCACTTGTGTTCTGTTCTCTGTTTCATGTCTCTGTCTCCTATCCTTTTCACAGTCCTTATATTGACCATTGACATTTGTCGGCTATCTAAGAAACCGCATCACTCATTTCCAAACCACAGGTCGAAACCACAGTTAAAAATACAGCTGCCCACTGTGTGGAAAAATAAAGAAAATGGCACATAAAACCAACTATTGTCATCAACAGCCAAAGGGAATGCAAGGGGAGGAGAAGGCAAAGGCTTCTCTAGGCAGAACAAAAGAAAGAAAGAACGAAAGAAATGGAGGGAGGGAGACTAGCATAAGTAGAGGCGAAAGGTGATACATAAAGTCAAAAACTATTCCCCATCATTCTGTTTGTCATGTTTGAGAAGCCTTCAGCTAGTCTATGAGGCTATTCTCACGACCTCCGAAAAGTGGGGTAAGGTAGCCCAGCCTGCTTTTGGGAGATTGTGTGCTGCAACTGGAGCCACATGGATCCTGGTAGCAAACCTCCCAAAATACCCCTTCCCTTAAACGAGGTTAGCGGAGTGAGCACTCCACTAACCCTGTTCTTCTGATCGTGAGTCACCATGGTGTGGCTCTGCGCTGTGGTGACTTGTGAGGAGACCCCCTACCAGGAGGCTGCAGCAATCCTCCCAGCTTCGGGGGTCTCCCCAGAATGCCCCTCACACTCACGCGGGGCATCCTGGGACTTCCGGGGCCAGGTGGCCCTTGATCCCCACTGCCCCTACCAGCTCCGTTATGGAGCCGGTAATCATGTGGGTGGCCGATCCGGCTGCCCAGGGAGGTCTCCGTGCTCATCTTCGGGGAGACCAGGCTAAGCCCACCCCTGCCCCACAGCCTGGTTAGGCTCTACACACAGATCGTGTGTAGAGCCTCTATATGTAAATAAGTAATTGACATAACCAAGATTGGAACATTATTTAAACATTTCAGCTTCTGCCTTTGTCACAAACCAGTCAATATGTTGCTTAAGAAGGCAGAAACCAAAGCTAAATAAAGTGACACTTCTCTCTGTTTTGTTATTCATTTATTGGCATATAAATGTTTGTGACTGATTGCCTCCTGCTAGGAAACAGACCTACTTGAATACATCTCTGTTTAAATGTTTTTCAGATGATATCAATCTCTGGGGTCCGAACTGGCACAAATGTCTACTCTGCTTTTAAGCTGCTATTGAAACAGTAGCCCTCCAAATTCCTTCCTGAAGTTTTGGGGCCCTCTTCAGAAGTACCACACAAAGCAAAAGTGGCTACCATTAAAACAAAAGTTTCATATTCAACAAGACATTTTAACTTTAGCAAAATTCTTTTGACTTCTCCTAGCATTCCTACAGATGTTTCACCTCATCAGGATCCACAGAATTCCCCTTAAAATGCCACTTTGGAGAAAATTCCATGGCAGTTCTGGAGATATGCACCATCCCTCTCACCAGATAATTTCTTAACATTACAGAGATTCTTTTAACTTTACACAAAACTTCTATGGGTGTTCAACTTGAGCAAAATCTTCCATGTTCACCCTGAATTTCACTGTAGACAAGATATGGAAGCCATTTTTAAGTTCAACCCATTTGACCCTGCTGTTCCTTCCACTCTGCAGCTCCACTAATTTCAATTAGAGATGCCGGCAAACCTTGTCAGGCTAATATCCAGAACTGATCTTTCAGAGTTCATAATGTTAGTTTCAAATAAGAGGTGAGCCTCACAAACACCTGAATTCTTCTATGACTCAGACTGAAAATCAAACTAAGGGTGAAATTCTGTTTCTCCCCAGCCCACCCACTCAGCCCTCAATCCCCCAAACCCTCTCCTCTTACTGGCTGAGACAGCAATGATGGTACTTGAGCTGTGAGAAGACAGGTGGCAATTCCTTTCCTTCCTTCTTGGGCATACTGTAAATGCAACAGGTCAAAAAGCCTAAGTGGCACTTGGGGAAAGTAGTCTTCCAATGGGCTACTGACATTGCAGTGGCCATACAGTAGTCTACATATTCCAAGGGCTACCTGACCACTTTTGTCCACGTATATGGTAGTTGAGCCTGAAGAGGAGAGAAATATCTTCCTCAATTTAGGGATGTGTGAGCCAGCCGTTTGGCCAGTTCAGTTTGAATCTGGATTGGATTTAAACAGACCCGGTCCGGTCTCAGGTTCCATTGAACTGGGTCTGGTTTGGTTCAGCCACTGAACTGGGCTGAACCAGTCTGCAGGCTGATTTGAGGGTATGCTTGTAAAGGAGAATCCAGCAAGGACTCCCCTTTACAAGGGGGCATTCCCTATCCTAAAGACCGGGGTGGGTGGGGGGGGGAGTTGAGAGAAGGAATCTTCCGTAACTTTAAGAAGCCATGGCAGAGGAAGCAGAGAAACATCAGAGGTAGCGGGAGATGGTGTGTGGCGGGGGGCTCCTCCAAGCTTCAGGCCTCAGCAGATGCTGAGTTTGAACTGGGACCGGCTGAACCATTGTTTGAATTGAGCCAGCTCACACATCTCTTTCCTCGGTCTCTCCTTTCTTCTCATGGCCAGAGTGCTGCTGCTCTGCTCTTGTACATTTAGGGGAGGGGAGTGGGTTTAGGACACTAAACCCATTTAGGGTATATTTAGGGATGTGGGTTTGGGGGCACAAACACGGATTGGCTTAGAATAATAAACCAAGTTATTTCCAGATTCATCTCCCTCACGTTTCTGAGATAGCCCAACTTATTCCCAAGCCATCCAACATGAGTGGGTAGAGGAGAATTCACCCATCTCTAATTTCCATGGAGGCTGTACAGGAGCCGAACACCAATGAAATGCATACAGTTCATTCAGCAACAGGATTTGTGGAGACTCAGTCCCATACATTGCTATCACAGCCTTGGCAAAGTTGACAAAAAGAATTTTAAAAAGTGCTGGGCAAGAGACCTGCTTGGATTCATTCCAAAAAGCCTTGATAGCACAGGGGAAATCAATTCTCACTATGCTGATGAAGCAGGAGACTAGAGTTCTGGGGACCCGGAGAATCCGTGCTTCAGCTCCACTGACTGCTGCTCAACATTCAAAGCTACCAACTTCATTTCCTGCTCTAGCACATAATAAATAACATATCTCTCCAAAATAAAGGCATTTTTAGAATAGCAGTAAAGAAGCAGCAGAGGCCGTGCAATTATCATGAAGTAATAAACAACCCATGTGAATATACCCAGCGTGGAGCCGAACCGGCATGGCAGATGAGATTGTACCTCACTGGAACTGTCCTTCTATCCTGGCTGAACAGAAGAAACTGTTTTAGCCCAGCATTTCCACCAAGAATTAACTCCCCAAGTCACTGATGTGAAGAGCTGGGAATGAATTGAGTGCTGCTGGGTTATTTCTGTATTTATTTTATTCTGCTCTTACACTGTCATGAGTTTTAGCAGGGGTGCTAAACAGGACAAGCCGCCAGCTTGTCTGGTGATGACTCAAAGGCGAGGCTTCTCTGCCGTTGCCCCAAAGCTGCGGGACACACTTCCTGCTGAAGTTAGAGCTGCTCCATCCCTGTTGGCTTTTAGGAAACAACTGAAGACACATCTCTTCGGCTAAGCTTTTTTTGCTGTTTGGTAGTTTTTGTGGGTATCTTAATTTGATAATTTAAACAAGTAAAACATACAAAAATTCTTGGTTTGTTTTATTGTTGTAAACTGCTAGAGACTTCGGTAGAGGCGGTATACCAATATGTTAAGTATAATAAATAAATAAATGATTTTGCTGGGGCTTATTTCATAGGATGTTCCATTTGCACCTACTGTGATGGTTCCAAACATGCAGGCTGCAAGCATGAAGTCTCTAGGGCTGTGCATTCTCAGTCTTGAAGGCACAGGTTTTCAAATTGAGGTCACCAGATGTTGCTGGACTACAACTCCCATTATCCCCAGCCTCTGTGGCCTTTGGCCACTGTGAATGGGAATGATGGGAGTTGTAGACCAATAACATCTGGCAAACCAATCTTGAGAATACCTGTTTTAAGGAAAACTATAATAAAAGCCCTGCTAGATCAGGCCATAAGTCTCTCCTTCAGCATCCTGCTTCCAAGAGTGGTCAGCGAGATGCCTCTGGGAAGAACGCGAGCAGAGCTGTAACACTGCAGCAGTCCCTCATGGTTTGCCACAGCAACTGGTAGTCAGAGGTGTACTATTTCCAAACCTGGAGACTCAATTTCATTATCATGACTAATATTATAGTAGTAGTGGTCAGCTTATTAATACCGGTATTATAGCAGTACTGATGAGCTCAGTGAAAGAACATCTGCTTTACATGCAGAAACTTCAAGGTTCAATCCCTGGCATCTCCAGTAGGGGTGTGCAAACCGGTTTAACGTTTGAGAGATTTGAAGTTGAGCCGGTTCGGTTTGACGGTCTGGGGTAGAACCGAACACCCCCTGTTTGGTCTGACCCCGGACCGAACACCCAACTGTTTGGGGGTAGGGTTGTGCGTTTTGTATTTTTTCTGTTTTGATTTGTACCAAATCTGAATCAACCCCATTTTGTATTTTGTCCAAAATTAAACCTTCCGAATCACCCCAGTTTTGTTTTGTATCCGAATTAATCTGAATCTGAATCTAAATTAATTCAGATTAAAAAATGGGCCACATGGTCAAAAAAGTGGGTGGAAGTTATAGTACCCAATGCGTGGAAGCTACTACAAAAATTTCAAAGGAATTGGGCAAACTTCTGATTTTTGAAGTTTGCACATCTTTCAGATTTTCCCCATGGGGTATGATGGAGGTTTCAAGAAAAGTATAGTTTCACGTGGGGGGGAGGGTGGCCCAGAGTGGGGTGTAGTTGGTGGTAGTGCCCAGTTTGTACAAGGAAGCTACCACAATTTTTTCAGAGGAATTTGGCAAAGGGCTAATTTTTAAAGAATTAATGAAGTTATGAATCTTTCAGATTTTCCTCGTAGGGTATAATGGAGGTTTCTGCAGTCCCATAACTCCATTTGAGGGGCACTGGGGTGTACCAGAGCAAGTGGCAGTGTAGTGCACATAGGGTGCCAAGCACACACATGGGTTGCCAACCCATGAAGTACAGGGTTTTGTTGTTCTAGAGGTCTTGTAAGAGTAGATTCTCTAGTAGCATATGAGAGTGGATTCATCGGTTTTCATTAAAAATCTCATTTGCTACCAGAGAATCTAAACTCAACACCTCAGATACAACAAAGCCCAGTACCCCAATGGGTTAGCAATCCAGGGAGGTGGTTGGCACCCTCTGTGCACTACACCACTACTCGCTTCGGGCCATCCCAGTGCCCCCCAGGTGGAGTTATGGGGCTGCTGAAACCTCCATTATTCCCTATGGGGGAAAAAATCTTAAAGACGCGTAAACCTCAAAAATTCCTAAGAAATCAGCCCTTTGCCCTCTTTGGAATCTGGGTGCACCACCCTTGGGGCACTGCCATCCAACCCACTGTTTTGCCCCTGAAGACCCACATAAACAAGTTGAAAGAGTGAAGAGAATGATGAACAACAATGACACTTTTTGGGCACATTTACAGTATTTGAGGATTTTGCAGCGGGGGTGAGCCTGTCCCTGTGGCACTAGCACAGCAGCACAACCCATTTGTGGATTCAAGCAATCTTTCAATAAAAACACTGCCTCCCCATGGAACAGTGACCACAGGCCATTTGAGATAGCAAGATAGACCAATGAGCCAGCGTGGTGTAGCAGTTAGAGTGCTGGACTAGGACCGGGGAGACCTGAGTTCAAATCCCCATTCAGCCATGATACTAGCTCGGTGACTCTGGGCCAGTCACTTCTCTCAGCCTAACCTACTTCACAAGGTTGTTGTGAGGAGAAACCTAAGTATGTAGTACACTGCTCTGGGCTCCTTGGAGGAAGAGCGGGATTTAAAATGTAAAAAAAATAAATAAAAATAAAATAAAACTGCCTTGGTATTATGGAAGAGCTTCAAATGTTCATTTAACTGAAGTGGAGTGAGCCGTAGCCCAAACAAATCAGTCTACTGTTCAGAATGGTTGAGATTTATCATCACTGCATTTAAGAAAGTGCAAAACCATGGATCATGGTTACAAGAAAGATAGAAGCAACTAAGATTCCTGGGGACGTCAATAGATTGATGGGGTATTCCCCACACTCCCTCCTTTTGTCTCCTGTAGTCCCGTGTGGATGACCTGTCCCTGCAATGGCAAAAGTTGTGAACCACTGGCTTAGACATCATGTACCACCAAACACATTGTGGCCTAAATTACATTAGACTGCTCAACTTGGGCAACAAAACTTAGACACCACTATAACTCATAAAAATCAGAAGAAAAACAAAATAGCTCTTCAAAAGACCCCTGAACAAGTAAAGAGATTCTTTCTAAACCTTTGGAAAGAAAAACCTGTGTAATTTCAGAACTTTCATAACCAGCTTCTCGAAAACCTTCTCCACACAATTTATACCATGGCTTTTAGCAGGAGCTTTAGAATTGCATTGAGCTCCCAAAGATATTTGGGTATTTCTGTCTCAAAATGCTATCTTCCATATCCCTTTGCAAGGTCAGTTTGCATTTCAATCACACTGAATACAACACATACTTAACTAAACAATTCAAGCTCAAAAGCTTTTTGCATATCTTATCTTCTGCTAATCACTCAGTGCCTCAGCTGGAGTGGAGAGAGTCAGAGAAGTCAATTTCAATTGCAATGCTTTCCCAAAGAACAAAGCATTCTGTCCGAAACACAGTCATTTCGATTTGGAAACAAAAATCTCTGTTTTTTAATTCTTGATTTTGTTTTGGTTACAAAACCTCTGAAATTGCCATTTGGGGGCACAAAACGTTTTGTACCCGAATAGAAATGCACAAGCCTATTCGGAGGTTTGTGAGTGGTTTTTAAAGTTTTTTTAAAGTCACTTACCCCATTTGGGGGAGTTCCTTGAGGTGGCAGGGGGATCCGCAGAAGTTCCCCTTCCCCCCACTGGCCTCGGTTATCACCACCTCTAGCCCGTTCGGCCAGTTTTTCAGCCTGTTCAGGCCTTCAAACCTCAGTGGGGCAACCATTTTGGAAGCCACTGCGCCTGTGCAATTGGCTTCTGAGAGGCCTGGGTCATGCCAGGCCTCTCAGAGGCCAATTGCACAGGCACGGTGGCATTGAATATGGCCACCGTGCCAAGGTTTGAAGGCCCAAATAGGCCAAAAAACCAGCTAAACAGGCCGGAGGTGGTGATAACTGAGGCCAGCGGGGGGAGGGGGGAACCTCCGTGGACCCCCCTGCCACCTCAAGGAACTCCCTCGAAGGGGGTAAGTGACTCAAAAAAATGCTTTGAAACATAACACACAGCATAACATACAGCATACCAAACAGAACAGGAGGAAACTTGCTTGGAATCCCAGGAAGAGATGATCTTTGGTCTCTGTTAACTGAAAAGTGAACTTCAGCTTCAGAATTAGGAGTGTGCATGGAACCTGTTTTGTGGCTTGGTTTGAATTCAAACCAAATTTGAACCAAACTGCCCGTCTGTGAACCAGTTCAGTAGCTGGTGCCAGCGGCTCCTCTAAACCCCAGTGTTACTCCCAGTGCCATAGGCCAGAATTGTTCTGCCGTCATGTGGACCATGCTGTGCGGTGGGGGGAGCACAAGGATTTAGAGGAACTGCCAGTGCCAGTAAGGTGCCCTCTCGCCCGCTCCTCAGATACCCTTAGAAGCCTTTTAAAGGCAGGATTCCCCTTTGCTTGTATAGGGGAATTCTCACTGGATTCCCCTTTACAAGCCTAGCCCCTCGAACAATTGAACTGGTCCATAGTGGACTGGGCCCAGTTCAATGTAAACTTGGACAGGCCACCTTTTCTGAGGCGATTGGAACTTGTTCTGCACGCCCCTATTCAGAATACCCTGCTTCCCTGTGGCTTAAGAATAGGAAGACAGCTTCAAGACACTTGGGGATCAAAGGTGAATTGGGAGTTGGGAGAACCTCTAAAGGTGTTAACATCATTGCCACTGCAAAACTACATCAGGGACCTTGCCAAGCCTATTGCCTGAGGTGATACCCCAGAGCACATCTGTGAAAACTCACATGGCTCTTTTCTTTCTGACTACTGGAGCACCTGGCAATCAGATATGTTGCCTGAGCACATCCAATCTCAAAAATAAGCACTTTGCAGAAGCACCCTATGCAGCAATTGACCTGGCATGCTTGATAGCATACCTCTGTGCTAGTCTTCCTAGCAGCTTTCCTCGTGTGCAAATCAGACAGCTTTGCACCCGATTAAATGCAATGGAGCAGGGAGCCCTAACGCAGTAAACACAAAAATAAGACAGACTGCCTGCCTTGGCATTACAGGCTTAGAATTTACACTGTGTTGCATCCTGATTAACAATATGCAAAACTGGGGTCACAACTTCCATTTTTAATTGCATTGTCTGAGCCACACACAATAGACTTTGAAGAAAGAAATCTATATGCTCAATAGAATTCTAGCTAGTTCTGTTTGCACGGTCCTCCTTTCAGTACTGTAAATTGCTGGCTTCAGTTAAAGGGCCCAGAACATTCATTTTCCACCTGCAATTGCAATCCATCATGAGGTTTGAGGTCTAACCTAAGGTTCTGTAAACCATTAATTCAGCCCCTCCCTGACAAACACCATTGGGTACACACAGTCCTCCTGAAAGAACAACTCACCCAGAAGAGTAGCTGATGAAGGGGTAGCAGGAGACACACCTCAGGTGTAGAGCAAAACACACACAGGAAGGGAGAGAAGGATGCCAAAGGGATACAATAGTCACCTAAATCTTGCACATACATTGTCGGGATGCCGCCTTACCTGGTTGCCTGCATGGCCTGTGGGTCCAGCAGAGAGCGCGGCATCCCTCTTTGGGGGTTCGAACTTCCCCCAAAAGGAGCAGGGGTGAAATGGTTCTAGGCTGTACGGGTCTCAGTGGGGTTGAACAGGCAAGGAAAGGAGAGCTGCAGGGAACAGCTCCAGTGAGGCAGACATGTTGGGTGTGGCAGGAAGTGAGATCAGGAAGGGGAGGTGGAGCTTGGATAAGGCTTTAAGCCCTGTCAGCTCTGTACTGGGGCATTTTATTTATTTATTTATTTATTTATTTATCATGTTTTTATGCTGCCTGATATATACATCTCCAGATGGTGTACAAAATTTAAAGTGATATTTAAAAATCAACAAAGATTAGAATACATGAAACAATAAAAACAGTAGCACAAAACAATTATTAAAACAAATTATTAAAATTAATTCTAATTAAAAGCCTGAGAGAACGGGGGGGGGGTTCTTGAGGGTCTTCCAGAAAAGAAACAGAGAAGGAGATGCGCTCTCTGAAATACCCTGGACCCAAGGCGTTAAGGGCTTCTTAGGTAATAATCAGCACTAGGTATTACAGCTGGAAACTTGGCAGTCAGTGCAGTTCTTTTAAAACTCGTGTTATGTGTGATCCCTTTGTGTTGTCCCAGAGACCAATCTGGCTGCTGCATTCTACACCAATTGTAATTTCCAGACTATGTACAAAGGCAGCCCTACATAGAGTGCATTACAGTAATCAAGCCTGGGGGTTACCAGCATATGTACCACTGTTTCAAGGTCATTTACCTCCAGTAATGGATGTGGCTGATGTATCAGCCAAAGCTGATAAAAGGCACTCCTGGCCACTGCCTCAACCTGAGAAACCAGGGAGAGCTTTGGGTCCAGGAGTACTCCCAAGCTACATACCTGATCTTTCAGGGGAGTGCAAGCCCATCCAGAACAGGCAGATCTCTAGATTCTAGACCATCTCTCAGGTCTTGACCACCACCACCACCACCACCACCACCAGTCAGTACCTCTGTCTTATTTGGATTCAACTTAATGAAGACACTGAAGAGGTGGATAGCTTCTGCCTTTTAGGATCAACCATCAACAGTAAAGGATCCAGCAGTCAAGAAATATGCCGCAGACTAGCACTTGGTAGGGTTGCAATGAAGACTTTGGAAAACATATTTAGATGCCGTGACATGTTTATACCTATAACTATACAAAGATTAGAATTGCTCAGACAATGTTTTTTCCCATGACACTCTATGGATGTGAAAGCTGGACTTTGAAGAAGCAAGATAGAAAAGGCACTCATGCTTTTGAACTTTGGTGCTGGAGAAGACTTTTGAGGATACCGTGGACAGCCAGGAGAACAAACAAAAGGATCACAGAACAAATCAATCCAGAATTTTCACTTGAGACACAAATGACCAGGCTCAAACTATCATACTTCAGACACATTATGCGAAAACCCTAATCCTTTGAGAAGTCCAAAATGCTGGGATAAGTTGAAGGAAAGAGAAGAAAAGGATGACCAGCAGCAAGGTGGATGGACTTGATTAAGACAGCAATGAATTCACCACTGAGAGACCTAAAAGGCCAAGTTGAGGACAGATCATCCTGGAGATAATCTATCTATGTGGTCGCTCAGAATCAACACCAACTTGACAGCACTTAATCAATCAATCAATCAATCAGAAATTACAGGCCAGTTAGCCTAAAGTCCGTTCCAGGCAAATTGATGGAAAGCATCCTCAAGGATAAAATTGTAAAGCACCTAGAAGAACAGGCCCTGCTGGGAGTGAGCCAGCATGGCTTCCGCAAAGGTAAATCTTGCCTCACCAACCTTTTGGATTTCTTTGAGAGTGTCAGCGAGTGTGTGGATCAAGGTGATCCAGTTGACATAGTCTACCTGGACTTCCAAAAAGCTTTTGACAAAGTTCCTCATCAGACTCCTGAGAAAACCTAGCTGTCATGGGATAAGGGGACAAGTACATGTGTGGATTGCTAACTGGTTGAAAGACAGGAAACAGAGGGTAGGTATAAATGGAGAGTTTTCACAATGGAGGGAAGTAAGAAGTGGGGTCCCCCAGGGATTTGTACTGGGCCTGGTGCTTTTTAATTTATTCATAAATGATCTAGAAGCAGGGGTAAGCAGCGATGTGGCCAAATTTGCAGATGATACCAAACTCTTCCGGGTAGTGAAATCCAAAATGGATTGTGAGCAGCTCCTAAAGGATCTCTCCAAACTGGGGGAGTGGGTGACAAAATGGCAAATGCAGTTCAATGTTAGCAAATGTAAAGTGATGCACACTGGGACAAAAAACCCCAACTTCAAGTATATGCTGATGGGATCCGAGCTGTCGGTGACGGACCAGGAGAGGGATATTCGGATTGTGGTGGACAGCTCGTTGAAAGTGTTGACTCAATGTGCGGCAGCTGTGAAAAAGGCCAATTCCATGCTAGGGATCATTAGGAAGAGGACTGAAAATAAAACTGCTAATATTATAATGCCCTTATACAAAACTATGGTGCGGCCACACTTGGAGTACTGTGTACAATTCTGGTCACCACATCTTAAAAAGGACATTGTTGAACTGGAGAAGGTGCAGAAGAGGGCAACCAAGATGATCAGGGGCCTAGAGCACCTTTCTTATGAGGCAAGACTACAACACCTGGGGCTTTTTAGTTTAGAAAAAAGACGACTGCGGGGAGACATGATAGAGGTCTATAAAATCATGCATGGCGTGGAGAAAGTGGAGAGAGAGAGAGATTCTTTTCCCTCTCACACAACACTAGAACAAGGGGTCACTCCATGAAATTGATTGCCAGGAGGTCTAGGACAAACAAATGGAAGTACTTTTTCACACAACGCGTGATCCACTTGTGGAACTCTGTGCCACAGGATGTGGTGACGGCCAACAACCTGGATGGCTTTAAGAGGGGTTTGGATGACTTCATGGAGGAGAGGTCTATCAATGGCTACTAGTCAGAGGGCTGTGGGCCACCTCCAGCCTCAAGGGCAGGGTGCCTCTGAGTACTAGTTGCAGGGGAGTAATGGCAGGAGAGAGGGCATGCCCTCAACTCCTGCCTGTGGCTTCCAGCGGCATCTGGTGGGCCACTGTGCGAAACAGGATGCTGGACTACGTAGATGGGCCTTGGGCCTGATCCAGCAGGGCTGTTCTTATGTTCTTATGTTCTTTAAAGCTTCTGCTTTGCTCAGTTAGCAGGGATAACATTGCCTTGACCAGTCCATTGCCTGGATTCTCCTTCTGATATCACTTATTGCAAACATATTGCATATTTTATATTCCTAGATGTGCACTAAAAATGTAATCTGTAAAACAGCATCCATGAACTGCTCATGAAACATAATTCAGTGTTGTCTGAAACTTGGTGTGATCATCCTTCTTCAATGGCACTGCTGCTTGTGAACCAGCCCTGTGAGAAAACAAGAACTGAGGCACTGGACGATGTCCCTGTTAGAGCACTTTTTCCACTGGGGTGGGAATTCCTCATATTATGAAGCAACAGCCCACGTGCAAAGAATGTGCACCACTAGAATTTCTATCTCTGAAACGAACTTAGGTGTTTTAAAACTTGAACAGTGGTATTTACAGAAACCAATTCTTTCCAATGAAAGTCTGCAGAAGAGGGGAAAGTGACGGGGCAGTGGTGGTGGTGGGGAGAGGAATGTGAGGACAGTGCTTATTTTCTTTCTCAACCTAATGTGTGTTAACTGCAGCCAGCATTTATTTGCCGTTGGGTTTGCTGATGCTGGAAGAGATATGGTTGTAATGAAACCCAGGTTTGCCTCTAGCTGCCGGGATTGTTTTGTCCTCCACCCCTCCATTCCCATCCAATACATTTTAATCCAAGCCATATGAATGGAGCTGAACTATTTGTTTTGTGTAACCTGAGCTACATGGCAGGCTGAACGGTGCCAGGATCATTCTTTGCCAAAGCGGAACAGTTGAACTGAAACTGATATAGGCATTGACTGAAGCCAAGGTGTAATTTGCTTGGACTGGCTCTCCCTGCCAAAGCCAACGTATGAGTGCTTAAACCCAAATACGGTGCAGAAGGGCTCTTATAGTGTAAACAGATACAGAGAGAGCATTTCCTCCCCCATTCTCCAAACCAAAACACAGTCAGCAAAAGCCACCCAGGGGAAAGGAGGAGGCTCCGTTTTTCCTTGCCGGTCTGTGTTGGGAGAGGGCGCTACCTCAGTTCTTTGTGTGGACAAGCTCCTAGGTTCAGTCTCTGTGTTTGCCCTTTGGAGGAACTCAGGTAGCAGGGATAGGAAAGACCTTTGCCTGGGAGAGGCACTGCCAGGCACAGTGGTCCACGGAGGTGTTGCTATAATTGAGTAGATAGGTTCAAAGGACCCAGGCCCCCCAGCTCCATCTCTCCCTTTTTTATTCAATGAGGCTTTACACACGATCCTTGGGTAGAGCCTAACCGGGCTCTGCGGGGAGAGTGGGCTTAGCCCACTCTCCCCACAGCCAAGCAAGGAGCTTGGCCTGGGCAGCTGGACCGGCCACCCACTTGACTACTGGTTCCATCACAGAGCCGGTAAGGGCGGTGGGGATTGGGGGCCACCTGGCACCCAGAAGTCCCAGAACGCCCTGCACAAGTGCATGGGGCATTCTGGAGAGACTCCCACGGCCAAGAGGCTTGTTGGAGCCTCCCGGTCAGGGGTCTTCTCATGAGTTGCCACAACACGGAGCCACACCTTGATGAGCACTCATGAGCACTCATGAGCACTCGAAAGTGGGCTGGGTTCCCTTAGCCGGCCCGCTTCCGAGCATTCGTGTGAATACTCATTATGGCTCTCACTTCAAGAGGCCACTGGGGAGCGGGATGAATGAGGGCCCCCTCTCTCCTAGCTACACCCCTAGTGGGCTTCCTCGGCCAATGTTGTCTATTCTCGTCAGTGTTGTCTACCATTGGCCCATCTAGGGTCAGTTCTGTATACTTTGAGTTTCAGTAACTCTACAGAGTTTGGGAGAGGAAATTTGGCAGCACAGCTCAGAGAAGTTAGTGACTGTACTTGAGGGTCTTAGGCATGCAAAGCAAATGCTATGCCATGAAAAAATGGGCCATCTTTTAATTCACTCCCTAACCCTTTGATATGCAGCTGCCTCATACTGAGTCAGACGACTGGCCAATTTCAGTCAGTATTTTTTACTCTGACTGGCAGTAATTCTCTAGAGTGTCAGAGAGAGGCCTTTCCCAGCCCAGCTTGAAGACACCAGGAAACCTGAGAGCTTCTGTAGGGAAAGCAGGTGCTCTGCTACTGAGCTACAGCCCCATACTGCTTTATAACACGCAAGAAGTCTGTTCACACAAACAGCCTAGCTCCCAGTGCTGCCTTCCCTCCAAATCCTGCTTTGTACCCTGGCCTTTAGCTGAGTTTAAGGGCTCAAGCACACCCTTAACCCTAGTGCTGGGGTCTTTGTGAACACTTGGGCTGCTTGCAGCCCAAGCAGACACAGAGACAAGTGCCTAGAGCGCCCATCTCCCAGGGGAATCTCCCAATGCACCACACTCATGGCATAGTGCATTATGGGATTCCTGGAGGCCGGGACACATTGTCCCAGCCTCTGGAGATCCATGCTGCTGGGAGCAGCATGGATCGTGCAGGAGCACTGTCTGCATTCCCACCAATGTTCAGCAGTAGTCTGGGGGGAAAGGTGAGGTTTGCGTAGTCTTCCCCCTAAGCCTGCCCACCCCGCCTCCACTCATGTGCATACCCTTACTGTTTCATTTTATTTTAAAATGGTAGACATTGTTGCTTACGTGTTTCTTTTTAATAGGAAATTAGTTTGAGAAACTGGATATAAGTAACTTCAATGAATAAATAAATGAGGAAAACTAGGAACAAGTTGCTAATATGGGTCACTACCCAGTGATGTGACAAATCCATATTACAGAAGGAACATTTGTTTCCTTGAAGTCCAGGCACAACCACAGATGCCGGCTGAAATTAATAGCAGCTAATTGGAAGTAATGGAGAATTACCTGAATATGTATTGTGAGTAAATGAAATTAATTGAACATAATTGATAGTGACTGGAATTAATAAAAAATGGAACATAATTGAAATATATTGGAATTGAATTAAACTCAATAACTCAACCCCTATTAAATTTAATAGGAACTAATTGATATCAATTGTATGTAATCCTTCATAGTAACGTAATGTTCTTAAAATAGATTTTATAATTGGTTTTATATAACATTTGCTTCCCCTTCATAAAACTGCATCTGAAGAGTTAAAATATGATGAATGAGGCAATGCTGCAAATTCAGGGACAGTGAAATATGAGGCATTTGATGCTGATAGTAAAAATATCTCAAAGGGTTCCAGAATATGAAAAGAGTTTCAGGTCTTTTTTTATTATTATTTTATGTATAAGAGTTTAATGAGTGCACATTACCTGTTATGAATGTAGCTTTGATTTCCATAAATATCTGCTCACCCAGATATTTGCATTCTGCATCTTTCTACTTTATGAGCCTGCAGCCAGACTCCCGTCATGTTATCTCTAATAGCAAAGCATCTTACATCTTAGGAGATTCATTGTAGATGTTCATGTCGTTATTATGAACATATGAAGCTGCCTTTTACTGAGTCAGATCATTGGGCTATTGGACCTAACAGTCTGCCCCGACTGGTAGTGCCTCTCCAAGGTCTTAGAACAAGTCCTCCTGCTACCTTTCATCCTTTTTAGCAAGAGAAACCCAGGAAGCTGCCTTATACTGAGTCAGACAATTCATCCATACAGTGAAGAATTGTCTATACAGACTGCAGCAGCCGGGTTCCAGGTGGGAGCCTTGCCCAAGCCTACCTGGAGATGCTAAGAAGTGAACCTGGACCCTTCTGCATGCAAGGAGATGCTCTAAAGTTCCTTATCTCGCAGCAGAAAGAACTCTTACATAGCCATCCATCCAACCCCAGGCAGACCCTGCTTAGCAAAGGGGACAATTTGTGTTCGCTACCTCAAGATCAGCTTTTCTCCTCAAAAGAGAAACAGGGGATTGGACCATAGACCTTCTTCTACATGCAACATTTGTGTTCTGAGTTGTGGCCCCTTCCTAGTGAAATAATTAGGAGCTGAGCTGGATGGTACTTCTCCTGCCCATGTGATTAGGGAGGGAATGCAGTGCCAGTCCACCCATGAGGATGTTCTCTGCAGAGATCCTGACACCCTCCTAGCATGTCCCTTGATTGCATGGGGTCCTCTTCATCTGAATGAGACCTCTACACTCTCTCCAAATGCGAGTATTTGGAGTATGTGTGGAGCGGCCATTCAGATGAACAGCGTTCACCACATGTTAAAGGGATGTGCCGGGAGAATGTTGGGACAGTTGCAGAGGATTTATTAACAGGAGGTCTCTCGTCACATTCTCTGTACTAATCAGATGGGTAAGGATGGAATTGTCTGACTCACCCTTAGGGTTGTTTTACAGATTAATCAGTTAGATTAATGTTATGGAACATAGGGGGATGATGATGTGGTACCACCTGTGCATATTTTGGTCGGAAGATGGATGTTGGAACCATTTCATCATTTGTCTAATGTGGTTTCACTGGTCTTGGACAGCTAGGCATAGCTTTTGCTGTGCGGTTCCAGCTTTCTGAGGGAGTGGGGAAGAGTCCTGTTTCATGAGATGGCTCTTCTGCACCATAATGGTCCCAGCTACTAAAAGCCAACTAACAACAAAGAAACAAATAAATGAAAGCAACTTCAAGCCAGCCTGGTTGGCAGATCCTCAATGGAAATTGATTGCCTGAGATAAAAATAAAAGGAGTGGGAACTTTACTTATATATAGGAACATAGGTATCTGCCATCTATTGAGTCTGATCATTGGTCCAGCTAGCTCAGTATTGTCTACACAAACTGGCAGTGGCTTCTCCAAGGCTATAGACTGGAGTCTCTCTCAGCCCTATCTTGGAGATGCCAGGGAGGGAACTTGGAAACTTCTGCATGCAAGCATGCAGGTGCTCTTCCCAGAGTGGCCCCATCCCCTAAGGCAGGGATTCTCAACGTGTGGGTCCCCAGATGTAATTGGACTTCAACTCCCATAATTCCCAACCAAAGGCTGCTGGGGCTGGGGATTATGGGAGTTGAAGTCCAATAACATCTGGGGACCCACACGTTGAGAAACCCTGCCCTAAGGGGAATCTCTTACAAGCCGCATGTAATCTCCCATTCTAATGCAAACCAGGGCAGACCCTGCTTAACAAAGGGAACAATTCATGCTTGCTACCACAAGACCCGCTCTCCTTGGGTAGATTTTGCAGATGGCTAGTTTTTATTCCCTTTCCAGCCTACTTAGCCCCTTCTGGCTTCCTGCAGCAGGATAATTTCCTTTGATTAACTACTTGTGTTTTAATTATCAAATGAACATGGAGGATGAAAAACCATAATCTGTTTCATCATTGAGAAAAGTCAGAACACTCCCTGCCCCACACAAAGGGAATACAATGCTATGTGGAACTGATGCTCTGTATCTTGACTTCTCCTCTGTTTTGTAGGCCAGTGAGTCAGCTGAGGGTCACAGAGATGGCGTGAGACGGGTTTGTGATAAGTGATCACACAGATTCCCTTCAGATGCTTGATGCTTCCTATGATCCAAAAGACCAGATGATGAGCAGAGACATCAGTGTATGCAGATTAAATAATGGCTAATTAACTGAGCTTATGGAGCAATGCTAAAGTTTGATTTCAGATATGCAATGAGAGCAGCAATTATGTCTTTATCAGTTGTGTGAGATAATTAATACAGCCCTATGTTATAAAGAAGGAAAATATCACCATCCAAAAATGTTTCAAACCGTTTCATGCGTGTTATTTAGAAGACATTTGTGACAGAAGAATGAATTATTTGCCCATGAAAACCTCAGCTCATTCCCATTACCTTAGAAACAGAGGGGTCAGGTTGTCAAATCTGCAGAAAGCAAATTACTTGGATGCATTTCAAACTGGCATTTGGGTGGGCTATTGGTGGAGAATGCTTTGGTCAGCCTAATGGATAACCTCCAATTGGAAATTGACAGAGAGAATGTGACCCTGTTGGTCCTTTTGGAACTCTCAGCAGCTTTCAGTGCCATCAGTCGTGGTAGCCTTCTGGATTGTCTGAGGGAGTTAGGAGTGGAGGGCACTGCTTTATAGTGGATCCACTCTTAGTTCTTGGGCAGATTCCAGATCATGTAATTTGGAGACTGTTGCTGTTCAGTGAGAACGTTTTGTGGAGTCCCCAAGAGCCCCATACTGTCTCTAATGCTTTTAAAGATCTACATGAAACAGCTGGGAGAGATAATCAGATTTGGTGCTGGGCATATAATCAGCATATAATGCATATAATCAGCATATAATGTCATCATTATATGCTGATGACACCCAAATCAATTTCTCCATGTCAGCTTCATCAGGAAATGGTGTAACTTCCCTAAATGCCTGAAGGCAGATGGTAATGGGCTGTAAGAGGGATAACAAACTGAGACTGAATCCAAATAAGGCAGAGGTACACATTGTATGAGATTGGAATTCAGGAGGCAATTTAGATCTGCCTGTTCTGTATGAGGTTATACTCTCCCAGAAGGAACAGGTATGTAGTCTGGGAATACTTCTGGTTCCTTTCCTTTCTGTGGTATCTCAGACTGAGGAAGTAGCTAGAAGTGCTTTTTATCAGCTTTGACATATGCCAGCAACATTAATTACTTGAGTGAATGACCTCAAAACAATGGTGCATATAAGTAAGTAAATTTATTGTTGTAACCACTGATCATAACCTAACCTAATATAACACAGGCCTGCTCAACTTTGGTCCTCCAGCTGTTTATGGACTACAACTCCCATAATCCCCAGCCAATAGCCAGAGATGATGGGAGTTGTAGGCCAACGTCTGCAGGAGGGCCAAACTTGAGCAGGCCTGACAGAACAGAACAGAACAGAACATAACATAACAACAAAAATATAACATAAGCATAACAGAAAAAGAAAATACAATTAAAAATAATGAAAACCAATAATAAATATAACATCAATAAACATAGCATACAGAGTAAGACGAGACATAAAACTACAATTTAGAAGAAAGCTTAGTAGATATAAACCCCTTTCTAAGTTTAAAAAATAATATTGCAAAAGTAGCAACTTGGTAGCTAACAAGGTCATTTACACAATTGTGGAGGTCATCCACACAATCAAAAACCATGTTCTACCCAGGTTTGGGAGCTTTGTGTGCTCCCAATTTTCAGTTGTGTGGAAGCAAGGTAGGAGGAATCCTGGGTAGTTTTTCCTCCTGCCTTGCTTCCACACAATCATTTCCACCCAGGTTTTCCTCTTACCTTACTTCCATACAACCGAAAATTGGGAGCATACACAGCCCCCAAACCTGGGTAGAACACACTTTTTGATTGTGTGAATGGCCTCAAGGTATGGAATTGCATCCACAAGAAGGTGGCTTAAACATTCTGCATTAGAGCAGGTGCATACGCTGGTAACCTCCAGACTTGACTGCTTTAATGGACTCTGTGTAGGGCTACCTTTGTGCAAAATGCAGCAGATTCTCCCTTCTTATCAAGTCATCTACTAAAAAGAAAGAGGGAGTTGGTCTCCTACTTGTAACTGTAGCCGTCAGAAAAAACAGTGTTGTGGCTGGAGGGAAGCCCTGTGTTCTTAGCTGTGGATAGGTTGCAAAATGTAGCAGGCAGGCAGATGGGAACGAAGAGCAGACAGTGACAATCCAGTACTAGGACTGAGAGAGCACCGTGTGGGAGCTAAAGGCGAGACTTGGGCTTACCTGCAAGGCCTAGAGGCTATTAGATATCATTTATTATGATTATCAACCAGATAAACAATCATCATACAGTTTGCTGCAAACAATAAGCGCCTACATCAAGGTAAGCGTCTCATTGCATATTTCGCAGGCGAGAAAGCAAAATTTAGCCACATTTAGAGAAATAAAATCATAATAATCAGACAAAAGATGCTGCAGATAAACCATATCAGTATGGATAACTGACTAAAAAAGGTGAGATAAAACTATTTCAGATAGCCTTGTAAAATGAGCCATAGAGTTTGGAGAGATCTTTTTGGAACTTCTCACAATCAGTTGTGGGTTTCACTACCCTAAATAGTTTAGTATCATCAGGAAATCTGGCCACTTCACTGCCTGTCCTTGAACCAGTTACTGATCTACACATGTCCCCTTAACCCATGATGGCTAAGTTTGATCAAGAGACTTTGGTGGTGAACTATGTCAAAAGATTTCTGGAAGTCCAGGCAGAGGTGATCTTTCCCACAGACCTTGGGGATCTGGCCTGTGGCCTCCTGCCTGTGGAGGTCCTCCAAGTGTTCTGGGGGGCTTCCCCAGAGACCTGCCGCCACCCTGCACCCACCGCACCACACTGCCCCGAGCCCTGGGAAGTATCGCCTCTGTGCGGGCGCAGGGAGCAGCCAGCAGCTGCTTCCATGCACCGCCACCCACCAGGCCCTCCTAGGGAAAGGAAAATGGGATTAATTCAATAACAACGAACCTCGCTGTGAAGCTAATTCACACAAGCATGCATGTGCACTGGATACCACTCTCTGCATGGATTCCCTCAACAGAACAGTATGCTGTTTTGAAGGGAAAGTCCAGTCTGTGGCGCGTGATCTGTGTCCGCCTGTAGTTTCAGGCTTAAATTTACTCATTATCAGCAGTTTCGTGTGGGGCTGCAGTTAGGATTGGGATTGCAACACAGAGGTTTGGAGTATTTCAATCCTTTACCTCTGTGCTCTTGTCCTGTAGGAAAAAATGCCTCCCCTGGCTGCTATTTAATCCCCCAAGAGAGGCTGTTTTCCGCAGGAGAAGAATGCGGAGGTAAAGGGTTGAATGCCTCCTGCCTCTGCGCTGCGCAGTCCATTTTGAAAAGTCTTGTGCGGCTGCTACTCATGAGTAAACGTAAGCCACTACACACTGAAGCATTGGATGTCACATTTAGCTGGTTTAGGAAACAAGGAACCCGAAGCTCTCCAGGATAAATAACGATTCTTGAAAAAGAGCGAAACAGCATCTTGTGGCAGCTAAAGATTATTATGACATACATTTCTGAGAACTGCTGGAGCCCTCTTCTTCACGCAGACCTAGTCCACCACGACAGTTTATACCGCAATCAATCTGTTAAGTCTTTGAGGTGTCACACAAGACTCTGCTTTGGTTTTTGCTGTAATAACAAATTTGCTAGACTTTAACAAGCACGTAGATCTGGAAGAGAAAATAACCAGCAAGGAAAGGAGTGGCATTTGGGTCGAAAAAGGGAGGTTATCACTCTGAAAAGCTGGAGGGCCTCATGGTGAGGGAGCGGGGGGGGGCTCGTGGCTGGGGCCCCCCCGAAACCCTTCAGACCCGGGCTCAGAAATGACCTAGGTGCACCACTGAGTCCAGGTATGCTATGTCAATCGGATCACCTTTATCCACATGCCTGTTGACACTCTCAAATAACTTAGTGAGGCAAGATGTCAAGGTCTGGCTCACGGCCAGGGAAGTTCATGGCTTGGTTGGACGCTGTCGACTGAATGACATGCGTTGAATCTCAGCAATGAGTAGGAGTCTGGAGCAAGCCGAGAGCTCCCAGCTGGTAGGAATTTACGGCTTGTCAGCCCTCAGTGATAGGCGTTTGCTCCTCCAAACAGCTTCTAATTGCATCCTGCGTTTAGAACACCTGTGTTGTTGTGGTGTCAACGGTGTTTCAATGCCTAGTTCTCCCTCCGATTGGTCTCTCACACTTTCTGCTGACTCAGGCTGCTGTGCCTGTTCTAAACCATCAGCTGGATCTATCACAGCTGTCTCAGGAACGCTGACAGCCGGGCTCTGCCCCTCAGATACTCCTGACTCGGCCGGAAAGCTGCCAGCCTCCCCTTCCTCCTCGCTGTCGGAGCTCAAGGGAATGACACTACACCCCTCCCCAGGGACCTCCCCCTCCGGGACCGGGGGTCTGGGTTTGGTGGGATGCAACCGGTGAAACTGGCACACGAGCTCAGGAGCATGGACATCACTGGCATTTTCCCAGGAATGTTCTTCGGGCCCGTACCCTGTAGGCGTCCACACCGCACCCGCGAGTCCAAGATCTCTTTTTCAAATTCCTCCTCACCGTCCACCAGCACCGGAGGTGGAGGTACTTCCTGCCGATGCCAGGGATGGGTAGGGTCCGCTGGGACTAACAAGGACCGATAGAAGACCGGGTGAATGCGCAGGCCGGAGGGTAGGCGAAGGCGATAGGCGACTGGGTTGATTTGGGCGACAATCGGGTAAGGCCCCATGAAGCGGGCATCCAGTTTTTTGCATGGTCTATGTGTCTTGAAGTGTTGGGTTGATAGCCAGACCCGATCCCCCACTTTCAGGACTGGACCTGCCTGTCTTTTGGCATCTGCAGCATCTTTGTATGCATTCTTTGCGCGATCCAGTTCTTTTAGGATGTCTTGTATGGCCCGAAGTTCCTCAAGGAACTGGTAAACTGCAGGGAAGGAGGAGACCGAAGTGCAGGTGTTTGGGAAGTAGCGGGGATGGTACCCGTAGTTCGCATAGAAGGGTGTCTGTCGGGTGGATGCATGTGGGGTATTATTGTAGGCGAATTCTGCAAGAGGTAACAAGTCTACCCAATCCATTTGTTGGTAGTTCACATAGCACCTTAGGTACTGTTCCAGCGTGGCATTTGTCCGTTCGGTCTGACCGTCAGATTGCGGATGGTACGCTGAGGAGAGGTGTACCCGCACGTCAAGGAGATGGAACAGAACCTGCCAGAAACGGGCGATGAATTGGGGTCCGTGGTAGGAGATGATCTCTTCAGGCAAGCCGTGGAACCGGATGATCTGCTGGATGATCAGTTTGGCCGTCTCTTGGGCTGAGGGGGTTCCTGAACATGGGATAAAATGAGATATTTTCAACCACAGATCCACAACCACCAAAATGGTGTTGTGGCCTTGAGAGGTTGGCAAGTCAACAATGAAATCTAGGGAGATCGTTTTCCATGGGCCACTAGGGGTCGGCAAGGGGTGGAGTAGTCCTGTGGGTTTCCCACGTTGACCTTTGGCTCACCGACACGTGGGGCACGTGTGTACGTAATTCTCCACATCTCGGCGTACTTTGGGCCACCAAAATTCCTGGGCAACCAGGTATAGGGTCTTGTAGAGGCCGAAATGACCTGCTGGGCGGCTGTCATGACATTGTTTCAGGACCTTAGCTCGGAGGTCTTCTGTGGGTATATACAATCGGTCCCGATAATACAATAGACCATCTTGGAGTGAAAAGTCTGATGAATCATTCGGTCTGGCTTGGTTCAACTCTCGGATATGGTTTTGCGCAAAGGGGTCCTGTGTTTGTTGAGCTTGCAGTAGGTCTCTGGTCATGGGACTCTGGTTTGTTGCAGCGAAATTCTTGGTTCATAGAACAGTGGCTTTCTGTTCCATTACGGGTTCTAGTGAATATTCTGGTTTCCGGGAGAGAGCGTCCGCTTGCTTACTATGGGTGCTAGGAATGTACATTACTTTGAAATTGAAGTGGGCAAAGAACTGGAACCAGCGAATTTGTCGTTGATTCAGTTTATGGGCAGTCTGTAGGTATTCTAGGTTACGGTGATCGGTTCTCACCTCCACGGGATGTTGTGCTCCCTCTAGCAAATGCCTCCAGAATTCAAACGCTGCCTTGATTGCCAGCAGTTCCTTGTCCCTAATGGTGTAGTTCTTTTCTGAGGAGTTCAGTTTTCTGGAGAAGTACGCACATGGTAGTAGAGTACCCTCGGGGAGACGGGGTTGCAAGAGAACTGCCCTGATGGCTACACTGGATGTGTCCGTCTCCACGACAAAGGGGGTGCACGGGTCAGGATGCTGTAAGATTGGTTTGGAAACAAACAGGAGTTTCAACTGGCTGAAAGCTCTTTGCACCTCAGGTCCCCAATGGAACGTGGTTTTTTTCTTGAGCAGATCCGTGATAGGAGCAGTAAGATGGGCAAAACCGGGTATGAACTTCCAATTGTAATTGGCGAATCCCAGGAAGTGTTGTACATCTTTCACGTTTCGAGGAGGTTGCCATGACATCACAGCCTCGACCTTCACTGGATCCATCTTGATCCCCCTGTGTGAGACCCAATGTCCCAGGAAGTCCACCACGGGGAGATCGAAGGCACATTTCTCAAGTTTGGCGTAAAGTTGATACTCTCGTAGCCGTTGTAACACTGCCCGGACATGGTTATAATGGGTTTGGGGGTCTGGTGAATAAACCAGAATGTCATCTAAGTAAATGATCAGGAAACGGTTGAGGTAATCTCAGAAAATGTCATTCATCAGATGCTGAAACACGGCTGGGGCGTTGCACAAGCCAAAAGGCATTACCTGGTACTCAAAGTGTCCATATCGGGTTCGGAAAGCCGTCTTCCATTCATCCCCCTTACTAATGCGTACTAGGTTGTATGCCCCCCGTAAGTCCAGTTTGGTATAGACAGTAGCTCCTTAAAGCCTCTCCAAGAGCTCCGGAATGAGAGGCAGCGGGTACTGGTTGCGGATGGTGATTTTGTTCAAAGCCCGATAATCGTTGCAGAGCTGCAGTTCCCCACATTTCTTCTTTACAAACAACACAGGGGCGGCCACCGGGGAAGAAGAGGGTCGTATGAAACCCCTCTGTAGATTTTTCTTCAGGAACTCCCGCAGAGCGGCCAACTCTGGTTCAGAGAGGGAGTAGATTCGCCCTACCGGCAAGGGCGCCCTGGGTACTAAGTCGATGGCACAGTCATAGGGCCGGTGTGGGGGTAGCTTGTCCACTTCCTTTTTGTCAAAGACATCAGCGGAGTCCTGATACTTCTCAGGAAGTTCCGCAATACTGGCAGGTGGTTCAATCTCCACCCCTGCCCTGGCCGCAATTGGCCAGCAATGCGTCTGCCAATAGTCTGAAGTAAAGACCACCTCGCCTTGAGACCACGTGATTTCACGATCATGGAGGGCTAACCAACTTAGCCCCAAAACCAAGGGGTAAGGCCCCACCTTGGTTCCCAAGAAGTGCAGCATCTCAACGTGACCTTGGATATCCAACTGGAGTGGCTCTGTCTGCTGGGTCACAGGTCCCGTAACCAGTGGCCGACCATCAATAGTTTCTACAGTCACTGGTACATCAAGGCATTCCCATTGTATTTGGTGTGCATTTGCAAAGGCTAGATCGATGAAACAGTTCGTGGCTCCCGAGTCGATAATCATCATCATCATTATTATTATTCGATTTCTATACCACCCTTCCAAAAATGGCTTAGGGCGGTTTACACAGAGAAATAACAAACAAATAAGATGGGACCCTGTCCCCAAAGGGCTAACATTCTAAAAATAAACATACCTGTAAGATAGACCCCAGCTACAGTCACTGGAAGTACTGTGCTGGGGGTGGATAGGGCCAGTTACTCTCCCCCTGCTAAATAAAGAGAATCACCACGGTAAAAGGTGCCTCTTTGCCCAGTTAGCAGGATCCGGGTCAACAAGGACCGCGCCAGGTGCTGGAGTCCCTGGACATCTTGTGGCAAGTGGGCAACAGGACTCAGGATCTTTAGTTGAGCTACCAGGGCTGGAGACTGCAGGGTTACTGGAAGAAATGTCGCTTAACCGAAAAATATAAACGAAAAATCCCAGCAAGGAAATAATGGTCTGCTATTACAAGTCTAGTCCAACTAGAAGGGGTTATTTAAAAAGAATGTACCAAATTTGGAAAGAGAAGCATCCAGATACAGAAATAACAGAACAAAGGCTAGCAGACCAGAGAAGATTCATAATCAAAAATAAAGTATTCACAGGAGTTGAGCCGGAAGAACTGCAAAGAGCAACACAGGCTCAAGATAAGGAAGAAGAATTACCACCAACTGAAGAAGTTGCTCAGGCGCAGGTGGAGGAGGTGTTGGAAATCGAGGATGCCACTGTTACTGAACTGTTTCAAAATCAAAACAAGCCAACCTCCCTTTGCCTTCACCTCAAAAACCCAAATGCCGTTTAACAGAAAAGCAACAACAACTAAAGCAAAAAATAACTGAGCACATGAACCAAACAACCACCAGGGTTCAACTTCCAGCTCTAAAAACGGTTGCCAAAAAACAACTCGCTCAGGCATTAAAAGATGTCAATGCTGCACTTGCAGAAATAACAACCAATAATTTGCAAGAAACAAACCAACTAATGTACAGTGCAGCAACAATAACAACACAAGAGCTCGGATATAAGATCAGTGGACCTGTCAAAAAAGAAAGCAGTACATCACCTAAATTGGAAGATTAGATTAGAAAATAAAATCAACAGGCTTAGATCAGATGCTAGTAAATTGAAAGATATGAAAGACAAGGAGCTGAAGAATGAAAACACCAAACTGTATCTGATCCAAAAATACCACCTAGAGTCAAGGAGAATTAGAGAAGTCCTGGAAATAATAAAGCAGCAAATAACAGCAGTGTCAAAGAAGATTAGCAGATATGAAGCCAGAACTATACAACACAGGCAGAATCACCAATTCCAGTCGAATCAGAGACGTTTCTACCAAAGCATAGAAGGAGAAACTGCAAGAAATGTAGAAACACCAAATAAAGAAGAAACAGTGCAATTCTGGGGGAAATGATGGGACAATCCAATAGATTATAATAAAAAAGCAGGCTGGATGAAAGAGGTCAAAAAATGTAACCAACAAATGAAAGATCTAATAATAACACCAGAATTAATAAGTGAAAGAGCAAAGAAAATTAAAGATTGGACTGCGCCAGGCGACGATGAACTGCATGGCTTTTGGCTTAAACACCTAACAAGCCTTCATAAACAACTATCAAAACGGTTCAATCACATTATGAAAGGCGGTGATATTGAACAATGGCTAACAACTGGGAAAACTCATCTCATCATGAAAGACCCAGCAAAAGGTGCAGTTCCAAGTAATTATAGACCGATCACCTGCCTGCCAACCGTGTTCAAATTATTAACTGGAATAATAGCAGATGAAGTGATGCAACACTTATTAACTAACATACAGCTTCCAGTTGAACAGAAAGGAAATTGCCCGAACACCAGAGGCACAAAAGACCAGTTGCTGATTGACAAAATGATTTTAGAAAACTGCAAGAGAAGAAAAACAAATCTAAGTGTTGCATGGATTGACTACAAGAAAGCCTTTGATACATTGCCTCACACATGGATACTAAAATGTTTAGAAACAACTGGTGTCAGCAAAAACATTCAGATATTTATTTTAAAAAGCAATGAGCATGTGGAGTACACAGTTAACAATCAATGGTGAGACACTAGGATAGGTTAGCATTAGAAGAGGCATTTTGCAAGGGGACTCACTATCCCCCCTGTTGTTTGTAATCGCCATGACCCCACTTTCACAAATACTAAACAAAACAGGCCTCGGATACCAAACATCTAAAACATCAAGTAAAATCAACCATCTGCTGTACATGGACGATCTGAAGTTGTATGGAAAGTCCCAGTCAGAAATCGAATCACTGCTAAACACTGTCTGTATATACAGGTGAAACTCGGAAAATTAGAATATTGTGCAAAAGTCCATTAATTTCAGTAATGCAAATTAAAAGGTGAAACTGATATATGAGACAGACGCATTACACGCAAAGCAAGATAAGTCAAGCCTTAATTTGTTATAATTGTGATGATCATGGCGTACAGCTCATGAAAACCCCAAATCCACAATCTCAGAAAATTAGAATATTACATGGAACCAAGAAGACAAGGATTGAAGAAAAGAACAATATCGGACCTCTGAAAAGTATACAGTATACTGTGCTTGATTGGCGAGCAAACTCGCCTGACCTGACCCCATAGAGAATCTATGGGGCATTGCCAAGAGAAGGATGAGAGACATGAGACCAAACAATGCAGAAGAGCTGAAGGCCGCTAATGAAGCATCCTGGTCTTCCATAATACCTCATCAGTGCCACAGGATGATAGCATCCATGCCACGCTGCATTGAGGCAGTAATTGCTGCAAAAGGGGCCCAAACCAAGTACTGAATACATATGCATGCT
Source organism: Hemicordylus capensis (assembly GCF_027244095.1). NCBI lineage: Eukaryota > Metazoa > Chordata > Lepidosauria > Squamata > Cordylidae > Hemicordylus > Hemicordylus capensis. The sequence goes on along the minus strand of NC_069658.1, from coordinate 10,373,247 downwards.
TATACTTTTCAGAGGTCCGATATTGTTCTATTCTTCAGTCCTTGTCTTCTTGGTTCCATGTAATATTCTAATTTTCTGAGATTGTAGATTTGGGGTTTTCATGAGCTGTACGCCATGATCATCACAATTATAACAAATTAAGGCTTGATTTATCTCGCTTTGCATGTAATGCATCTGTCTCATATATCAGTTTCACCTTTTAATTTACATTACTGAAATTAATGGACTTTTGCACAATATTCTAATTTTCCGAGTTTCACCTGTACAGTAGCGATATAGCAATGGAGTCTGGACTAGACAAGTGTGCTGCATTAATAAAGAACAGAAGAAAAATAAGAAAAACAGAAGGCATAGAACTGCCCAATGGAAGCAAGATCAAGAACCTGGAAGAGAAAGAACGTTACAAATACTTGGGCATTCTCCAGGCTGATAACATCGCACACACTGAAGTTAAAAGAAAAATGGGAAGTGAATACATCAGGAGAGTTAGAAAAATCCTCAAGTCCAAACTCAATGGCGGGAACACCATACAAGCCATAAACACCTGGGCTATACCTGTTATCAGATACACTGCAGGAATAATAGACTGGACCCAGGCAGAGCTAGAGACGCTGGATCGTAAGATCAGGAAAATCATGACCATCCATCATGCTCTGCACCCCCGCAGTGATGTCGATAGGCTATACCTCCCTTGCAGCTCAGGTGGAAGAGGAATGCTGCAAGTCCATCAAACAGTAGAGGAGGAGAAAAGAGGCCTTGAAGAATATATCAAGGACAATGAAGAAGATGCACTTCAAATGGTCAATAATGCGAAACTATTCAACACCAATGAAACAAAGCAGGCCTACAAGAAAGAACAAGCCAAGAACCGAGCAGAAAAATGGAAAAATAAGCCCCTGCATGGTCAATATTTGCACAATATAAGTGGAAAATCAGACATCACCAAGACCTGGCAATGGCTTAAGAATGGCAACTTGAAGAAAGAAACAGAGGGTTTAATACTGGCTGCACAAGAACAGGCACTAAGAACAAATGCAATAAGAGCAAAAGTAGAAAAATCCACAACAAACAGCAAGTGCCGCCTTTGTAAAGAAGCAGATGAAATAGTGGACCACCTGATCAGCTGTTGTCAAAAGATTGCACAGACTGACTACAAACAAAGGCATGACAAGGTAGCAGGGATGATACACTGGAACACCTGCAAAAAATACAAGCTACCTGTAGCCAAAAATTGGTGGGAACATAAAATTTAAAAAGTTGAAGAAAATGAAGATGTAAAAATATTATGGGACTTCCGACTACAAACAGACAAACTTCTGCCACACAATACAGCAGATATAACTGTAGTCAAGAAGAAAGAAAAACAAGTTAAAATAATCAACATAGCAATACCAGGGGATAGCAGAATAGAAGGAAAAGAAATAGAAAAAAATCACCAAATACAAAGATCTACAAATTGAAATTGAAAGGCTGTGGCAGAAAAAGACCAAAATAATCCTAGTGGTCATTGGCGCCCTGGGTGCAGTTCCAAAAGACCTTGAAGAGCACCTTAACACCAATGGGGCCACAGAAATAACCACCAGCCAATTACAAAAAGCAGCTTTACTGGGAACAGCCTATATTCTGCAACGATATCTATAACAACAGCAACAACATTGATAATAAAATTCAGCCATCCTAGGTCCTTGGGAAGGACTCGATGTCTGTATAAAACAAACCAGTCAATAACACCTGTCTGACTGTGTAAATAAATAATAATAATACCTACAGATTCCAAGGATTAAATCTGGAACCTTCTGTATGTCAAGCATGCACTCTACCACAGATCCTCCCATTAAAGCAGGGTTTCTTAATCTTGGGTCCCCAAATGTTGTTGGACTAGAACTCTCATTTTCCCCAGCCATTACCTTTGTGGCTGGGTATGATGGGAGTTGTAGTCCAACATCATCTGGGGACCCAAGGTTAAGAAACCCTGCCTTAAAGGAAATACCTGCAACCAGGTATTTATACACCTGTGGCTGCTTTCCAAGATAGTTCAAATAAGAGGTCCCCATCACTATCAACGGCCTTGAGGTCTCAGGACTCCTCTTCTGATGCAGAAGTGTCAGAATCTGGGTCCTGGGCCATGACAGTGAGGACATTCTTTTATTGAGTAGGGAAAAGTGACTGGACATAGGAACATATAATTAGATGCAGAGCTGCTCCCTTCATTGAGATGAATAGAGCTATGTCTGAGCACCAGAGGATCTGTGCATACAAGGAACTGCTAGATTTGGGGGGAAATGAAGCAGAATCCCGAATTCTTTACTAGTTTAAGCTTGGCCACATGACTGTTTCCCCCCCACAAGTCTTTGCATCATATGTTGCACAGATGTCTATGAGCTTTTCCCAGACAGCACTTATCAGTTGCTAAGGTAACAGGATGCTTACTAATAAATCTGGCGTTCGGCCGATTCCTGCCAGTACTTACACTAACCCCTGGAGCAGGCCTACAGAGATGGTGACTGAGTAAGCCAAAGACAGCCCGCCAGCAATGCTTTATGTCTTTCCATTTTTTTGCAGTTTGAAGAAGGTTTATTGAGCCCCTGGTAGGTCTCTTGTAAATGGCTGGTGGGCTGTGTTTAGCTTGCTGGGTCACAAAGTTGTGAGGGCCTATTCTAGGAAGCTGCCTTATTCTGAGTCAGGCTGTTGGTCAGTCTAGCTCAGTATTGCCTAAACCAGGGGTTCCCCACCTGTGGGACTCCTGATGTTGCCCAACTACAACTCCCATCATACCCATCTATAATTTATTGTGGCTGGGGGTCATGTGAATTATAGTTCAGCAACATCAGGAGTATCACAGGTGGGGAACTTCTGGTCTATGCTGACTTTCAGTGGCTCTCCAGGGTCTCAGATGGATATTTCCCAGCCCTCCCTGGAGATTCTAGGGACTGAACCTAAGACTTTCTGCATGCAAAGCAGATGCTTTTCCACTGAGCAATGGTCCTTCCCTTGATTAAGGGCCATTTTAAGTTGCGCAAGATTTTGGCTGAGGATTTAAAGGCCAGCAGGATAGATACATAGGAAGATGCCTTATACCGAGTCCGATCCTTGGTCCATCCAGCTTAGTATTGTCCACACCAGGGATTCTCAACTTTGGGTCCCCAGATGTTGATGGACTTCAACTCCCATAATCCCCAGCCAGAGGCCATTGGGGCTGGGGGTTATGGGAGTTGAAGTCCAATAACATCTGGGGACTGGCAGTGTTTCTCCAGGGCTTCAGATAGAGGTTTTTCTCAGCCTGGAGATGCTGCCAGGGATTGAACCTGGGATCTTCTGCATGCAAAGCAGATGCTCCACCACTGAGCGATGGGCCTACGTTTGTACATGAAAAGCCAGTCTTCTGCCACTAGGCTATGGCCATGGTTTGATGGTTTGCACTTTTCCTGTTCTCACTCAAGTTGGCACAGGTTTCTTGCCAGCGCTCTCTCAGGCAAGAATAAGGGGATTTATATCATGCTGGTCCCATAATGGGATGTGGTGAATGACCCTTCCACCACTGCTATGGGGGGTTTCTATAAATTTTCTATATCATTTGCGTGTGGGGGGGGGAGAGTCCGCTTCATTTAAATTGAAGCACCAGCTATGAATAATTTAAAATTTATGCCAGCCGTGGCATTATTGCAGTGCTAAGTTATGCATTGGCACTGTGGTTTTCGCCACCAGTCTCGGCAAAAACATGACATTTATTTTCTTCGCTGCCTTTGTCCCCCAAGAGTGTGATTGTCTTGCAATAATTATAAGATGCCTCACACACCAATACTACAGGGGGAATCTGCTAATGTAATTGTTTCACCGTATCGTTGCTTAATAAATAATAGACCAAGTGGGTTTTTGCAAGGCAAGGACTGTGCAGAAAGATGAACTTGTGCGCTGGCCTCATGCTCTCTCCCTACATCCATGGGAAAAAAGCAATAAAAATAATCATATAATGCTTTCGTATGAATGATTAAACAAAGGCTCCGTTGCAAGGACACATCGGGCACAGCTCTCTCTCTCTCAAAACCTACACTGAACAGACTAACATCTGTGGACCTATTTTGGCTAAACAGCATAACCTGATATTTTTGCGGCAGAAAATAAGGGGATAGGGATGTGCATGAACTGTTCATGCACCCTCCGGCACTGCAGGGCAGAGAGCGGTTCCATTAAAAAGCAGGTAAAGAGCTCTTACCTGCTTGCCCTCACCCCCCCCCCCCGCACTTTTCTGCCACCAGTGCCCGTTTTGCAAACATCCATGCAGGGCTACAGTATGGCTCCCCACAGCCTCTTCATGAGGTCGGCACACGCATGATCGGTGTGCTTGCACGCCAGCCATGTTTGTGCCAATGCTGAGCAGAGACTGCAGGGAGAAACTCCACAGCAGGCACTTGCAAAGTAGGCCCTGGCAGCAGAAAAGTGGCAGGCAGGGCAGAGAAGGTAAGGAGCTTCTTGCCTGCTTTTGAAGGGAACCTCTCCCCACCCCATCGAGCCGGTTTGGATGCCGGCATCCAAGCTGGTTCGGCGCTTCCCAGAGGAGGCTCCGAACCAGCTCGTGCACATTCCTATAAAGGGGACATATATTTGTGACGCTTGAACCCCTTTCAAATGTTCTAAATAATACAGGGTAGGGCTGTGAGATCATGGTGGCAAGCTCTTCCTTGATGTACATGCATGCATTAGAACATTTGTAGAGAGCCCATACGTACAACTATATGTCTGGAGGGTTCCTTTTGTGCATTCAGGAATACTGAAGTTCCAGGTTCCTAATCACATGGAGGGAACCCTTTGTTTGCTCAGCTGCATGCCTAGAATGGCATTGCAGACATTCTAATGGACACATGGAGGTTGGGGACAGAGCCTCATGTTGCAATCCCTGTGTGCAAGAATGCCTGGGGAAAGCTCTTCCTACGAAGTCTGGCGTTTTCATTCCAGACTAGTGTTGTGCTCCCACAAGGATGCTTTGTACGTGCTCAACAGTATGCAACTGTCCCAACTCTCACCTGCTTTAAATTGAACTTTTACAGAATTGCATAAGTGCACAAATTCTTTTTTTAGTGAAGTGATGTAGTCTTCTTGTGCTAATGCAACTTTGCTCATTATGCAAGCTCTTTGTTAGGATGTCAGCCAGTGGCTGCAACTCATACCCTTCATATGGTCACATTTGATATCTGAATAGGTTTTGGGGTTGGAGATGGGAGGTGTGTGCTGTGCGCCAGCATTTGTATCATCATTGCACATGTATTTTCAAGTATTTGTATATTTTTATTCAGGGTGTCAGACATTGGCCACCTTCCACACATAACACCAAACTGGAGGTGAATGAGCCAGAGGTTCTATTTCATGGTCATCCAAATGCACAAAACCACGGTTTTGTCACAAAAGTGACCAGAGGTTTTCAGGCTGAAACTGTAATCTGAACCTTTGGTTTGTAGCAAGTTTTGCTGCTCCAACCTGAGGTCTGAAGATGGCATTGTGTCGTCTGAATTCTGCCACCACTGTAACCTGAGTTTTGAGCTGTGGTTGCTGCCAAAACCATAGAGAGGGTGGCTCAGACCAGCCCAGAAATGTGCCAGCTCTATGCTTGCCATGCTTCTTGCTGACTGCCTCTCCAAGGACTCATCTGCCGCTGTCTCTACACTCCTCCAGCCACTGGACAAAAACAGGGATGCTGTATGGATCCCAAACTTCACAGCATGTCAAAAAGAAATGCCATATTAAGGAATGCCACTTCACACTCTGTCTCATGCCACCCCCCACCCCCCCGCAGCAATCTTCGGAAAAGAGGGGTGGTATGACAAGACAGGCACTTTGTGGAGAAGTCTCCACAAATCAAGTGATGACGAAGTATTTGCACAAGCACATGGAGTCCCGGTGGCACCATAAACAGGGCAACCCAGTTGCTTACTGACAAAGATGGTAATCCAGTTGCTTCCCAACACATGCCAGGGGTTTGGGTTGAAAGGCAGCCCCTGAAATTCTTGATTGGCTCACTTCTATTTTATGTTCAAATTAGTAGGGGAAGGGGAGTCCAGCCCCTTCCCCTTAGATGCAAGCATGCAGTCTCTGGCATTACTCATGAGAAGAACCATCTTGCGGTACATTGGGATGATGTTTCAGGGGCTGGATTGCTAATAATGTGTGACGACATCCCTTGTCCCAAGGACCGCTCTCTCACGAGAATGGAAGGTCATAGAGACATGCAGGCAGGCCAGAGGGTGGTGGTGCAAGTGCTGTACGGAAGTTTAAATGCCCTTTCCCTGCCAAGGGTGGGCAGTCTATGCTGAAAAGGCATGACTGCACTGGGCACACCCCCTTAAAGATCATGGCCAATGGCTGCTGCCCTGCCGATGAGCTGGCAGATTGCCTGTAGTCAACGCCTCTGTAGGACGATGCCTAGGTTTGAAAATGGTCAACCCCCAGTTTGTCAACCCCCAGTTTCACACTATGTCCAAGAGGGTCCAGTATGTTGTACCTGCGTGTTGGAGATGTGACTCCATAAGCATCAGCTCTTAACCCCAATACCTCCTGTTGACTACTAGAGACATTAGGAGTGGAAGTAGACAGACCTCTACCAGGTTCACTTTTTTAAAATAATCCTATGCTTCAGATAGGAAGTGTACTGCTGTACCTGCATTCAACATAACATTTGAATAAGTGTGACTGTGTACAGAACCATGCACACAGGTTATATGAGTGTTGAACATAATGCACATGTATCTGCACATTCCCCAAGCATCTGCTCTGGGAAGAAGGCTGTTACCTGAAGAACCCTACTGCACATGCTTGCCCTCTCTCTCTCTCTCTCTCATAGCACCATTTTGTTTTATCAGGGGCAAGTATTCGAAAATAGGGACTGTCTGTTGCAGATAGGGTGAGTTGAAGCATATGGAATAGCACAACCATAGATTTTGTCAATTCTCTTCTGCTTAGCTGCTCCCTCCCCTTTTGACTCCCTGAATGGAGTATAATTGTTATAAAGGCAAATCAATAAGCACTTGAGACATGGGTTGCTGCCATGCAAGGAAATAGTGCTCCCATCAGCCATTGCTTTAATCACATTGAATGATTATTTCTCCCTCTCTGAGCTTTTCTGATGTTTCAGGGGTTGGAGTATCCAATCTGCTTATTGATCAGGGCTTGCAACAAAAGGTTCTGAGGATAATTAAAAAACGTCATTGGGCAAAGTGAGAGAAAGCATGCCCACGTTAGCAAAAAATAAGCAAACAAACCGCATGCTGATTACCATTGAGTTATGAGATGGGGTCAGAGCCATTCCAAGACAGATTGGTATGTGAGGTGGAAAACTCCAATTATAACAAAATCAAAATCAAAATCAAAATCATAAGTAATCATCATCATCATCATCATCTAAGTAATACTAAAGGAGTGCATTATCTCCCTGTAATGGAAGCCAACATTGCTTCATGGTACTTACAAGAAGGGGTGGGATCTACCATTAGGTGTTTCACTCCCATGTTCTAGTTTGCATAATGCACCGGAGCTTCTGGGAGGGCTTTCCCCCTCACCTCTCCATAATGGAACAAATCCAGAAAATTTATATTAGGCTGGCAGCTAACCAGGTCTATGAAAAAAGTAGCACTGATTTGAATGAAACACATTCCCCCCCCCCCAAAAAAAAATTGCTGGGGGCAGGGGGCGGGTTCTCTGCAGCTCATTATAGGGAAGCATTTGCATAGTGGTCTGGTTTGGACAATATCTTACTGACTGCCCCACACACTTAGGAAGGGGACATGATGAGAACATCCCCATCATGACATCTTGAATGGAAATGGAAGGAGAGCTGGGCTTGTGGTAGCAAGCATGACTTGTCCCCTTAGCTGAGCAGGTTGCATATGAATGGGAGACTACATGTGAGCATTGTAACATATTCCCCTTAGGGGATGGGGCTGCTCTGGGAAGAGCAGAGGTTCCAAGTCCCCTCTCTGGCAGCATCTCCAAGATAGGGCTGAGAGAGACTCCTACCTGCAACCTTGGAGAAGCCACTGTCAGTCTGTGCAGACAATACTGAGCTAGATGGACCAATGGTCTGACTCAGTATATGGCAGCTTCCTATGTTCCTATGATATCCTGATGCTCCCTTGACATGTCCCTAGATTGCATGGATGTGAGGGGCTGTTCATTCAAATGATCTTCTAGATGTGCTCTAAATATTTATTTAAGCAAGTATTTGGAGCATGTGGGGAGGGGCCACTTGGATTAAGAGCCCCCCATCCCATGCAATAAAGGAACATGGCAGGAGAGCATTTGGAACCCATGAAGGGCATAATGACAGGCAAGTTCTTGGCACACCCCCTTCCTAATCACATGTACGTCCAAATCTTTGGGCTTAAGATTGTACAGGCTGGGCTTAGTGGACCCTGCCAGTGCCAACATATTTTAGCTTTTGATTCAGCAACCACATTCCAAGTGCTCATTGGGGTCATGATTTAGTGGTTGTTGGTCACTCCTCACAAATCTGATCATTCCTACTTTATATCTGTCAGGGCTAAACTGTGGGTAGAAGTTTAGCTGACCATTCCTACATGTAGACCATGGATGGGTATTTTACAGTACTGTAGCCAGTACTGGACTTGGTAAAATATTTATATCCCACTTCATACAAGAATATCTAAAGTGACTAACAATATAAAAACATAAAATAGTCAACAAAACCATACAACAACACTGGAACTGACAGAACTCTCAATTGATCAATTCAGTAGCAGCAGCATACATCAGATCCCATTAAAAATTAGGTAGGGGGAGGAAGTCACCTTTTCAGATGTTTCTTTAAAAAGAGTCAAGAAGAGAACCTGGTGAATGGGCAGAGGGGAGGCAAGGCCTTCCTAGGGGAAGTGGTAATGGAAGCAATTTGCCCTGGGCCACAGAAATGAAAGGATCCATATCAAGAGTGATAAATAATATTGTGTTTCAGTGTTTGACCTGATCAGGTGCATTTTTAGGTACTTAAAAAATCCAGGCCCTGGGTCCACAGCCCTACTGATAATCACATTTAATCATACCGCCCTCCCCCGCCACCAAGAATAATTACATATGCTTTTTAAAAGTCTCTAATACAGCAACCATGAAGGTGGAAGCAGCAGATAACTATCTGGTGCTTGTTTTGACCTTTAAAGCCATTAATGGTTTGGGCCTAGGATACCTGAGGGACTGCCTGCTCCCAAGCGTTGCTGCCCATTTGACAAGGTCACCTGAGGGGGCTCTGCTCTGGGTGCCGACAATGAGGGAGGCTCGGCTGTCGTGCACTCGGGACAGGGCCTTCTCAGTTGCTGCCCCCAGGCTTTGGAATGCTCTCCCAGTGGCTATTCGCTCCTTGGTCTCCATCACATTTTTTCAAAGGCATGTGAAATCCTGGCTTTTTACTCAGGCTTTTATATTATTGTCTCTGCTGCTGCTTCTTTGTATTTTGTATGGTTATATTATGCTTGTATTTTTGTATGGTTAGCTTTAGGGATGTGCACGAATGGATTTTTTCAATTCAATTTATGTAAACCGCTTTGGAAACATTTGTTGAAAAGCGGTATGTAAATATTTGTTGTTATTGTTGTTGTTGTTTTTTGAAGGGACCATAAAACACCAGTTTTGAAAGAAATGCACTGGCTATGTTTCCAGGTGAAATACAAAGTGCTGGTTATTTCCAATAAAGCCCTAACGGCTTAGATCCAGGATACTTAAGATAGCGCCTTCTCTGTCGTGAACCCTGTTGCCTATTAAGATCATCTGGAGAGGTCTGATTATGGTTGCCACCAACTCGGTTTGTGACAACTCGTCACTGGACCTTCTCTGTGGCTGCCCCGGGGCTTTGGAATCTGCTCCCTGCTGAAATAAGAGCATCTCCTTCTCTGTTTGTTTTTAGGATGACCCTGAAGACATATCTATTTTCCTAGGCTTTCCACTGAGACCAAATTTTAAATTTTAATGTGTTTTTATCTATTATGATTTTTCTCTTTTTATGAATTTTAAATGTGTTATATTTTATATTATGTTTTATTCTTGTACACTGCCTAGAGATTTCTATACTAGGTGGTATATAAATTCAAACAAACAAACAAGTAAGTAAGTAAGTAAATATTGGGCATGCCAGTTTTGACAGACTATGGCACAGTGTGCTCCACCTCCCTTCAGGCTGGGCATAATTCCACCCCACCCCCAACACCGCAATGGGCCATGGATGGAGTGGCATTCTTTCAATGAGGAATCAACACGACCTTTCATATCACCTCAAAATAAGCATCAAAAAAACCCTGAGATGGTGTGAAAGTAAATTCTGGTCTCTCCTTCAACGGACGGACTTAGTGTTGGTCTGGTCAAAAGGTTTCAGTATTCAAAGTGCTTGGAGCAACAAAGGATCTTCACTACACCTACAAGACTCTTCCCCTTTGATTCCTGTCATTTCAGTTTGGAAGCTAGTGCACATTCATAATCAGGTGGGCATAGAATAAATAATTCTGGTAAAAGGAACAAGCGTCTAGCCCCTATACACATAAGAGAGTCCAATGGAGTCACAGGCCGAGAAGCTTCATAGGGTTCGATGGGCACAGGCTGGCACTTGAAGTCAGCTGACTGAGTTCTCAGGTTGGCTAGTAACACATGGCTCCCACCAAGTTCTGATTTCCCAATCAGTTGCCTCCCATTTTCAGCCATATTTCCTGAGTATGCGGCTTGGAACCAGTCCCAGCTTAGACTGTTACTCAAGTAAAAGCACACGTGGACCTATTCTTCCTTTACAGTAGAGCTGATGTCATAGCTCTACATTGCCATTTTTTCTTTGTGGTCTCTATAATAATAGTAATAAGTTTATGTACACAGTCCATAATTAACTGGAAAGAGTGCAACATTAATTATGGAACTAAATTGTTACTCTGTGGGGTATTTGATCCTCCCCTTTTTCCTGTTAGCTAACCTGTCAGGGTCTAATAATTGTTGCCGTGAACTGGGTTGGGCTATGGTCCCAAAGGAAGGTAAATTCTCCTGTTCCATTAGCGAGAACACATATAGATCATTTTCAGTACTAATCTAGGGCTAAAATCAATTATGTCTCTGGTATTTAAGAATTAAATTGACTCACCATGGGAGAAGGATAAAGGGGAAAATACATTCCTCCCATTATGTCTAATTACAATTGTAAAACATTTTCCTTCGAAATGTAATTGCTGCCTGTTGAGACCATATCTGCAGAGCTTACGTTGTTTAGTTGACTCGTTTGACTGTCTTTCAAGTTTCTCCTTGGGACTGTTCAAATCATGGGGAAATTATTTCTGCTGTTCTGTGACTCTTAAGAATTTTCTTATGATAATGCAAGTTACATAAGCGGAAGTAAACAAACATCACTTCCAATTCTGTTCCCACAATCACAGATGTGGTACAATCACCACTCTCTTCATGTTAAGACTAAGGATTGAAGAGAAGGGTACAAGCATGGACCCACAACAAAATATTGTAGTATATCCCTGGCATGAAAAGATGTTGAATGTTGTGAGTTTATTATCTGACTGTGTGTGTGTGCATACACATATACAATGATCAGCAGGCTAACTGATACAGTGTGCAACTCGCCCCCTCTGTTCCTCAAAAAGAGTTCACACACTTGTTTTTATGTTATTTGGGGGGGGGGGAATGTCCTACACCAAGAGCACAAATGTGTAAAACCCCTTCCCCTTCAGAGACACAAAGGTGTGAAATGGCCTGTGAGAAAACTAAAGACCTTTGGACACTTCCCCCTCAGAAACAGAAGGGGTTGTGATTGTCTTACAGGACTATTCTTCAAATAGAGAAATGTCCTGCTTTTTTTGTTCAAGTCTTCCTATTAGCTCCACTAACCTGGTTGTGGTGGAGGTGCTGTAACTCAGTGGTAGAGCATCTGCTTTGTGTGCAGAAGGCCCCAAGTTCAATCCCTGGCAGCACCTCCAGGTTGGGCTGGGAAAGATTGCTGCCTGTAACCTTGGAGAAGCTGCTGCCACTTAGTGTAGACCAGAGTTTCTCAACCACCAGTCCGCAGCGCAGACTGGTGCCAGTCCATGAGCTGTTTGGGACCAGTCTGTGAGGGTACTGGTCCATCACGTGTAGAGGGGTGAGGCCTGGGATCCACGGAGCCTGGGCGAGCTCTAAGGAGCTCATTTCTAGGCAGGCAGCCCTTGCTCCTGGATAACGTCCATTTAGCTTCCTTGAATGAACATTATCCAGCAACGAGGGCTTCCTGGAAATGAGCTCTGGAGAGTTCCCGGTGGCGGCGGCCCCTACCAGCCCAAAATTGTTTTGCGTGGCCTGGGGTTGGGGTGGGGGGTGACCCCTTTACTAACTGCTGCTCCGAGAAACTGCACATGGAGTCCATGACTCCCAAAACATTGAGAAACACTGGTGTAGACAATACTGAACTGGATGGACCAATGATTTGACTTGGTATAAGGCAATTTCCTGTGTTCCTGTGTTGTCTGTTAAGTGCCCTTTGAGTCCACAAATATTCCACTTGATTGAGATATACTGGGGTAGTGTGGGGTTTGTTTGGTTTTTGGTCCCTGAGTTTTCTTCTTCAGATTTTTGTGAAACCAATGTATTCATTGGTTTATTTATACCTATCCATTGTAAACTACCCTGAACCATTTTAGGATGAGTGGTAAGATAGATAGATAGATAGATAGATAGATAGATAGATAGATAGATAGATCACTCTTTGCAGGACATATTTGCAGAGTTGCCCACAAAATGGCAGGGGTTTCCAAAATTCTCCATATCTGAAATTCTCCCTAATTTACCTAAACCCTATTCAGGCATTACATTGTATGTGTATACAGCTACTGGTACAAACATATATGTTTTTGTGTGAATGGTTGTACATGCATTCATTTTAAAATGCATGTTCATTTAAATGTTCATTTAGAGACCAATTTGTCCAGGGCGGCTCATGAGTTCATAGTGGCCATGACAACTATGGATCCCAAGTGGTCTCCGGATCGACGCACATTGCAGGTCACACGCTTGATTTGGTCTTTTATTCTGATCAGGGTGGTGTTCTGTGGGTGGAGACACCTGTGATTTCCTCATTGTCATGGACGGACCACCATCTGGTTAAGGTTAGGCTTACAACCACTTCCCATCTCTTCAGGGGCGAGGGGCCTATTAGAATAGTCCGCCTGAAGAGGTTATTGGACCCAATAGGATTCCAAGAAGCCTTGGAGGGATTTTATGTTGGCTTTGCACAGAGGTGTATCTAGGGGAAATAGCGCTTAGGGCAAGCACTGAAATTGCGCCCCCTGTCCAAACATCTGACACCCATCTTTCAGATAACTTTACTATAATATCAGCTCACAAGTCAAGCTCGCTAATCATTTAAAATTTCAAAAACTATTTAGCAGTGGACGTAGCCAGACCAAAAAATGCTGGGAAACTAAAAATTTCAGTATGCTGGGGCTCATGAAATACCCAAATTCTATGTGGAGGTGTACTTGGATAACTAAACAGAAGTGCCTATCTAATTCTCTACTATGCACTGTAGCATCACTATTACATAAGTTTTTAAAATAAATGGAGAATTTGACTTTTCCCAGATACTCTGAAAATAATTAAAGGATATGCAGAGTAAACTGTGTCACTGCTTGGAATATATTCTAGTATTTCAGACAGTTAAAATGAGAGAAAGAGAGCAAGAAACTCCCAGTAGGCCTTAATACTAAGAATTTCACACTGATTCAAAGATAAACTCACCATTAATAGCCATATTATCACATTTAACTCACTTATCACAAGTTTTTGTTGTTGTTTCCCTTCTTTTTCTTGTATTTATGCTGGCCTTGGGCCGAAATAAACAAATACATACGTACATGCATACATACATACATACACACTTATCACAAGAAGCAAAGTAAGAACAAATGAATACAATCCTAAATCATGAGCTTCAACTCAGTATTCACAAACCTGTTTCTCTGTACATAGTGCCAAACTGAATATGTGTACAGGGGTGCTTCCTATAGCTTGTGGGGGGTGGTCTGAAAAGGTTACCCCTCCCTCCACAGGCCTCTGGGGCATCACAGGGACCATTTGAGCATGTGCAGTGGCCATTTTTAAAAATAATTGTTTTTTTTTTAAATGGCCGCTGAAAACAAAATGGCCACCGCACATGCTCAAATGGCCTCTGTGAGGCCTGGCATAGCCTAGGGCCTCACAGAGGCCATTTGAGCATCTGCGGTGGCCATTTTGTTTTTGGTGGCCATTTTAATTTTTTTTTAATTTTAAGAAATTGTGCCCCCCTTCAGGTGGTGCCCGGGGCACGTGCCCTGCCTGCCCTACCCTAGATACACCCCTGGCTTTGCAGGTGATCCTGTTGATGCTCTGGTGAAAAACTGGAACAACATGCTCACCAGGGCAGTAGACACGATTCCTCCTAAGCGTCCCCTCCAACCGGCTTCAAAACTGGCCTCTTGGTATACGGAAGATCTACGGGGGCTGAAGCGGCAATATAGGCAACTGGAGCGCAAGTGGAGAAAGACTCGACTCGAATCCGACAGATTACGACACAGAGCACATTTAAAGATCTATGCTCAGGTAATACGGGTGGCAAAGAAGCAGTTCTTTTCTGCCTGTATTGCATCTGCGAGTTCACGTCCAGCAGAGTTGTTCAGGGTAGTGAGGGGGATAGTATGTGCCCCCACTTCCTTGAATCAGAATTTGGAGCCATCGTATACCCGCTGCGATATGTTTAAAGAATTTTTTGCAGATAAAATCTCTTGGATTCGGGCTGACTTAGATGGAGACTCCACCATTAATTCGATGTCTGGATTGGAGGTGTCCAGCAACTCCTCTTATGTGGTTCAACTGGATGCCTCCGGCATGGCTTATACTATCTGGCAAGGGGGTTGTTGTGGAGAGCCTGGTGGCAATTATAAATACCTCTCTGAGGGAGGGCAGGATGCCTCCTTGTTTAAAGGTGGCAATTATTAGACCTATTCTTAAGAAGCCTGCCTTGGACCCCTCAGAGTTTAATAGCTACAGGCCTATCTCCAACCTCCCATGGTTGGGCAAGGTGATTGAGAGGGTGGTGGCCTCCCAGCTCCAGGCGGTCTTGGAGGAAACTGATTATCTAGACCCATTTCAAACTGGTTTTTGGGTGGGCTATGGGGTGGAGACTGCCTTGGTCGGCCTGATGGATGATCTCCAATTGGGAATGGACAGAGGAAGTGTGACTCTGTTGGTCCTTTTGGACCTCTTGGCGGCTTTCAGTACTATCAACCATAGTATTCTTCTGAAACGTCTGAGAGTGGTTCCGCTCCTACCTCTCGGATAGATTCCAGATGGTGTTGATTGGAGACTGTTGCTCTTCAAAATCTGAGCTTAAGTATGGTGCCCCCCAAGGCTCCATACTTTCTCCAACGCTCTTTAACATCTACATGAAACCACTGGGAGAGATCATCAGGGGATTTGGAGCGGGATGTTATCAGTATGCTGATGACACCCAGATCTACTTCTCCATGTCAACTTCTTCAGGAGATGGCATAACTTCCCTAAATGCTTGCCTGGAAGCAGTAATGGGCTGGATGAGGGAGAATAAACTGAGACTGAATCTAGATAAGACGGAGGTACTTATTATGCAGGGTCAGAACTCCAGAGACGATTTTGATCTACCTGTTCAGGATGGGGTCACACTTCCCCAAGAGGAACAGGTTCATAGTCTGGGAGTACTTCTGGATCCACACCTCTCCCTGGTATCTCAGGTTGAGGCGATGGCCAGAAGGGCTTTCTGTCAGCTTTGGCTGATATGCCAGCTGCATCCGTTTGTTGAGATGAACGACCTCAGAACAGTGGTACATATGTTGGTAACCTCCAGACTTGACTTCTGCAATGCGCTCTATGTGGGGCTGCCTTTGTACGTAGTCCGGAAGCTTCAGTTGGTACAGAACACAGTGGCCAGATTGGTCTCTGGGTCATCTCGGAGAGACCACATCACTCCTTTGTTGACTGAGTTACACTGGCTGCCAGTAGGTTTCCGGGCAAAATACAAAGTGCTAGTTATAACTTATAAAGACCTAAATGGCTTAGGTCCTGGGTATTTAAGAGAGCGTCTTCTTCACTACGAACCTCACTGCCCATTGAGGTCATCTGGAGAGATCTGTCACCAGTTGCCGCCAGCTCGGCTGGTGGCCACACGGGGATGGGCTTTCTCAGTTGCTGCCCTGAGACTGTGGAATGTGCTCCCTACTGAGAGATGATCCTCCCCATCTCCGATAATTTTTAAAAAGCATTTGAAAACCCACCTCTTCACCCAAGCTTTTTCAGTTCTTTAAAATTTTGAGGTTTTAATTTGTAGGTGATTTTTAAATTGTTAAATTGTTTTAGCTCTTTGTATATATTTTACTGTTTTATGCTATTGTTACAATTTTAAGAAAGAAAGAAAGAAAGAAAGAAAGAAAGAAAGAAAGAAAGAAAGAAAGAAAGAAGAACCTGACTACAGTGCCCTTCAAATCAGGGTACAGATAGGAAGTGCACTATTATATATGCCTTGGAAACAGAGCTGATTCGGGCAATAATTTCTCCACTAGCCACACCCAGGCACAATAAGGATTACCCAAAAGGTATCTGAGCTGTCTTCTCCACACAGGACTAAATACTAGTTTAAACTAATTGATAAATGGCCACAGCATGTGATTAGGGAAAGGTATGTCATTGCATTGGGAGAGGAGGAGGGGTGTGCACATTCAGTGTACACATGCCCTCATTGCATTTATGGTTAAGCCAGCGCTTTATGTGTGAATAACTGTACGTGTATACCAATTTGTACATGCATACACTGTACACAGATTGTATGTGGACTGAATCTAATATTTTATTATTTATTTATTTATTTGTTCGATTTCTAGACCGCCTTACAGAATAGCTCAGGGCAGTTCACAAATATCACAAAATATTCACAAAATATGTGAACAGAGTTCCAGTTTTGTTTCCTAAGTGGACTCAGTGCATTAGGAATTCTCCATTGTTCAATTCTTTTTTGTTTCTAAATTTTGTTGAGAGCATTATGCTTGTACAGTTGGCCATAGCTTTCAGTTCATACCCTTCAAGTCTTTTTCTCCCTCTATATTATGTATACACGTGCATGCACTGATAAATCACAAAGCAATTCTATTATTTGACATGAAAATTTAATCAACATATAGCCAGTGTATTGATTAAGCATAGACCCAATAAGATATGTGATTATGCATACTGTCTACCATATCAAAAATGGTTGCATCAAATCAATACAGTCTTATTGTATGCCACTTTGCATATTTTTAAAAAGAAAAGTGGCTCAGAATAATCTTAAATGAATAAATCACAACATCTTTGTGTGTGCTGGTTAACCAAAGCAGAGGAATGCAAATGTACATCAGAAAAGCACTGCACAAAAAGAAACTTGATGCAATTGTGCATATGACTGTATTAAGTTTGCTTTTTTTGTGTTGTCAATACACGTGTATATTAACAATATAGAGGAGGAAGGAAGATGAACTGAAGCAGTGGTTTCCAACCTTTTAAGAACAAACTTTCAGCTCATGGAGGGATTTTGTCTGTGAATATGCACACACATGCATGCACACATGAATTTAAATGTTACCGTTATGAGAGAGGCTCTTCCAGTCACTGGCTTATAGCCAGACTAATTTATTCCTGAGTACTCCCATTGAAAGCCACCTAATGGCATAGCAAGGAAATGGCTTAACTACCAAGCCAGAGGTTGCTGGTTCAAATTCCCGCTGGTGTGTTTTGAAGACTAAGGGAAACACCTATATTGGGCAGCCGCAATATAGGAAGATGCTGAAAGGCATCATCTCATACAGCACAGGAGGAGGCAAAGATTAAACCCCTCCTGTATTCTACCAAAGACAACTATAGGGCTCTGTGGTCGCCAGGAGTTGACTCCGACTCGACGGCACACTTTACCTTACTTTACTCCCATTGAAATGAATGAGGCAAGTAAACTTACACATGAATGTCAATATGATTGCTTATGAGTAACTGAATCTGTATGTATGCTAGTGTCCGCCTTTGGGCAGAATGCCAAACTGGAGGCAAATGTTCCAGAGGTTCAAGTTTGTGGTTGTCCAAACGTGTGAAATTGCAGTTTTGTCTCCCAACCGTGGATTGGTTTTTGACCCCAAACCTGAATTTGATCCTTTGATTTGTAGTGGCTTTTGCTGCTGAAATCTCAGGTTTGAAGGTGGCATCATGTCGCCTGAATTCTGCCACCATTGTGTTAAAAGCTCCTACCACTACCAAAGAGGCTGGCTCAGAGCAGCCCAGAAATGTATCATTTCTAGGGTGGCTGCAGTTCTCACTGGCTGCTTTTCGGAGCTAGCACCCCATCCTCTGTGATCTCTGCACTCCAGGCCTGCCAGTACCTGGCCACAGGGATGCTGCGTCCCTGGCTTCAATGCGTCTAAAGGGGGAGAACCACATAGGAGCAAGCCTGCTTTCCAAGGTGTCTTATGGTCCCCAATTGGCAATCTGCACAAAAAGGATGGGATGACAAGATGGGCACAGCAAGAGAGGTCTGCAGCAATTCAGGACTGCAGAAATATGTACATGGGGCACCTGAAACAGGGCAACTCTGTGGTTTCCCAGCAAAGGGCACACATGCCAGGGAAGTGATACCACATTGCTTAGCAGAAATACCATACCAATGTGCCAACCCCATGCACAAATCTGCTGAAACTCTGGCCGTGGAAACCTTCCTGTTGTCCAATCATGTAAGGAGAGAGAGAGAAAATGGACAGGGTCTCACGATCAGTGAGACCCGGTTTTTGCGAGTGCGCGGGGAGGGAGCCCTGGGCGGCCGGATCGGCCACCCACACAATTGCTGGCTCTAAGATGGAGTCGGCGGGGGCTGGGGAGCTCAGGGGCCATGTGGGCCCCGAAATCTCCAGTATCCCCTGAGCAAGTGCGCAAGGCATACTGGGGAGACCCCTGGAGCTGGAAGGCAGCTTTTTGCCTCCCCTCCAGGGGTCTACTCACAAGTAGCCATGGCACAGAGCCATGCCATGGCTACTCACGATTGGATAGCCCAGGTTTGTGCAGCACTTGCTAGTGGAGGCTAGCCTGATTTTTGCTGATCGTGAGAATAGCCCCAACATGTATCCCCACAACTCTGGTGTCTGTATCTGTCCACTTGCTTGGATTTCTTGAGCAACCAGCAACACATACCTTGACATGTTGCCCTACGGGCTGGACCTTTAATTGGAATTATCATACAAAATGTTTGGTCAGCTTCCATCTGGAAAAGGGGAGGGGCACCCATGCAAGGAACCTCTTCATTAACAACACAACTGATCTAATGTGGCTGCTCAACAAGGCCTCCTTCAAAGGTGTTGCCTGTGCTGTCTGGTTGGGCAGTGGGGCATTGATTGCCCTAGATGCCTGACAGTGTCTGTATTTTTAAGGTTCTGGTGGACAGTGCTGCTCCCTCCAACTGCATAGAGGGGTGACCTCAACCCTGCATGTACGTGTGTGTGTGTGTGTGTATCCAAATGTTCAGCCTTGGCCCTTTGGCTTGGAGGTACCCCAGCATGGTGCAAAATCATGAGTCCCAGCAAAGGAAAATATACCATGACTGACAGAAGCTGGAGTTTGCGTTAAAAGAAAAGCTCCTAGGTTGCTTCAGTGGTTCTGTTCTATTTTTTGGTACCAGTTGGTAGTATGCAGTCTCGGCCATAATTCATTAGTGGAATTTTCCAAAGGGAAACAGGGACAGGCTTGAGATCCCAGTGTGGTGATAAAACATGCAATAGATGTACATTCCCTTCTCCCAAGGAACGCTCTCTCACAAGAGTGCCTGGCCATTGAGACATGCATGTGGGTTGGAGGGCTGTTGCCAACCAGCCCGGTTGCCCAGATTTTCCAACTTTCCCAATTGGTTTTTATATGTTTTAACTGTTAAATTCTTGGCTTGTTTTATTCTTGGTTTGTTTTATGCTGCAAACCAACTGGAGACTTTGGTAGTGGGCAGTGTACAAATTTATTAAATAAAAAATGAAAAATAAAAACTGTGTCCACCCAGAACAACTCAGACACATGGAGCAGACCAGATTCCCTGGAAGTCTGGAAGGGTTGAGTGGAGAGGAGAAGGTATGGAGTATTCACTGAACAGGAGGGATCATCTGAAAGCAGAGGCGTAACTATGGGGGGCAGGGGGGGCACGTGCCCCGGGCGCCATCTTTTCTGGCCACGTGGGGGGCACCGCCATGACCAATTTTTTTTTAATTTTTTGTTAATACAAATGTTTCCTGCTCAGTGCAGCAGCGCTGCAGCAGTCAAGGGAGTGCGTCATTGCCCCTTTCACCACGAGCGGTCCCTTCCGCACCGCCTGCGCCCCCCCCATTGCTTTGCTGGCACCTGGCAGCCAGTCAGTGGCCTGGCGCGGCGGCGGCGGCGGGCGCTTGTGAGGAAAAACCTAAGTATAATGTAGTATGTTGGGGGGGCGGCGTGGGGGGCGCCATTTCAGTGCTTGCCCCGGGCGCCGTTTTCCCTAGTTACGCCTCTGTCTGAAAGGCGTTCTAGTATGCTTCAGAACATTAGCACTGAGTACTCTCATCGAAATGAATAGGACATGTAAGGGTGTCCCCTTTAATTTCAGTAAGGCTGCTTATAAATAACTTAGTCTGGATGTGAGCTAGTGGTTATAGTAGCATAACAGTTACATTTGTGTTTTATATATTTTATTGTCTTCATGTTCTGTACATTACAGAGGATTATTTATATATTCAAGTATTCAAGGATTTATATGTTCAAGTATATCAGTATTTCTCTATAGGTGACAGTATTGCTTTGGGTTCTTTTTGAAGTGCCTTTTATGTGTGTACACACACACACACACACACACACACACACACACACACACACACTAACGTTTTGAGTTGGGCTACTCCAGTTACTGGGCACTTTCAGACATAGCATGAAATCCCGGGTAGATGAACCTGTGGTTAATTTGTGAAGCTGGATTTCCATTGGATTGCACTCTCATGTGGTAGGCTCCTGTTATCTCTGGTTAATAACAGAACTCATACTCCAATAATAATAATAATGATAATAATAATAATAATAATTCAATTTCTATATCGCCCTTCCAGAAATGGCTCAGGGCGTTTTACACAGAGAAATAACAAACAAATAAGATGGCTCCCTGTCCCCAAAGGGCTCACATTCTAAAAAGAAACTTAAGACACACACCAGCAACAGTCCCTGGAGGTCCTGTGCTGGGGGTGGATAGGGCCAGTGACTCTCCCCCTGCTAAATAAAAAGAATCACCATGGTAAAAGGTGCCTCTTTGCCCAGTTAGAAGGGGGGGGGGGAATGAGTTTTTCCCCCTGCTTTAAAATGAGTTTATCGCAATCATACATACAGCTGAATAAAAAAGGAAAGAAATCAAAGATAGCATAATTGATCAAAGTACAACTGAAAGACTACTTATATTATAGAACCATGGAATTAAATTTTGGAATATTCTTAGATACTTCAGAGAAGGAAGGAAAGGACATAATAAAGTACTGTAAGGTCTTTTGTAGAAAGCTGCAATTTCATTTATTATTGGAACATCAGGTGGCATTTTTTGGCACTTTGGGGTTTTGTTTCTTGTTCGCTCTGTTTACCTCCCTCTAGTGTGTGTGTGTGTGTGTGCGCGTGTGCACATAGCTTTCCTCCAATCTCCAGGCAGCTGGTGATCTGGCAGAGGCCGAGGCCGGCACATTTTTAAAATTTAATTAGCCAATAGCTTGTGCACATTACCTAGGAATGAGCCCCAGCGAGCTCGCCTGTTCTACGTTTTATTGTATTTCAAAATGGGAACAGGCTGTGAATGGGTCCACTATGAAAGTAAAAAGTAAATTCAAAAGGGAGCCCAAGTGTACTGAGAATAATATGAGGGAATAGTTATGAACTAGAAGCTCAGGGTTCAGGGGTTGGCTTCTTCTGCACTCTGAACCACCACACCCAGACGCTCTCCTCCTCCACATGTTATGTTTCCTCAGCTCAGTCAGCAGAGCTTCTCCTTCCACAGCTAAGCTCTGCACCCAAGGCACAGCAACCAAAGCCACTGCAGTCAACCATTGGTCCAGTCCTCATGAAAACGTGACTAACAGACACATAAAACCACAAGTTATTTTTAAAGTCCTTAGGAGCAGCATTGCCACGATAATCTAGATTCCAGACTTCTCTGACTCAGAGGCGGGCCTTCTCTGTAGCTGCTCCTGGGCTGTGGAATGCACTCCCGGCAGAAATCTGTAATTTGAGATCATTACTGTCCTTCAGGAGTGCCCTTAAAACCTATCTGTTTGGCCTGGCCTTCCAGAGTTTTTACATGATTGAAAAACTATTTTAAATTGTTTTAAATTGCTGCCCTGATTTTCCAGGTTTTTAAGCTGTTTGAATGGTTTAATTGGTTTTATTCTGTATTTATAGTTTCATTTTAACTGTTAACTTGTTTTAATTGTTTTTACCAAGTTGTCACCCGCCCTGAGCCACTTTGGAAGGGTGGTATATAAATCTAATAAATAAATAAATAAATACCAGTCGGTGCCTTTGTGAACCTGTGGGAAACCTTACCATGTGACCCTGCCATCCTGCTGTTCTGGCTCTCTCTGGTTTATTGATGTCCTAAGATGGTTGCAGTTTGCAGGGTTGCACCCAAGTTGACCATTGGGACCTACAATAAAAAGCCTAAGTAAACTCTAAATTCAAATTGAAAGTTTGCTTTTAGACATAGGGACATAGGCAGCTGACTTCTACCTAGTCAGACCATTGGTCCGTCCAGCTCAGTATTGTGTGCTCTGACTGGCAGCAGCTCTCCAAGGTTTCAAGCAGAAAGAAAGCTCTCTCAGCTCTATCTTGGAGATGCCAGGGAGGGTACTTGAAATCTTCTGCATGTAAGTGTGCAGAGGCTCTTCCCAGAGCAGCTCCATCCCCTAAGGGGAATATCTTACAGTGCTCACACATGAAGTCTCCCATTCAAATGCAAACCAGGGTGGACCCTACTTAGAGAAGGGGACACCCTCTGAGAAATAGTATTAATTTTGTCAACACACATTCTCTCTGCCATTTATTTATTGCTTGTCTTGAAATTACTTAAGGGTTTCATTTCACTGGAGCTGGGCCCTCCTCATTTCCCTTGAAATTTCTCTTTACATGGAAGTTGGTGGCAACTCTGATACCCATGAATTCCTTTGAGCCCAACAGAGTAGAGAATGTCATGTCAGAAGAAAAGCCGACTTCCTTACCTCCATACAGTATGTTTCTCACAGATAATTCACTCCAGTGTTTGTAGCATCTTCCCTAACATTTCCCACAGTAGCCTGAAAAAACACCCAGATATGTCCACAAAATTAATGAGCCCGGGAGATCTCCAGGAAGGACACTTCCCCAGGGTGTAGACTGTACAAACACAGGCCTGGCATCCATAAACATGCACTGCTTAAAGCAGCGCTAGACGGGAGATAAGGCAGCCAGGCAATTGGATCTGATGCATGGAGGGAGTCAGAGCCTGATTTGACTAGAGAATATCTGATTGACCTTGAACCTTCAACACCTGTCAGTGGGGAAACTATTGGCTCAATTCTTTGGCAATGCTGGTGGTTTATCCTTTTCAAATGGGAGATGGAGCAGCATGCTGAATGTCAAAGCAGACTTGCCAGCAGCAAGGAGGGATAAATAGCAATGAAGAAGTTCTGTCTGTGAGGAATTCTAGGGCTCTGTGAGGGACGTATGTGGCCAAACCAAACTCCAGGATGGTTCAAAGACCACCTGCTCTCATATGAACCTACTTGTTCCTATGGGTCCACAGCACAGTGGTAGAACATTTTCTCTCTTTACATAGAGAAAGTCCCAGGTTCACTCCCTGACATCTCCAGGTAGGGCTGAGAAAAATTCCTGATTGGAACCCTGGAAAACTCAAAGGCAGGATGCCTCTGAGTACCAGTTGCAGGGGAGTAACAGCAGGAGAGAGGGCATGCCCACAACTCCTGCCTGTGGCTTCCAGCGGCATCTGATGGGCCACTGTGCGAAACAAGATGCTGGACTAGATAGGCCTTGGGCCTGATCCAGCAGGGCTGTTCTTATGTTCTTAACTGCTTCCTATCAGAGCAGATAATACTAAGCTAGATGGACTGATGGTCTGACTCAGTATGAGGCAGTTTCCTATGTAACTCCTATGTGCCTTAGGATCTTTAGCAAATGCCCTACTGCCTAGCCCCTACTACTGAAGGCTAGGCAGGTGGTGAGAGAGATAGGGTCTTCCATAACCCAGGAACACACACACGATGAGCACTTTGATAACTTGTAGGAACCAGGTGAAGGCCATTTCATTTTCTAGAGCTTGTAATGTATAATCTTTCAATGCTGCTCTTACTGCTTCATTGTGGTTATGGCTGCTGATGGTCTTATTTGGCTTTTTTCTTGCTCATTTTTGGTGATGTTTTTGGTCTCTGGCCAGTCCATTAATTATTGTTGTTTGCCAGTTTAGTACTGAAAAGTGGGATCAAAATAATACCTTGAGTTCAAAAAATATTAAATGGCAAAATATACATATGATGTTGCTTATTGTGAATGGCTGATACATGTTTATATGGCTGGGATTCCCTGCGTCTTTCCTGATCACTGATTGTGAGAATTAATGCTCCAAATTAATATGTTGTTTGGAGCACTTGATTGCACCAGGGCCCATGTTGTGGCTACATATGAACTAGTACAATTGACATGGCCAAATTAGTCAAAGACTGAGACTTTCAGATGTGAGATTGTTCTCACATCTGAATCCAAATCATCCCTCCCACCTACCTACCCAAATCTTTGCACTACATTGGTCTCTCTTCCTGAACTGGGGTAAGAGAGGATGAATTAGTCCTATGGCCACTACCATTTTGAAATACTTTGAGCATGCTCAGTGTATACCCCTAAATGGTCACCATCTTTTGTTAGCTGGAGAAATCTGCAGATACAACTCATTTTCAAGATGGTGCTGCTATCTTGAATATCCTCAGGCTTGAGATACAAGATTGCTCTCTCGATCTGACATTTTAGAAATGGTGGTGACAAGGAAACTCACTTTTATGCTGTCTTGCAAAGATCTTTATTTATTTATTATTAATTTCATACAACTTTTCTATTCTGAAAAGCAATCAGAACAACTAACAAGAAATATCAACATCAGTAAGTACACTCAAAAGTAATACAGTACAGAACAAGGACTCAAAACTAGGGATGTGCATTTCGTTTCGGGCACAGATCGTTCTGTGCCCGAAACAACGAATTTCGGGTGATTCGGAGCCGATCCGAATCACCCCTGCGCACCTCCGAAAATTTCTGTGCCCGATCCGAATCACCCCGATTTCGTGAAAAAAAATTCGGGTGATTCGGACCTCCGTGGGCATGTCTGCAGCCTCCATTTTGTGGCTGCAGAATTGCCTTCTTCTTCCCCCTCCATTTTAATTCTGACAGCTCTTTGAATTTCCCGCCTTTTTTCTCCATTGACTTCAATGCAGAAAAATTTTCCCATTCACCTCCATTGAAAATAAAAGTTCCTACCTGCAGAGGAAAATGACCAAATAAGGTTTGGATAGTAAATCACACCCTCCCATTGGCCAGGTACAGGTGGAGGTAGGGTCAAGGGTGGGGGTGATTTTTGGAGGGCTTTGCAGGAGGGTATTTAAGGGGCCACCAGTAGCCATTTTCTTCCTTTCTGCTGCCTTGCGTGGGAGAAGAGACACAAGAGAGAGATCTGCTGCCTTGCTTAGTAAGTCTTGCCTCCATTTTGATTTTGGATTTTTGTGGGTGCTGTTTTTCTGCATTGACGCCAGTGCTCTGCCTTGTTGGTTGGTTTTCTGCTTTATTTAAGCAATTTTTAAAATAAAGAGAGAAGAGGGTGGAAATTTTTTTTAAAGAAACCTCTGCCTTGCAGAGGTTTCCCACTGCTCATTTTTAAATCCTTGTTGGGGCTAGAAGAGGGGGAGAATTTTTTTTTTCTAAGGAAACCTCTTCCTTGCAGGGGCAAACCACTTTTCAATTTTTAATCCATTTTTGGATTAAAAGAGGGTGAGATTTTTTTTTAAAAAAAGAAACCTCTGCCTTGCAGAGGCAAACCCTCTGCTCATTTTTTAATCCTTGTTGGGGCTAGAAGAGGGGGAGATTATTTTTAAGGAAAGGATTGGAAGGAAACCTCTTCCTTGCAGAGCAAACCTCCTCTTCCCATTTTTTAAAATCCTTTTCTGGATTAAAAGAGGGTGAGATTTATTTTTTTTTTTTAAAGAAACCTCTGCCTTGCAGAGGCAAACCCTCTGCTCATTTTTTAATCCTTGTTGGGGCTAGAAGAGGGGGAGATTTTTTTTAAGGAAAGGATTGGAAGGAAACCTCTTCCTTGCAGAGCAAACCTCCTCTTCCCATTTTTTTTTAATCCTTTTTTGTGAAGAGAAGAAGAGGAATAGATTTTAGATTTTTTTTTAAACATCTGACTGCCTGCAAGCATTGCCAGCCTGCAGCCCTTGGTGGGAAAGGAGGGTGTTTTTTCTCCTTTTGAATCCCCCCACCCTATTTTTTGCCAAACCACTTTTTTGGGCAATTTTTTTCTGCGGAGAGTCACTGCTGCCTGTGCCTGCTGCCTGCCTGCCTGCCTGCACTCCAGGCCCACCTGTGTGACCAGCCACCAGACCAGACCCTCAGAGGTGGACGCCAGAGACCCGGCGTTGGAGAAGCCTACACCTGAGTGAGATTGGCCCAGCCATTTTATATTTTACACACGCACACAACACACAGACACACGCACGTCACGCACGGCGTTCTAATCTGTAGTGTTCCATTCTTTAACTGTGCGCTTGGGGTTTATTAATTTTTCCCTGTTTTTAGGTTTTTGGGGTTTTCACTTTTCTCTATAAGTGTTGTGTGATAGTTGTTGTAAGATTGGGTTTTAAATAAATAGTGTTTTAAATAAATAGGGTTTCAAGGTGTTGTGATAGTTGTAAGATTGGGTTTTAAATAAATAGTGTTTCAAATAAATAGGGTATTAAAGTGTTGTGATAGTTGTAAGATTGGGTTTTAAATAGTGTTTTAAATAAATAGGGTTCTAAATAACTAGGGATTGTGTGTAACCTTCCCCGGTAGCTAGCTATTAGGAGGAGGTCCAACTGTAGAGTAGCAGTAGACTGTAAGAGTGGCCTGGCCTAGTAGTGCTGCAACTTTATATTTCTGTTGCTGCTTTTGTGTATTTTGCAGAAATATTTTTTAAGGGCCTAGTCTGCCCACAGTTACTTTTCCATCTTGTTTGCCTGTGTAATTGACACAGAGATAATTTTTTGAAACATTTTTGTAACTGTGTGCTACTTTCAGACCACAGAGAGAGTAACTTTCCCCTGTGGTGGAGTGCGTTCGATACAACTACCCCTTCTTCACATTCTGAAATTTTTAAAAAAGTTTTAAAAAGCAATGGTTGGGAGGACAGCAGGAAAAGGGAGGGCGCAAGTAAGTGGGAGGCTTGTCTTCCCTACAGCTGGTCGTGGCAGGGGGCGGCAAGAGGGGCCTACTCCCCAAGTCACCCCCGGCCCTGCTTCGGCGCGCAGGCTTGACTTCTTCTTGGGTCAGCCTGGCCCTATGCCAGGGCCTGCGTCCAGGCAGGATTTAGGGGGGGGGGGGGCTCCCAGATTGCCAGGGAAGAAGATCTTCCTGTGGCAGCTGAGGAGGTGGTGCTGGTGGAGGAGGTTGGCAGTCCAGCCAGATCCACCTTGCGGACCCCCCAAACGGTCACTATGGGGGTTGGTGGGGGGCTCAGTCTGGCATCTGAGGGGGCTCAGGAGGAGGGAAGATCTTCTCCTGCCCCTGGGCCTTCCCATGCCAGCGCTGAGGGCATTGGTGGTGGTATGCCCGAGAAGGAACCAGCAAAAGTTCCACCAACAAAGCGACCTCGTGTCGCTGGGGAGTCTGGCAGTGTGGTCTGGGATCACTTTGAGCTTAGCCCTGGTGATCCCACCCATGCTGTGTGCACCCACTGCAAGGCACTGGTCAGCAGAGGCAAGGACCCTATGCACTTCACAACCTCGGGGCTGTGGTCGCACATGCGTCGGCGGCACCCAGGTGTGGAGACCTCTGCTGGCACTGGCAGTAGGCCCGGTGCCTCACCTGGTAGCAGAAGCAGTAGTAGTGGCAGCAGTAGCAAGCGGCCAGCGGCTCCTGCCCACAGGCAGGAAAAGCTGACCGATCATCAGTGGGTGCAATCTCTTGGGAAGCGGTCTGATCGTCCAAAGCCTCATCTCGTGACTCGGGCCATTGGTGAGATGATCGCTCTTGATGACCAGCCGTTCTCCATTGTCGACAATGTCGGCTTCCGGCGTCTGCTCCAGCTGCTTTCTCCGGAGTACAAGATCCCCTCAAGGACCACTTTCAGCAGGAGGGTGGTCCCCTCCCTGTACCGTGCGTGCAGGGGGGCCATGTTGGCCAAGCTGCGTGCAGCTGGGCCAAACACCAGTGTGCATTTCACTGCGGATATCTGGACTAGCCGCAGTGGGCTGCACACTGCCTTCATGTCCCTGACAGCCCATTGGTGGGGGCATGGGGGTGAGGGGACATCTGGCGCTGCTGGTGCTGTATCCAGCTCCTCCCATGCATGCACGCCTTCTTGGGCAGTGTTGCATGTGGAGGCGATGGACACAGACCACACTTCAGATGAGTTGGCTGCCGTCATGGAGCGGCAGGTGGGGGCGTGGCTGGCCGGGGAGCCAACCCTCCGCCGGGGCTTCATGGTGACGGACAACGCAGCCAACATCACCAAGGCTGCTAGGCGGGTTTACGGTGTGAACATCGCTTGCGCTGCGCACACCTTGAACCTCGTAGTGAAGGGTGCGCTTGGCCTCAAGGAGGCGCCGAAGAAGGCCAAGGAGCACCAGCGTGTTCGGGGCTCTTCCAGTAGTTTAGGTCAGGATCCTGCTGCTCCCGTGGCCGCCCTGGTGGAGCGTTGCCGCCAGGTAGCGGGCCACTTCCACCGGAGTGAAAAGGCAAGGCGCCAGCTCAAGGCCAGACAGATCGAGCTGGGCCTGCCCGAACACCAAATCCCCCAGGATGTTCCTACCCGGTGGAACTCCACCTTTCTCTTGCTCCGGCGCATGCATGAGCAAGAGGGAGCACTCAACAGCCTGGGGACGCGTGGTTGCTTGGATCTGTGCAAGTCTCTCTATGATGACTGGCCGGTGATCCGTGAGCTGGTCTTAGTACTAGAGCCGTTCTATTCTGCAACGAACGACTTGTGTACTCAGACCGCCACGCTGAGCCTGGCTTTGCCCACTGCTATTCTCCTGGAGAAGGCAATGAGCGATCTCCAGACCACTCTGACCACTGGGGTTGCGATTGCCCTGGCAGGTCGGTTGAGGACTGGGGTAGTTGAGCGGCTCAAGACACCATGGGCCGCATCTGCATGGCATGTCCTGGCATGCATTTGTGACCCAAGGATGAAGGGCAGCGCTGTGCCTCCTGGCGAGCTGCCCAGGTGGAGGGGCCTCCTGGTCGAACACGTGAAGCGTGAAGAGGAAAGGAGGCTAGGGATAGGTGCAGCAGACGACCAGGAGGAGAGGTCTTGGTCGCAGGCTGGCACTGCGCATCCCACCCCCAGCAGCAGCAGCAGCAGCACTGCCACCACCCCCACTTCTTCCCAGTCCAGCGGCGTGGTTTCTCCGGCACTGGGACCAGCAGAGCAGCCAGTGCGACCTCGAACCACCACCCGGTGGCTCAGGGGCTATGCTAGTCTCATGCCTGGGAGACGGGAGGAGCCTGTCCCTCGCCCCAGCCGTGCTGAGCAGACTGTTCTGCAGTACCTGGAGGAGGCGACGGAAGACGAGGAGAGTGAGCCGTTCCCCTTTTGGGCAACGCGTCGCAAAGTCTGGCCGGACTTGGCATCCGTTGCTGTCCGGTTTCTCTCTTGCCCGCCAACCAGCGTCTCGAGCGAGAGGTTGTTCTCCATGGCCGGGGACGTGGTGACTCCTCTGCGCTCACGCCTGGATGCTGATTTGGTAGAGCAGCTCGTCTTCTTGAAGGCCAACCTCCCCCTGCTGGGCTACCCCGAACTGGCCGTGGAGGGCGAGTGACTCGCGTCACCCCCCCTATGTAGCGCCTCCCACGCCACGGCAGTTCATCCCGGCCAGAAGATGTGTCACAGTCCATCCCTCTAAGCCCACCCTGCCACTAAAACATGCCCCGTGCTGCTGGCACATCCAGACACGCATGCATACACAGGCACCGCTGCACTGTCAGCCTGGGATGGTGGACTGCCAGGTGAGTGCTCCCAGCATGAGGGAGGGGTTACCACAGATGTGGCAGAGAGAGACGACAACTCCCATTTCCCACTGTCCTGATGGCTGGCCACCATCAAGACTAGGGACAATGGGAGCTGTAGTCGCTGTCTCTGCAGAAGAAATCTGTGGTGGGCCCCCCCCTGATGCTGGGAGCACCCACTTGCCCAGTGCTGAAGGCTGGGCCGTAGGGCAGCGCACCATCCATCCACAACCTCAGAGACAGGCTGCTGCGTGTGCGTGTGTGGGGGGCACAGTCAGGATTGGAAGGGACATCCCTGGGGGAGAGTAGTGGCTCTGTGCAATGGGCCTGTGCCTCCTGGCGAGGGGGGCACACACACACTGTCACTGAGTGGGCTTGCCGCTAATTGCTAGCCTGCTTGCCTGCTAAAACTGTCATCATTGCTTCCTCCCATGAACAATTGCATTGAAGCTGTAATCTAAAAAAGGTCTGTCTGCTGCTTTTCTCAATGCGATGTAATTATTTCTGATTTCGGCTTGCTTGTCAGGTGATGTCTAGTTTACTTCTTTCTTCATGCTCTCCTCTGTTCAAATCCAAATATGTGGTTTGCCTTGGTCTACTGAGCTATTAGGTTGTCGCCGCTGCCGCTGAGTGAGATGGTCTGCTCTGCTGCTGCCTGCTTTTTCTGGCCACAATGGGAGTAGTACTACTGCTGTGCCTGAAGCGGCACACACACACACATGCACCCACCCTCCCCTCCCCTCCCCCCGAAAAGCTGTGTTGCCAATGATGAGCTTGATGCTGGTGCAGCCCTCACACAAATGTCTGTCTCACGCAGACAGAGAGAGCATACATTGCAACCTGAGGCGACACAGCCCTTTTCAGCCCTAACCCTCTTGCAGAGAGTGAGTGACTTGAGCAGCAAACCCGCACAGTGCACACACACAGGGGAATAAAGGCATCTTCTAGACTCCGAACTAGTGGTAATGTCATATCATGTGATTGCACAGTCTTTCTGCCCAGTATCTGCGGCATGCATTGGGATGCAATCCGAAAAAGCCTGCAAAAATTCTAGCTTGCTTTGTTGCAGAGACCTCTTCGTGGTATGTGGTGTTGTTGTGTGATGTGGTGTGGAGTGGTGTGTCCGTGTGGGGCCCGGTAAAGGACAGGACAGGTGCAATTCACTGTGCCTGTGCATGTGTGTGGGGAGATGCATCATTGCATTATGTTTCCAAATGAAGATCGGGTCATGTTTGCGAGTTGATTGACAGCATTTTATTTGAAGATTGTGCTTGCCGATACATAGATGCGGCGATCTCATGCCACAGAGTCAGACAGGAAAAGAAATGTCCAGAGACACGTGCGTGCTGCCATTCTCTTCTTATCTGCCATCATCATCCGTTACTCTTCAAAGCTGTGTGGGCGAGGAGGGGGCAACAACAACATGCCAAGACTTGCTGCTCCACTTGCGGAGTGTTGTTGTCTTGCGTGCGTCCTATGTGTGTTCCCTCCTGGCTGTGCCTGTCTGTTGACTGTAGTGGGCGAAAGAAGTTTGGATGAGGTGAGGTTCAGGGCAGGGCACTGTTGCTGGACTTAGAGTGGGATATGGGGCAGCAGAGTGGGGTGGGGTGGGGTGGTAGTGCCTAATGGGTGTAGGCTGCCACCCCAATTTCAGGGGGGTGGGAGGGACAGAGGGCTGATTTTTGGTGAATTACTGAAGTTTTTGTGTCTTTGGGGCAGATGGGGGGGACAGAAAGTGGATCTGCCCCAAAAGAGTGGGGTGGGGTGGTAGTGCCTAATGGGTGTAGGCTGCCACCCCAATTTCAGGGGGGTGGGACAAAGGGCTGATTTTTTGTGATTTTTTGAAGTTTTTGTGTCTTTGGGGCAGATTGGGGGCAGAAAGCGTATCTGCCCCAAAAGAGTGGGGTGGGGTGGTAGTGCCTAATGGGTGTAGGCTGCCACCCCAATTTCAGGGGGGTGGGACAGAGGGCTGATTTTTTGTGAATTTCTGAGGGTTTTGTGTCTTTGGGGCAGATGGGGGGGCAGAAAGTGTATCTGCCCCAAAAGAGTGGGGTGGGGTGGTAGTGCCTAATGGGTGTAGGCTGCCACCCCAATTTCAGGGGGGTGGGATAGAGGGCTGATTTTTTGTGAATTTCTGAGGGTTTTCTTGGGTGCAGCAGAGCAGAGTGCTAGATTGATTCATTCCCATACTCGTCATAGTAATTAAGGAGAAAGTGAGAGAAAAGCGAGAGTGTTAGGGTCATCTAGAGTTGAGAGTACTATATGCTGCATGAATGAATGAATCAATCACTCACTCTGCTGCACCCAAGAAAATCCTCAGAAATTCACAAAAAATCAGCACTCTGTCCCACCCCCCTGAAATTGGGGTGGCAGCCTAAACCCATTGGGCACTACCACCCCACCCCACTCTTTTGGGGCAGATACACTTTCTGCCCCCCCATCTGCCCCAAAGACACAAAAACTTAAGAAATTCACAAAAAATCAGCCCTCTGTCCCACCCCCCTGAAATTGGGGTGGCAGCCTACACCCATTAGGCACTACCACCCCACCCCACTCTTTTGGGGCAGATACGCTTTCTGCCCCCAATCTGCCCCAAAGACACAAAAACTTCAAAAAATCACAAAAAATCAGCCCTTTGTCCCATCCCCCTGAAATTTGGTTGGTAGCCTACACCCATTAGGCACTACCACCCCACCCCACTCTTTTGGCTCCAGAGTCCTTTTTGCTGATCCGAATCGATTCGGATTCGGATTCGGATTAAATCCGAATCCGAAACGAATCGGGGGTGATTCGGGTCAGCAAAATTCGGACACAGAACAGAACAAAGGTGATTCGGCTCGGGTCCCGAGCCGAATCACCGAAAACCCGAAATGCACACCCCTACTCAAAACAATTTTACAACAAGTAAAAGACCAAAGACCAGCTCAACACCCAAATGTTAAAAGCAAGGTCTAAATCATTAAAAGAGAGCCTTCATATGTTTTCACAGTGAGAGCAAAGATGAAGCCAAGCAGACCTGACTTGAGAGGGTGTCCCATAATTTTGGTGCCATGACAGAGTAGATTCTGTCCCTTGCATCCACCTGCCGCATGAATGAATAACTTGCGATCGCTGATCAGACATACAATTCAACCAATCATGCTCGGTTCAGAGAAAAGTTCTATCATACAATACACACCAACACAGTAGCCATTTTGTAGCAGCATCAAAGAAATATAACCAGAAGTCAACTGCTGGTGGATCTTAACAGCAGGTGCACAAAATTTGGTGACATTATGAGTGACAGAAGCTTTCTTATCTACAAGAAGAAGTGTGGCATAAAATTCATCCATTCAGCTGGGGCAATGTAATAACAGGGGAGTAATAAGATTACACCAACTATCTTTATAAAAGGAACAATATAACAGAACATGGTGGACAGATTCAACCTCACCTGAACCACAAGGGCAGATCTGACTGGCCAATGGGATTTTTGATAATTTCCCAAGTAAAACTTCTGATGGTAAGGCCTCATGTCTTGCTCTGAGAAACCACCTGTGGTGGCTATGTAGAGAAAGGGACAGTAAATAACTGGTGGGTTCCAGGCTAAAATCACTCTTATGGTATCCAAAATAAAACTTAGATCATTTTGGTGCCACATGTGTGATGGTAGGGGAACACAGAACAGGATATCTGGTACTGAGCACAATATTTGTGCAGGTTCATATGCATGGAGCTTGTTTTTAAGATATCCTGGTCATAGCCCATTTAGGGCTTTAAAGATCAAAACCACAAAGTTGATCTGTGTCCAGAAATAAGTGAGTAGCCATTGAATATGACACATCAGCCCCATTTGCACCCAATAGCAAACTGCGGGTAGATGAACCCGAGGTTAATTTTTGAAACCGAGAATCATTTGTCCAAACCGAGCTTGGCAAACTCTGGGTTTAGTGTAGGGGAGCCACCAAGCTTTGTAGCGTTCACATTGCCGGACTGTGGACAAGGTATCAACATGTGTGCAGGGCAGTAGCCACTGGCCATGATCTTCAAGTGGGTGTGCTTAGCAAGATGATGATGATGATGATGATTTATTTGATTTCTATACCACCCTTCCAAAAATACACAGGGAAATAATAAATAAGTAAGCTGGATCCCTGTCCCCAAAGGGTTCACAATCTAAAAAGAAACACAAGATAGACATCAGAAACAATCACTGGAGGAACTGTGCTGGGGATGGGCAGGGCTAGTTAGGGAGGCATGATCTTCTGCACATGGACTTCTTCACTCATATTTTTCACCGTATGGACTCCATTGTTCTATTATGATATATAGTTTGAGGACTTTATCATTCTTGAGTTCATTTCTACTATGGATTTCATTGTTTATTGTTGAAATACAATTGTGCTATATTTATTCATCAACTGATCCATGCTGAATACATTTTCTAACATAGTAACTATTATATTGCGGTTATTTCTTTCTTCCTCTTTGGACAGTTTGGTGGTGAGTCTTTTTGGTTCTGTTGGTGGTATATGTGTATAGATCCCAACACACTACATTTTTTTGCTCAATCCCTGTGTACCTCAGGATGGTTCTTTTCATGAGTAGTGAATGGATCTCTCTATGGCCTTTCACTATCATGAGAGAATGGTCTGCTCTGGAACAGCATCCATCATCATCACACAGGAGGAATCTCTCCTTTGACTGGAGACAATACTGCTCCTCCTGGACTGTTCTTCTCACGAGTGACTACAGAGACTGTGTGCTTTTATCCAAGGGGAAGTGTCTGGGCCCCCATTCTCCAACTTCATTATACAAAAAATAGATCTGAGACATTCAATAATTCCTGGGTAGGGTTGACTTTTAAACCCAACTCTAGGTAACACCGCCCCTCCATATGTTATCTTCGCTGTGATCTAATTGGGTTTCCCAGATTATGGTGCCACCACAACTGCATGTGCTTTTGTACCAACTGAAGGTTCTGAGCTGGCTTCAAAGAGAGAACAGCAGCAGCAGCAGCACTTGAGATGTACGGTTCCTTTAAATCTGCTGTTACTTCACAGTTGACTTCCTGTTTGACTCTCTGTTCTGTATAATGAAGCTTACAATGACTGTTGGGTTCCTGTGAGTCTATTTGGAACAGCTTGCAAACAAGAGACCACATATATTATAACAACATGATTTACATCCCCTGTAGGGTTGTTTTCCCCTCTTACATTTCCTCCCAATAGACGGAGACTCATTTGGGGCTGAGTTCCTCTAAAGGAAACAAGTATGGGCCCACAACAAAATGTTGCAGTATATCTCTGGTGTTCATGTGTTTACTTGAATCTGTGCCTGAGCATGGTGAAAATTTTAGGCATGTTTGCCCCTCAAAATAATATATTATTTTTGATATTAATAAGGCTGCATTTTGTCTGTATTTTGTTTGCTAAAATATGTGATCCATTGTTTATATTGTGCTGTATAGTGTGTTTTCACATGGAAACATGGAAAATAATTTTTTTTAAAAAAAGCAGGAGTCTTATTTATATTTATTTATTGTTAGATTTATATACCATCTTCCATTAAAAACAATCCCAAGGTGGTTTACAAAAGTTTAAAAACATATAATAAAAATGACAGTTAAAAGTATTAAGCTAAAAATATGACAACAAATCTTGATTTAAAATATATAAAATACAAACATAAAAACAGATAAAAACACACAGAAGCAGCAATTAAAAACTCATGTAAAGGCCTGGATAAAAAGCCAAGATTTAACAAGCTTTCTAAAACCTGTGATGGAGTCCGAGGAGTGAATGACCACTGGGAGAGCATTCCAAAGTATGGGGGCAGCAACAGAGAACAACAACTGAGCCTCCCTCATTGTCAGCACCTGGAGCAGAGCCCCCTCAGATGACCTCATCAAGTGGGCAGCAACCCTTGGGAGCAGGCGGTCCCTCAAGTATCCCAAGCCAAAACCGCTAAGGGCTTTAAAGATCAAAACCAGCACCTTGAATTGGACACGGAAACACACTGAGTTGTGACTGTCTTGAGGGAGTATTCTTCAAACTGAATTTTCCTGCTCTTATTGTCCAAGCCCCCCTTCCCCCACTCCTTGCCACTGAGTTCTATGAGCTCTACCCACCTAGTTGTCTGTTAACTGCCCTCTGAATCAGCAAACGTTCTGCTCCACTTTTAGCCTCCCCCCACCAAATATTTTTGCAACTAATGTATTTGTGAGTTGTCCCATGTCTGCCAGTATCTCCCTCTTGCCCACAGGTGATCTAGTTATGCAACCATATGGATCATAACATTTCCAGATCTTTCAGAAACAGATAATAGAGATTAGGCAGAAGATACTCTGACAATATGGCTGGAGAACTCAGAGAAAATCATCAGTGTGATGCATGGCGTGGGGGAGAGAACATGAAATCTTAAGCAAATCTGAGCGTTTACAAAGACACAGCTGCACTCATAGGTTGCCATTGGGAGATACACAGGCAGGCTTCCAAGGCAAGGGCTGGGAGCGTTTCCCCTGCAAAGGCCAGTGAGGAGGACAGAAATGGAATGCAAATTACAAAGGGACCTAGAGAACTGAGCATTATGGGCAGGAAATAACAGAATGAGACTCAGCTTGGGGCTGGTGGAGACACTTATAACATCTTGAAAGCCAGCAAAGCCAAAATGACATTGAGGCTAAAGGTATGTCCTGAAGCATCTGGTTCCAAGGAAGAAAACTGGTCCACCATTGTGTAGTCTGAGAAGAGACGACTCATCATGGTACATGGAGGAAAGCTCCCTTCCGAAGTGGTGTGAGTTACAACATCCTCCCCAATGATACTATTGATGTGGAAATGGAAAAAATAACCAAGGTTGTGAAGGGCGGGGCGGTGGTGGTGGTCAAGTTGCAAGGGAATAGTCCAGAATACCCTCTCCAAAAGCATGAATGGTAGAGGATATAAGGCTTACACATTTTGAAAAGCTGGTAACACTCAGAAGTCTAAAGATTTTTAGCCTCTCTTCACGACCAGGGAGAAAGCGCAATATGGTAGGTTAGTGGGGAGGAAGCCCCGAAGAGCTTACCTCCCCACAGATGAGCAGTTCACTTTCCTTGAGTAGGAGCACCGACTCCTGCCAGTAGCTCCAAGGGTCAGGGTGCCTCGATGCAACGCCCCGCCCCCCAGAGCTCCAATAATTCAACACCTGAGTGTGCGGAGCATTATGGGGATCCCTCCTCCCCTCCTTGAGAGCTCTTCAGTCTGCTAGCCACGGCTCCTTGCCGCTGCGGCTGACAGACATTCGGAATACGAGGGCTTGCTCCCTTAACCTCCCTTAACCTTGCTCCCTTAACCTAATTAATCCATAATTAATTAAACTTAATTATGGAGTTTAATTAACCTGCATAATTAAATTATGGAGGGTGGCTCCATAAGTGGGCCTCCTGATCTTATCTCTACAGCAGATATTAAATGGGGTCTGCAGTGACCAGAGGTGGCTGCGAGCAAGGAGCTTCCTTTGTCCACTGCTCCTTCCCCCTTCCCCTTCTTTCCTTCCACTGCCAGCCCCAGACTCGGATCTTCCTCTTCTTCCTTTTCTCTTTCCCAGCCAGAAGAATAGGGAGGCTGGCAGCGGCCTGTGTGTGGCTGCCACCGTGGCCCCCTGCGTCTGCCATCAGACACAGGGGGCTGGCTAGCCATGCCCCCACATCGGACGTCAGACATGGGGGCATGGTCTCTCTCCCAAGTGGGGCTGCGCGGCCCCATTTGGAAGGGAGATCGGCCCGTGCTGCGTTAGGCAGCGAGGGTCGGAGCAGGGAGAGACATTCCGGCCACGCTGCCAATGCAGTGTGGGCTGATCCCCCTCCTAAATGGGACCAGGTGGCCCCTTTGGGGAGGGAGATCAATCAGCTCCACTGTATTGACAACGAGATCAGAGGTGGCGGCAGGGAGAGTCACTCTGGTCTCACTCCCAATGTGGCATGGGCTGATTTTTGGTCCAAGTGGGGCCATGTGGCTCTCTTTGAGACCAAAATAATGCCCCCCCCATGTCTGACGTCAGACATGAGGAGTGTGTCTGGGACCGCACTCGCGCAGATTCTTTGAACTCATTTGCCCAATGATGGCTCCACCCCTGTTCCCAGCATCTCATTACCTTGTGGGAAGGGTAATGGCAGTAGCCATAAGAACACAGGAAGCAGCCTTTTACTGACTCAGACCCTGCCCACCAGGTTCATCTAGCTCAGCATTGTCAACACTGACTGGCAGCAGTTCTACACTGACAAGCAGTGGCTCTCCGAGACAGGGGTTTCTCTCAGCCCTACCTGGCGATCCCAGGAACTGGAACTGGGACCCTCTGCCTGCAAAGCAGAAGCCCTGCCACTGAGCTGTGGCCTCTGCTCAGGCTGATCCAGTGGCTGGAAGTATTTCTGCCCACTTCCTGCCTTTGAAAAGGCAAGAGGCATGGAACAGAGCAACAGGAAGTGAGGAGTCCACCCTGCCTATTACTCCATTCGCCAAGTCCTGCCTCTTAAAAAGGCAGGGAGAGTTGGGAAAATAGTCGTTGTGGTTAGAATGGTCATAGTGTGCCCAAAGAGCAAAAAAGAACCTTTTAAAAGTATTGATTCTCTTTATTTAGCAGGGGGAGAGCAACTGGCCCTGTCCATCCCCAGCGCAACATCCCTCCAGTGGATGTTGCTGGTATCTGCTTTATGTTTCTTTTTAGTTTGTGCGCCCTTTGGGGGAAAGGGAGCCATTTTATTTATTCACATCTATGTAAGCTGCTTTGGGGACTTTCTTTGAAAGTGGCATATAAATATTTCTCATATTCGTCATCATATTTATATTCGTAGTGGTGGGAAGCAGGTGAGGCTGTGGGGGCATCAGGGGGCATTTTGCTGCCCCATTGGACCCCCAGTGACATGCCAATCAACATGGCCACCTCATCTCACCTCATGGAAGGTCCAGCCCTGACTATCACAAATCTGTACAGAGAGATGCTTGGGCTTTGAGGTGGAAGACATGGCCAGCACCTAAGAACATAAGAAAACCCCACTGGATCATGCCAAGGCTGCATGTTTCCCCTTCCAGGTGCTGGTCACACCCTTGCATCTGACATCAGATGCAGGGGGCATGGCTGGCATACACACAGCACTGGGGTGATAGCTGTAGTGGGGATAGGAGTGTGCACAATACCGCCTGGTTTGGTTCGAGTTCAAACCAGACCTGAACCAGATCAGGTCTGGTTTGGTTTTGCCCCCCATCGAAACCCACTTTGGTTCAGATTGGGGGGATTGTTGAACTCCCCCCCCCATTTTTATTTTAACTTACCCTGGGGGAGGCTTCTCTGAGGTTCCCCCTCCCACCACCTGCCTTCCTTTATGCAAAAATTGCCTAGTTTGAGCAGTCTTCAGCACTTTCCGGGCCTATTCCTCAGCACGGCGGCCATTTTGGAGACTGCCACACATGCATAGTGGGACCCTGCATGGCCTGGGTCATTTTTTGAAAAAAATTGCTCAACAAACCCCTGAACCAGGGTGGGGGGTGGGAAAGAGATGTTCGGTCTGGGGTCGAGCTGAACCAGGAGTTGTTCAGCTTGACCCTAAACTTTTGAACTGAACCGGTTTGATATCAAACCAGTTTGGATATGAACCTGTCTGCACAATCCTAGTGTGGGGAGTGGCCACCAGCGGTACCAGGGCTGCCAACAAGCTCCCTGTGCCCCTGGTGGTTTTAAAGGAGGAATAGGCAAATTCAATGTGGTGAGGTCTAACAGTGGTAGACCTAGGAGGATGACTGCTCTCCTACTCTGCATTTGGGCTTCTTGCCTTGGTTGGCTGCTTTGGGAAGCAGGATGCTGGACTAGTCAGCAGGATATTCTTCTATAGTGAAATGCATCGTAAGAGTAGGGATGTGCACAAAACTGGTTTGCCCGGTTCAGTTCGAATTCGAACTGGGTTCAAACCAGGAGGGGGAAGTTTAGTTTTCGTTTTGCTCAAAGCCCGCAGGTTTGGTTCGAATTTGAACCAGCTGCTGAAACCTAATGGCTGGTTCAGTTTGAATTTGAACTATCGAACCCCCAGTTTGCACATCCCTACACAAGAGTACCTCTAGTATAAGTAAGTGTCATTCTTTAGTGTTACATAAGAACATAAGCAAAGCCCTGGTGGATGAGGCCAAAGGCCCATCCAGTCCAGCATCCCTGCCTCATGCAGGAGCCAACCAGGTGCACTTGGGAAGCTCACCAGCGGGGAACAGAAGGAAGCTGCCCCCTCCTGTTGGTGTTCCCTAGCAGCACCTGGTGTTCAGGGGCATGCCCTCTTCTGATCCAGATGGATGGAGTTCTTCATATGAGTATATGAGGGTATTCAGCCCTCCACCTCCTCTCTGAAGTGCTGCAAGACCAGCAACAGTTACCGCAAGGGCTCTGCTCATCATGAAAACTGACTACTATTGACTCGCTGACATGGAGATATCAGAATGGCTAAGGCAGCTGCACAGCAGATACAGAAACTGAAGCCTGCATGGTGTGGGGAGAGATGTGTGGATGCACTTGCTGGGTGTGCAGACTTCATCATGGATACTTGTGATGTTGTCAACTCTCCTCTCAGCCAAACTAATTAACTCTTTCTTTTCCAGTCGAACAACAAGGAATCACCCTAAAATATGACACATCTCATGACAATGGCTAGGGGTGTTGAAGAAGGTTTTGGAGGTTTGAACATGGACCGAACAGAACCAAGTCCAGTTCGGGTGAACCATTTTGCAATGTTAAGGGGTGGCAAGGTAGAGGTGCCAAGTGAGGTAGCTGTTGGCTTGGTAAAGAAAGGAGGAGTATGCCTGGGACCACGGAGGATGAGCGGCGCTGCCAGCAGCTGCATCGGCCAAGTAAGGAGCTTATTCCCTCTCTCGCCAGCCTGCCCAGCTGCCCCTTACCTTTAGGAGAGTCTCCCACCCCTGTTCTTGTAAAGGGGAATCCTCACCAGATTCTTCTTTACAAGTATTTTGACTGCTCAAACCGCCCAACTGGTTGAATTAAACAGACCAGACTGGCCAGTCATTTTGACCAAACCAATTTGCAGCAATGCGGTTTAGTTCACACTGATTCGAATTTGAACCAAACCACGCTCTTTGGTTCATGCATACCCCTAACAATGGCATGGTCCTCATCATTTAGCATGTGATTTTGAAAAAAGGAGGGCCTACTCTCAATAACACTTGGAAGAAGTTATGTCCTTTTCAGCCTCTTCCCATCAATCTTGAGGACCTGAGAAAAACCCCGCAGTCAGCTCAGCAAATCAAGGCCAGCTCTGTTGTTATGAAATACAAAAAGTCAATTCGAACATCAGGAGCAGAAGCAGGGGATGTAAGCTCCAAAGAGACCCAGTTTGTGAAAATGAGGGTGCTGCATTGTGCCGTTAAGTATGTGCAGTTAAGCATGTGCAGTTTTTGGTAAGCTGCACATACTTAAAAGAGTCTGAGGAATACCAAATTTATACACATCGCAAACAGGAGTTTTCCATTATCTTGAGCACCAGGACTCCTCTGCTTTTCTGCCGATTTCACATAGAGCAGGAGAAACTACTGCCCTGTGTGTGAAGCCTGCCAATATCCCGAGCCAAATGTCAAGGATTTTCTGTTTTCCTCCCTTTTGCAATGGAAGGAGATATGCTTCCTGAAGCAAACTATGAACAAACATCTAGCTGACATTACAAAGATGAGCTTGAAAGGCTTCTGTTCAGTATGCACTCACTAGGCATTTTGCGCATGGATGGTTCTGGCACTGAGCTAAAACTATCCACCTCATTTCTTGTTCTTTTTGGGGAGCATCAAAAGTGCCTCTCATTTTCAGGAATTTTCTGACATCACAGTGCTTCATTGGATGTGATGATTCCAGGAACGCTGCAAAGAAAGCCATATGGGTTGCCACAAGTCATCTGACTGATTGCAGTATAGGCAAATGTATCCATGCCAGGATCCAGCAGACAAGGACAGTTGGCGTAGGTCAGCAAGACTGGATCAGGACCTAAGGCAGCCCAACCACAAGACTGGGAGAGGGACTTGAAGTGAGGAGCCAAGAAAAGCAGGAACCAGGTAAGCATGGCAGTCAATTGTTCAAGCTGAGTCTTCCTCTAAGGCGAACTCTGTTATATCGTTCACACAATCAAAAACTGTGTTCTACTTGGGTTTGGGGGCTGTGTGTGCTCCCAATTTTTGGTTGTGTGAAAGCAAGGTAGGAGGAAAAGCTGGGTAGAAGTGATTGTGCAGAAGCAAGGTAGGAGGGAAATCACTTCTACACAGCCTTTCCTCCTACCTTGCTTCCACACAACCAAAAATTGGGAGCACACACATAGCTCCCAAACCTGAGTAGAATACTGTGTGGAGCACTTTAAGACTGCTTTAAGAGTGAATGCCAAAATCTATCTATCTATCTTTTAATGATTTTTGTGTGGACAAAGACTCTTGTATTCGGGTCGATCTAGATCTATATTTAGACTCCACAGTTATCGCGGTGTCAGATGCAGAGGTATCCAGCAACTCCTCTTGTGTGGTTAGACTGGATCAATTTCAGTTTGTGACTCCTGAGGATGTGGACAAGCTGCTCGGAACGGTGCGTCCTACCACCTGTCTGCTTGATCCTTGCCTGACGTGGCTTATACTATCTGGCAAGGGGGTTGTGGTGGAGAGCCTGGTGGCAATTATAAATACCTCTCTGAGGGAGGGCAGGATGCCTCCTTGTTTAAAGGAGGCAATTATTAGACCTATTCTTAAGAAGCCTGCCTTGGACCCCTCAGAGTTTAATAGCTACAGGCCTATCTCCAACCTCCCATGGTTGGGCAAGGTGATTGAGAGGGTGGTGGCCTCCAAGCTCCAGGCGGTCTTGGAGGAAACTGATTATCTAGACCCATTTCAAACTGGTTTTCAGGCAGGCTATGGGATGGAGACTGCCTTGGTCGGCCTGATGGATGATCTCCAATTGGGAATGGACAGAGGAAGTGTGACTCTGTTGGTCCTTTTGGATCTCTTGGCGACTTTCGATACTATCGACCATAGTATCCTTCTGGAACGTCTGAGAGTGTTGGGGGTGGGAGGCACTGCTTTGCAGTGGTTCCGCTCCTACCTTTCTGGCAGATTCCAGATGGTGTCACTTGGAGACTGCTGCTCTTCAAAATCTGAGCTTTTC
The DNA here is from genome assembly GCF_027244095.1 of Hemicordylus capensis. Lineage (NCBI taxonomy): Eukaryota > Metazoa > Chordata > Lepidosauria > Squamata > Cordylidae > Hemicordylus > Hemicordylus capensis. The sequence goes on along the minus strand of NC_069658.1, from coordinate 10,329,801 downwards.
TATGGGGTCCCTTAGGGCTCCATACTGTCTCCAATGCTTTTTAATATCTACATTGGGAGAGATCATCCGGAGATTTGGTGCTGGGTGTTATCAGTATGCTGATGACACCCAAATCTATTTCTCCATGTCAACATCATCAGGAGAAGGCATATCCTCCCTGAATGCCTGCTTGGAAGCAGTAATGGGATGGATGAGGGATAACAAACTGGGATGGATGAGGGATAACAAACTGAGATTGAATCCAGACAAGACGGAGGTACTCATTGTGCACGGTCATCACTCGGGAAGCGATATTGATCTACCTGTTCTAGATGGGGTCACACTTCCTCAGAAGGAACAGGTACGCAGTCTGGGAGTGCTTCTGGATCCACACCTCTCCCTGGTTCCCCAGGTTGAGGCAGTGGCCAGAAGTGCTTTCTATCAGCTTTGGTTGATACGCCAGCTGCGTCCGTTTCTTGAAGTTCATGATCTCAAAACAGTAGTACACTTGCTGGTAACCTCCAGACTTGATTACTGCAATGCGCTCTATGTGGGGCTGCCTTTGTACGTAGTCGGGAAACTATAATTAGTACAAAATGCGGCAGCCAGGTTGGTCTCCAGGTCATCTCGAAGAGACCATATGACTCCTATATTACAGAAGTTGCACTGGCTGCCGATAGGTTTCCGGGCAAAATACAAAGTGCTTGTTATAACCTATAAAGCCCTAAACAGCTTAGGCCCACGGTACTTAAGAGAGCGTCTTCTTCTGCATGATCCCCATCGTCCACTACATTCATCAGGGGAGGCTCGTCTGTGGCTACCTTCATGTTGTTTGGTGGCCACCCAGGGACAGGCCTTCTCTGTTGTCGCTCCGAGACTTTGGAACGCACTTCCTGTGGGAATAAGAGTCTCCCCATCTCTAGTGGCTTTTAAAAGGGGTCTAAAGACTTATCTTTTTACCCAAGCTTTTTAGCTTTTTAACTTTTATTTTTTTAAACTTTTGATTGTTTATTATTTGTTTTAAATTGTTTTTAGTATTTGTTTGTTGTGAACCGCCCTGAGACCTTGGGTTAGGGCGGTATAAAAATGTGCTAAATAAATAATAAATAAATAATATCTATCTATCTATCCATCTATCTATTCATCTATCTATTATGTGCTACTTGAACAACAAAAGCAGATTATAAAGAGCTAGAGAGAAGAGCCTTTGCACATCTACTGGAATATCTTAGGACTCCAGGAATATCTTAGGACCCCACATCCCCCGAAAAGCTGTTCTTGTAAATTAGCGGACACTGGAGTAGCATGAGGTGCTGGAGTTGGAAGAAGATGTCACGGAAACCCTGGTGCTGCAAAACACTCAGGACATGCCTCTAGGAAGCTGACTAGCAGAACATGATGACAATACATTCCTTTGCCACTGTCTTCCAGACACGGTACCCTGCCCTTGAATATGGATTTAGCAACAGTAACTAGGAGCTACTGATAGACGTTCTTCTCCATGAAGGCATCTAGACCTCAGTAGTACACTGGAGGTCCTCCCTGCCTGTTGCACCCACTTGTACTACCCCAAAATATTGCTTACATATATCAGCAAAATCTTCAGAATAGTATTTAATACAGACATACGCAGAAAATGGCAGGGCCTTATTGAGAGCTTGGCTTGGAAACAAAGCAGCATACCCCGTAGCTGTATGACAGTATAGCTGAAGTGCTTCTATGAAGAGTAAAGGGTGTGCCCATCTTTCATTAACACATCAATTTACATGACGATGTCGGGCAATCTAGTGCTCCGTGCATTAGAGAATTTGCATAATGTACCTGCCTGTATCTTAAGGAAGGTGTGCAAATGCAATTCCTCTCATACTGATAGAGGTCTAAGTATTAACCTTATCATACACAGCGATGTGGAAAAGTTAATGTTGGTGTGATGGGAAATGCTTTTCAGCATATTAGACAGGGAGCAAATTACTGCCTGGTTGTGATTGCTGCTTAGTATTTCTTAATGCCAGACGAGTGTTCCTGGGTGTGAGTTTTAATGTAGCAGTGGGGACACCTAGTGTAAGGACATTTAATTATTTGTTTGAGCTATAGCCTGTTGCAAATATGTGTATATTTATAATCAGACTTCAAATAAAATAGAAACAACATGCAAAACCGAATGCTTGTCCTGTACCAAATTTGCAAGGTTCAATTGTTACTGCAAAAGTTGCCAATTCAGGGGGCTGCAAAATGTCCACCCCAAAAATAAACAAATCCCACCTTCCACTCTATTGTTCAATTTTTCATACCCACTGACAGCCATTGGCTCAGATATGGACCATGAAAGTGGGTGTGGAACGATACTTGGAAAAGAATATTATCTTGTTCAGTTCCCCCCACCCTCCAAATTTTCTGCACTGGCAGCAGAAAAGAACTGATAAAAGAATAAAGCTGCATCAGAAAATACTAGGGATGTGTACGCACTGGGTCTGGGCAGGTCTGGGGGTTACCCTATGAGCGGGGAAGGTGCTCACCGCCCTCCCCCCCATCGCATTTCCCTTGCCAGCGCTGTCGAAAAAACTGCTGGTGTGTGGCAGCAGTGTACCTCCTTTCTGCTCCGGTCAGTATTGGACTGGAAGTGGCTGGTGCGCATGTGCATGCATGACATGTGCATGAGCACTGACCACTTCCGGTCTGATGCTGAAGTCAAGGAGGTATGTCGGGGAGGCAAGGTGGTATGCTGCCGCCCCACATCAGCGGTTTTCACGAGAGCGCTGGTGGGGAAAACAGGGTGGGGCGATGAGCATCTTCCCTTGAGGAGGGCTGCGATGGATGATAGGATGATGGGTGTTGGAGTCAAGCCACAGCTGGGGACCCACAGAGAAATAATAGAACTTTGGATTCAAAAGGTACCAATCTTTTTGTATAAATCTGAGCATGGCCACGCCACATTCACAGTCTTCAGAGCAGTGGGGAAAGAACCCATGTCCAATGCTCCTTCCCAACCACTAAGCTAACCAGGTGACCATGTGCCAACCCCATGCTCAGATTAATCAAAAATCAAATTGATTAATAATACAAAATATTCTTTCTTTCATACCTTAAAACAACCTGTCTTTTTCAGAGAAGGCATGACTGTACCTCCCCTGCTGAGAGACATAAATTCCTGGTGCTAAGCTGGTAATTGCTAGTAATAATCAGTTTCCATTCATCTGTAAAAGAGGACAGAATTAACCTTTCACAGAACTGGTGTTAAACTGGTAATTGCTAGTAGTTGATATTCAAAAAGTTGCAGATTAACTTTTCATTTGCAAATGAAGCCACAGCATGAGAATTATTTGGAGAACATCTGAGAATAATTGGAAGTCCAGCAGGATATTATTGAAATTTCCCACCTCACATATTTGCCATGAAAATCATTCGAGAATACTTTGTGGCATATTCGTCCCAAGTGTATGTGGAGCAAAGAGATGCCTGAATGATTCAGCAGCCTTCTCCATTAAGACTCTGTCCACTGCAGTGGGGAGGGGAGATTATGGAGATGCTACGTTCCTCTCAGATCACCTTGTAAATGATAGAAATATGTCCCTGAGGGTCACTCAACCCTCAGGGACATACTTGAACCTACCCTGTGTCACAGAGTGCTTTTGGGAGGGATGAAGGGATTGAAGCACAAGGTAGAAACAAGAAAGAGCTACTGGAGGGATGCAGTGCTGGGTTTGGACAGGGATAGTTGCTTCCCCTTATTAAATATAATAGTATCACCACTTTAGAAGGTGCCTCTTTCCTCAGTTAGGAGGGGCAATTCTGCAGTGGTAGGTGCTCTTTTGTTCCATCATCTATTGCTCTAACTTCTCTTCTCTGTTTTCCTTCTCCTTAGCTCTCCCTGACTTTTGCCCCACACTTCCACTTAATCCTAGAGGCTGTGGCAAATCTAGCCACCTGATTTTCTTTGTCATCAGCATCAGCATCAAATCGGATCCTGCATGGTGACAGTGTCAGCAAGATTGTGATGGTCACCTCAGCCAAGAGGATGACACTACATTATGGGCAAATGCACAAGGGCATCAAAGAAGGAAAATAACCCTGAAAAGAACAGCAGCAAAATAAAATGGAATGTGTTTGCAAGGAGAGCAAGGAGTTCGGGTTTCACTCTAATTAGAATTAATGGCTGTCATCCAGAGATTGCACAAGCCATTTTGGTGCTTGGGGTGGAAAAGCCAAATGGCACCTTTCCCCACTAATTAGCATGGAGCACTATCCAATTGGTTGTTCTCATGCCGAAGGCTGGCTGAAATGAATGGATGCTGTGCAAGAGCACAATTAGAGGATGTCCTTACATTCTTGTGGCGTTTGGAACATCTCATCCTGAAATGCATAAAACCAGTCTTGCTGGACACAGTCGCCAGTTTTATTCCCTCACCTGAAGATGCGGCTTCCTGAGTATGTAACGGCTCTGCAAAAGAGAAAGGTTAGGGAGACCTTCAGTCTGGAATCTTGGAAGCAGCACATTGATTTTCCTTTAAATATTGCCTCCCAAAGAACGTTTATGTTATCAGTTTTACATTTGGAGCAATTAGCTTAGCAATGAAAGTAGCTCACTTAGAATCAAAGCAAGTCAGAGTCAGGAGTAACCTTAGAGGTCTTCTACTCCAGCCTCCTACTCAGTGCAGGGAATTGCCACAGCCTCCCTGACAAATGGCCATCCAGCCTCTGTTTGAAATCTCTCAGCAAAGGAGAGCTCACACTGCGCAAGGCAGACTGTCAAACAGCATTCTCAATTAAGAAATTAAGAAATTCCTCCCATTGCCTAGCTTAAGTTTAAGAACAGGGTAAACATCTGGAAAGCCACCTATTGGCACGGTGGGGAAATGATTTAACTAGCAAGCCAGAGGTTGCTGGTTCGAATCCCCGCTGTTATTATTATTAATATTATTATTATTTCTTGTTTACACAGTCAGACAGGTGTTATTGACTGGTTTGTTTTATCCAGACATCGAGTCCTTCCCAAGGACCTGGGATGCCAGAATTTTATTGTAAATGGTTATAGATATCGTCGCAGAATATAGGCTGTTCCCAGTAAAGCTGCTTTTTGTAATTGGCTGATGGTGATTTCTGTGGCCCCTATGGTGCTGAGGTGCTCTTCAAGGTCTTTTGGAACTGCACCCAGGGCGCCAATGACCACTGGGTTTATTTTGGTCTTTTTCTGCCACAGCCTTTCCATTTCAATTTGTAGATCTTTGTATTTGGTGATTTTTTCTATTTCTTTTTCTTCTATTCTGCTATCCCCTGGTAATGCTATGTCGATTATTTTGACTTGTTTTTCTTTCTTCACGACTAAAGTGATATCTAGTGTATTGTGTGGCAGATGTTTGTCTGTTTGTAGTCGGAAGTCCCATAATATTTTTACATCTTCATTTTCTTCAACTTTTTCAATTTTATGGTCCCACCAATTTTTGGCTACAGGTAGCTTGTATTTTTTGCAGATGTTCCAGTGTCTCATCCCTGCTACCTTGTCATGCCTTTGTTTGTAGTAAGTCTGTGCGATCTTCTTACAACAGCTGATCAGGTGGTCCACTGTTTCATCTGCTTCTTTACAAAGGCGGCACTTGCTGTTTGTGGTTGATTTTTCGACTTTTGCTCTTATTGCATTTGTTCTTATTGCCTGTTCTTGTGCAGCCAGTATTAAACCCTCTGTTTCTTTCTTCAAGTTGCCATTCTTAAGCCATTGCCAGGTCTTGGTGATGTCTGATTTTCCACTTATATTGTGCAAATATTGACCATGCAGGGGCTTATTTCTCCATTTTTCTGCTCGGTTCTTGACTTGTTCTTTCTTGTAGGCCTGCTTTGTTTCATTGGTGTTGAATAGTTTCTCGTTCTTGACCATTTCAAGTGCATCTTCTTCACTGTCCTTGATATATTCTTCAAGGCCTCTTTTTTCCTCCTCTACTGTTTGATGGAATTGCAGCATTCCCCTTCCACCTGAGCTGCGAGGGAGGTAGAGCCTATCTACATCACTGCGGGGGTGCAGAGCATGATTGATGGTCATGATTTTCCTGGTCTTACGATCCAGCGTCTCTAGCTTTGCCTGGGTCCAGTCTATTATTCCTGCAGTGTATCTGATAACAGGTATAGCCCAGGTGTTTATGGCTTGTATGGTGTTCCCGCCATTGAGTTTGGACTTGAGGATTTTTCTAACTCTCCTGATGTATTCACTTCCAATTTTTCTTTTAACTTCAGTGTGTGCGATGTTATCAGCCTGGAGAATGCCCAAGTATTTGTAATGTTCTTTCTCTTCCAGGTTCTTGATCTTGCTTCCATTGGGCAGTTCTATTCCTTCTGTTTTTCTTATTTCCCCTCTGTTCATTATTAATGCAGCACACTTGTCTAGTCCAAACTCCATTGCTATATCGCTACTGAATATACGGACAGTGTTTAGCAGTGATTCGATTTCTGACTGGGACTTTCCATACAACTTCAGATCGTCCATGTACAGCAGATGGTTGATTTGACTTGATGTTTTAGATGTTTGGTATCCGAGGCCTGTTTTGTTTAGTATTTGTGAAAGTGGGGTCATGGCGATTACAAACAATAGAGGGGATAGTCAGTCCCCTTGGAAAATGCCTCTTCTAATGCTAACCTGTCCAAGTGCCTCTCCATTTATTGTTAACTGTGTACTCCACATGCTCATTCCTTTTTTTATAAATATCTGAATGTTTTTGCTGACACCAGTTGTTTCTAAACATTTTAGTATCCATGTGTGAGGCAATGTATCAAAGACTTTCTTGTAGTCAATCCATGCAACACTTAGATTGGTTTTTCTTCTCTTGCCGTTTTCTAAAACCATTTTGTCAATCAGCAGCTGGTCTTTTGTGCCTCTGGTGTTTGGGCAATTTCCTTTCTGTTCAACTGGAAGCTGTTTGTTAGTTAATAAGTGTTGCATCACTTCATCTGCTATTATTCCAGTTAATAATTTGAACATGGTTGGCAGGCAGGTTATCGGTCTATAATTACTTGGAACTGAACCTTTTGCTGGGTCTTTCATGATGAGATGAGTTTTCCCAGTTGTTAGCCATTGTTCAATATCACCGCCTTTCATAATGTGATTGAACTGTTTTGATAGTTGTTTATGAAGGCTTGTTAGGTGTTTAAGCCAAAAGCCATGCAGTTCATCATCGCCTGGCGCAGTCCAATTTTTAATTTTCTTTGCTCTTTCACTTATTAATTCTGGTGTTATAATTAGATCTTGCATTTGTTGTTTACATTTTTTGACCTCTTTCATCCAGCCTGCTTTTTTATTATAATCTATTGGATTGTCCCATCATTTCCCCCAGAATTGCACTTTCTTCTTTATTTGGTGTGTCTACGTTTCTTGCAGTTTCTCCTTCTATGCTTTGGTAGAAATGTCTCTGATTCGACTGGAATTGGAGATTCTGCCTGTGTTGTGTAATTCTGGCTTCATACCTGCTAATCTTCTTTGACACTGCTGTTATTTGCTGCTTTATTATTTCCAGAACTTCTCTAATTCTCCTTGAATCTAGGTGGTATTTTTGGATCAGATACAGTTTGGTGTTTTCATTCTTCAGCTTCTTGTCTTTCATATCTTTCAATTTACTAGCATCTGATCTAAGCCTGTTGATTTTATTTTCTAATCTAATCTTCCATTTAGGTGATGTACTGCTTTCTTTTTTGACAGGTCCACTGATCTTATATCCGAGCTCTTGTGTTGTTATTGTTGCTGCACTGTACATTAGTTGGTTTGTTTCTTGCAAATTCTTGGTTGTTATTTCTGCAAGTGCAGCATTGACATCTTTTAATGCCTGAGCAAGTTGTTTTTTGGCAACTGTTTTTAGAGCTGGAAGTCGAACCCTGGTGGTTGTTTGGTTCATGTGCTCAGTTATTTTTTGCTTTAGTTCTTGTTGCTTTATGGTTATGGTTATGGTTATGGTTATGGTTATGGTTATTGTTATTATTTTACATTTATATCCCGCTCTTCCTCCAAGGATCCCAGAGCGGTGTACTACATACTTGAGTTTCTCTTTCACAAGAACCCTGTGAAGTAGGTTAGGCTGAGAGAGAAGTGACTGGCCCAGAGTCACCCAGCTAGTTTTATGGCTGAATGGGGATTTGAACTTGGGTCTCCCCGGTCCTAGTCCAGCACTCTAACCACTACACCATGCTGGCTCTCTTTGTTATGTTTTCCCCAACTATGGGAAACACCTTTATTGGGCCACAGCAATATAGGAAGATGCTGAAAGGCATCATCTCATACTGCACGGGAGATGGCAATGGTCAACCCCTCCTGTGTTCTAAAAAAGTCAACCACAGGGCTCTGTGGGCGCCAGGAGTCAACACTGATTTGACAGCATACTTTACTTTACTTACACATCTGAACATGTATCCCAAATGCACACTGCATTCTGGTTCTCACAATGTGCATGGTATCCTCACAACAACTTTCAGTGTAGGTTAGGCTGGCAGATAGCATTAGTTGAAGAGAGTTTGAAACAAAACATATGAAGTTGCCCTAAATCGAGTCAGACCCCTTGATCAATCTGTTGGAAGTGAAGGACTCTGTGCTGTCTCATGTCTCCGACAGAGGGGGACAGACTAGTGAGTCAGAGGGCTAGAGGGGTCAAGACATTGGTCATTCCTCCTCTCTACTGCTCTGACACTATCCCTTTGGTATGTAGATTGCTACTATCAGGGACTTCCTTCCTGCCTGCCTCCCTTCCTTACCTTCCTCTCTCCCTATAACACATGCTCGCCTCTCTCTCTGCACCATGTGTGCCCAGAAATGTAGACAGCTAGCTAGATTAGAGATTCTATCTCTCCACTTTCCTATCTAGATGGAGTTCTCCAATAAAGACTCCTCATATTGATTTGAAACTATGAACTAGCTCCAAGTTTCTTTTACTCTCAGCATACATGCATGCCTATGGAGACTCTGCTGTGTTTTGCCTCTGTGCATTCTGCTGTAATAGAAGGATATGTCTTACCGGAGAGAATTCCCAACACAATCAACTTCAGTATTGTCTCCACTGACTATGAGCAGCTCTATGAGCAGAGTTTTAGGCAGGGTTCCTGCCCTATCTGGAGATACTGGGGACCGGACCTGGAATCTTCAACATACAAAGCAGATGATCTACCCCTGAGCTACAGCTCCATCTCCTACTGGTCTTATGAACAAAGACATAAACTAGTCTCCAGTTCACGTATTCATTCATTCATTCATTCATCATATTTTTATGCCACCTGATATGTTCATCTCTAGGCGGTGTACAATTTTTTTAAAAAAATACTGATTAAAATACACAAGACACAACAAAAAGTATAAAACAGTTATTAAAACCAATTATTAAAATTAATCTCTCTATATATTTCTGTTAGATGTACCCGTCTCTAATCCCATGTCTGGCAGCTCTCGTGAGAGTTCCTGAGCAGCTGCCAGATAGTGATGGGGGTGGGTGGGAGAGAAGAAAATGGCAGCAGGAGTGCACACGGGGTGAGGGGGAGATGGCAGCGAATGGCCAGCTGGCCAGTTGGCTGGTGGGCAGAGAAAATGGTGAGGGCAGGCGGAAGGAGGTGGCAGATGCTGGGTAGTAAGAAAATATCTACAGTGGCGGCAGGCAGGTGGGAGGGAAGCAGCGGTGGGGGAGAATGGTGGGGACGGTGGCGGGGGTGTGTGTGGAAGCAGTGGCAAACTAGAGGCGCAGATGCTCTGCGCCCAGCCCAGCTAATTCTAATTAAAAGCTTGGAAGAACAGGAGAGTCTTGAGGGTCTTCCTGATAACTAACAGAGAAGGAGATGCTCTTATTTCAGCAAGGAGCATATTAGGAAACATAAGAAATTGCCCTATACTGAGTCAGACCATTGGTCTCTCTAGCTCAGTATTGTCTTCACAGACTGGCCTGGGGCAGCCACAGAGAAAGCCCGGTCCTGAGTCATCACCAAATGAGCTGGTGGTAACCGTAACCAGGCCTCTCCAGAAGATCGCAACAGGCGGCAGTGTTCATGACAAAGGAGGAGATATATACATGATGTCTCCAGGGTGGTTTCCAGCAATTAACTCAAAAATGAAATAATGCAATGGCATAAAATACAATGGCTATGTGTACTTCAGGAGGTAAAAGAATTTTTAAAATGGTGGAGGTCCTGAAATTAGGAGCGGGGCGGGGTAGTATTTGCCTGGCATCCAAAACACACACACACAAAACCCAACTGTGTGGACACCAAGTGAACCTTTCTGCAGAGAGAGTTCCAAAATGAAGTGAGGAAACTGTCGTCCCGATGGCTCTCTGCCTCCCTCCAGATGGCAAGAGAACCCAGAGAGGGTCTGGGTGAGTGTAGTGAAGGTCCAACTCTCTGATTAATGACTGTAGTGAAGGTCCAACTCTTTCCTCTGCTCCCCACTGTCTGTAAATATGGCATCCAGATGGTTGTCCTAGATGAGTAGATTCTACTGAACATGAATTGAAACTCATGTTGCAAACTCCAGAAACCAAACATACACAGACTTTTAACACTGAAGAGCAAACTTTTTTTCCATTCATTAACTGGCAAAAAAGGTGGCTGAAGTCCCAGTTCTTTCTCCCCCGCCCCCACCCCACGTCTGTGTTCCAATGTCCTACTTTTCTCCAAGCACTAATTTAAAATGCATTCTACTGTTGCGGAGAGCCTAGTTAACTGCTAAGGAGTGATTTTACTGCCCTAAAACTGTAATATATTTGCATTCATTACAATGAATCCTAAAATCTATTGCAGATATAAAATGGAGGATAACAATATGATGAGTTTGAAGGGCAGGACAGAACCAAGCAGGGAGATTGCAGCCGTGCCTGAAGTATCCAGCATAAAAATGGAGAGATAAAACATGTTCGTTATTGGCTAGTGATGGCTAAGCTGGAGGGATCATTTTTTTCTTTCAATAGAAAAATGCATTGTATAAATAATACCTTTTATTTGCAAGCCAGGCACAAGCTAATGAGGTTTACTTGTCTGTTCAAGATGTAGGTTGCAATCTTGTGCATAGTTAAGGTTTAAAATCCCTTTGGCTTCAGTGGGATTTAAGCAGCTTAATTGTGAGTAGAATGGGAGCAAGTAGGACCTAGCAAACTTCAAAGGAGCATGCTAGTCTACATTCAACAGAAAGCTTGAGGGTTTCTTGGCTGAAGGTGGAACTAGAAGTGAAGTTGCTGTTAAAAATGGTAGCCTCAGGTGAAATTCTTCCCCTGCCCCTGTTCTATTAGGAACATAAGAGGAACCATCCTTGATTAAAGATCCATCGAATCCGGCATGCTGCTTCCCAAAGTGGCCAGTCAGATACCAGGTATGTAGTCAACAGCCATCATCATGACTACAACCCATTCATAGTCCTCCCCTCCAAATGTTTTGGCAGACCAGTAATGTCACCACACTAGGGATGTGACCAAAAACGGTTTGCCCAGTTTGGGTCGAATCTGAACCAAATTTGAACCGGAATGGGCATGTTTGGTTCTGGCACTCTGAACAAGTGCTGGGCTAAGTTCAAATTCGAGATGGTTCAGGCAAGTTTGCAGATGCTAGACGTGGCAATTTTTTTTATTTTTTTTTTAAAAAAGATTGCACTTAGCACTGCCGAGGGCTTTGGCAGCCTCAGGGGGTGCTGCTGCCACCACTGCGGGGTCGGTCTCCAGCAGCTCGCCTTCCCTCTGCCAGCCTCCCCCAGTCTCCCACAGACTGGTTGGGCCCATTTTGGGGCTGAAACAGCCTGTGGGAGAACAGGGGAGGCCGCTGGGGGAAGGCAGGACCACTAGAGACACCACCCCCCCGGCCACAGCAGCACCTCCTGAGGCTGCCAAAGCCCTCAGTGGTGGTAAATACATTTTTAAAAAATAATTAACCATGTCTAGATCTGGCAGCCACAGGGCTTTGGCAAGCTCAAGGGGTGCTTCTGTGACCAGGGGGGTCTCCAGCAGCTCCCCTCCCCCACCAGCCTCCCCCAGTCCCCCACGGGCTGGTTTGGCCCTTTTTTGGGGTTGAAGTTGCCTGTGGGAGGCTAAGGGAGGTCAGGGGGGAGGAGAGCCACCAGGCACCCCCACGGCTGCAGCATCACCCCCCCAAGGCCACTGATAGGGATGTGTGGACCGGTTCCGGGGGTCCGGTTTGGGGGTGGGGTGGTGAACCTAACTGGTCCGGTCAGGTTCGAGTCCGGTCCGGATTCGAACCAAACCAGGCCAGCTGGTTTTATGCACACCCCTAGCCACTGAAGCCCTTGGCAACACTAAGTGCAATCTTTTAAACAATTAACTATGACTGGCACCCCTGAACTAGACCAAACCAGCCCTGAACTGGCCCAGGGGATTCGGCTAGACCTTTAGCTAAACTGGGCCGGCTTGAGCATGAACCAGCTCAACCTTAAGGTGGATTGCACATCCCTACTATGAGGTCATCAGCCACCTAATGGTGCAGTAGGGAAATGACTTGATTATCAAGCCAGAGGTTGCTGATTTGAATCCCCGCTGGTATGTTCCCCAGACTATGGGAAATACCTATATCAGGCAGCAGCGATATAGGAAGATGCTGAAAGGCATCATCTCATACTGCATGGGAGATGGCAATGGTAAACCCATCCTGTATTCTACCAGAAACAACCACAGGGCTCTGTGGTCGCCAGGAGTCGAAACCAACTTGACGGCATACTTTACATTTACCTTTACTATGAGGTCATCCATACAATCAAAAACTGTGTTCTCCCTGGGTTTGGGAGCTGTGTGTGCTACCACTTGTTTGGCTGTGTAGAAGTAAGCTACAACGAAAAACTGGGTAGAAGTGATTTTGTGGAAGCACGGTAGGAAGACAACCTGGGTAGCTTTCCTTATTACCTTGCTTCCACACATTCACTTCTATCCAGGTTTTCCTCTTAAGTGATTGTGATTGTGTGGAAGCAAGGTAGGAGGAAAACCTGGGCAGCTTTTCCTACTACCTTGCTTCCACGCTATGAGGCTATTCTCACGATGGGGGAAAACTGGGCTAAGAGTGCATAGCCCAGGTTTCCCCCATTGTGAGAACCATAAGGCTCGCGGGTGAGCCTGTTGGTTCCGTGGCAGCTAGCCCGCCTACTAACCCCTCTCCTTAAACGAGGTTAATGGAGCAAGCGCTCCATTAACCCTGATCATGTGCCACCGTGGCGTACCTCCACGCCATGGTGACACGTGAGTAGACCCCTGACTGGGCGGCTACAACCAGCCTCCCAGCCTCGGGTGTCTCCCCAGAATGCCCCATGTACTTGCATGGAACATGCTGGGATTTCCAGGGGCCGGGTGGCCTCCGATCCCTGCCGCCCTTACCGGCTCCATGATGGAGCCAGTAGTCATGTGGGTGGCCAATCCGGTTGCCCAAGGATGGCTCCCTGCTCATGTGCGGGGAGAGTGGGCTAAGTCCACTCTCCCCACTCACAACCTCAAGGCACTTCACTTTCCCCATGCAAAGTGCCTCAATCCCGTCTACCCAGATTTTCCTCCTACATTGCTTCCACACAACTGAAGATTGGGAGCACACACAGTTCCCAAACTCAGGCTTTGATTGTGTGCACGACCTCTATGTGTTTCCCTGTCTTCACTCCATTTCCTCTTCTGCCACTGGGGAAACAGCATAGGTAGGTCTGTGTAAACATTAAGAGGGTGTTCATATCATTTTTCTGGTTGCTGGAAAAGCAATTTGGGAGGGTTAGTGGACCTCACTGAGAAAGAATCCAGATTTCTTGCCACAGTAGAAGTAATCAAGCCCCACAGCACACTGGGAGATGAAGCAAACTGCTTTTCAAACCCAGCCACAGTTGGAAGAGTCCAGCTCCTGGTTTCCAGTAATTAACTCCTTTTTCCACATAACAGGGCTTCAAAGTCATGGCAGGCGTTTGGTAAACCCAGTCCCTGGACCTAGTGAAAGCCTGCTCCAAAAGCTGTTGTCCAAGCTGCCAGCTCTAACACAGGGCTAGTTCATATGATCAAAACGACATCCACTTACTGGAAGATCTGAGATCACCAAGCTGTGTGCGCTCCCACAAAGTATGTTGTGTGAACTCATACATTTCCAGTGATCCCATATCTACACTGCAAACACCCAGCATTTAACCAGGATTGATGAGCTGAGTTCAAATCTAAGTGGTAGTAGTGGATCTGTGACATGGATCTGTGACCAACCAAAAAAGCATGAGTTCACATGAGACGCTTCGTGGGAACATGAGCCACTCAGAGATATCAGATTTGTGGATAAGCAGAAGATGAATCCTATTCCAGTCAATATATTTACTTTACCAAAATGTAGTAAGAACCATTTCTCATGCTCTGATCAATGTTGTTCTGGCAACATCTTTTAAGAAGAAACAAATTATGTGATTTATTTGCCACAATCTTCCAAGACTGGGCCACAGGGAAATGGCTGCCATACCAAACCAATAACATATGAATGAGGCTGGTCTGTTTTATAAACATAAGACAATACAACAGCTGAGTTTCTGACATCATCAACCGACAATGGTGAGCGTTGAGTGCTGAATTGGACACCTGGTCAGTGAATCACAAAATTTCTCAGAACAGCCAAAAATCTGCTGAAAAATTGACACCTTTTTTTTGGAACAGCTGAAAATGAATCCAGCTCTTGGATGCTTCCTTAGTGAAAATAAACTCTGGGTGGTGCTGCTGAAAGATATGTGGTTTCATGCTAAGCTGAGGGTTTTCCAGATTTCATTATCACTTTGAAATTAGAGATTGTGGGGGCAACCCCCTTGAAAATTGCTTAATCTTATGTTTTCCCCAGGACTGGTAATGAATATTCTTTCCCTACAACTGGTAATGAATATTCCTTTCCCACTGTTCTTCCCCTCTCTGATTCTACTGCAGAACCAAGTTTTTTCTCTGTTTCATTGCACCTTGAATATCCAATCCAATCAGGGATCATATCATTAAAATGGTGATTTCACAACACTATTTTAAAAACATGATCTAGCTATATGTTGTTGTCCCTAAGGACAAATGAAGCCCAAGGCAAAGCTTCCTGTACTGGTCACCTGGACTGTCCTAGACAATCAGGGATCACCCTAAGAACTGATCAGTTTCTCACGTCTTTCACAAAGATCCATGAACAATTGTTAAAAGAGAGGGCCCTTTCGATTCTACTGGAAACGTTTGCAAAACTGCCCTCTCTGCTTTTCAGCTCAGCAGTAATTCTTCAATCTCTATCACCCATGCTGCATATGTACAAAGCCTTGTTTGGCATGCCTGGCATATGTTCAGCAATTTAGTCTTCAAAGTTCCTCCATCCTCACAAACGGAGAGCTATTAGTGCTGCCAAGAATCTACAAAAATAACCTTTTTATTTCCCAGAGACGCTCATCCTTTTAAATGCCATCCTCTTCTCTAAGAGATACTAAAGCCTTGAATATAAACAATATCCCCAAAATGAAGGGATGGGAGGGAGGGGTGGGGAGGGGAGGGGGAAAAAAGTCTTTGCTCAGAAGCTGCTATCAATTCCATTCACAGTGGCAGAATGGCTCTAATAGCAGAGCCGTTTATGAGTCATAAATTACCCTTTTATAAATGTGGTGCTTAGCGTTGGTTTTCAATGGACAACATATGGCAGCGGCATTTGTAAATAGCACGAACTGATAAATAGGCCAGTTGAAGTGTCTCAGTTTGTTAAAATGTGAACACGTCTAACTACCGCATGTGGTGGCTTCTGCGTTTGCATCGCAAATGCTGCCTGGCTGCTGTGAGACTCAATTCTCATCTTGGATTTATGAACTGGTATGGCGAGTCTATTTCTCATAGTGATTTATGAGGAACCTCCACTGATGGACCAGATCATCCATCAGTGTGGATGCTTCTTACTTGGTGCTTTCCTGTTGAGTGCCATGGTTGTGCTCTGGTGTTTCCAGATCTCTTGGAATGCAAGGTAAATTCACCTGTTGGCCATGAGGAAGTCAGAACTGAAAGGCAAGAAAATGGGCGTTGGCTCCAATTGGATAATAATGATGCTGTGGCAAAGCAGAAGTTTCCGTGGGACTGACCAGGAAGAAAAGGAGCATACTAAACCGTTAGCTTTCTGCACAGCTTCCATTTTTTTTACAACAGACAGGGAGATGTGAATAGTGTTTCACAGAACTGCTTCAACATCCACTGCTGCTTTTACAGATACACATTTCTAAAACGATAAAGGTGTAATTCATTACTTCTGCATCAGTAGAGCAATGCATAGATAACCTTAAGCTCTTGCAGTCGTAATGACATGTGACAATTTGCAACATTGCATTTAATAGATGTTTTACATTTTAGAGTATATCTGATAATATTTTGAAAAGTATATTTTGATGTTCCTCTCGAAAAGAGAGAAGAGATTATGGAAAGCACCCACACTTAAGGCTATATCACAAATTGCCTCTCCCCCTGGAATAGACACAGGAGTACATGGGTTTAATTGTGGACCACAACTTTATTATCTTATGATTCTGAACTGCAGCTCAAGCAGTTGAATATATGGGGCTGTATTAACTTGAGTTAGACCATTGGTAGTTCAATAGTGTCTACATACTGGAGGAAGGTCTTCAGGGAGGTTCTCAAGCCCACTCTGGAAATGCCAGGTATGAAACTTGAGACCTTCAGCATGCAAAGAAGGTGCTCTCTCACAGAGCTATAATGCCTCCCGCTTTTGGTAAATATCCACTGCAACTCCTCAGTGCAGAGTACTAAGCTGAAGTGTAGGAATCACAATTCTCAGAACAAACCTTGGATGGGTGACGCAAATCAGGCTCCCATAAACAGATCACAGGTCCTTGCTCTTCACTGCCCCCACACACTACTTGCGCACCAAAGAGGCCCTTCAACGATCATCAGACTTGAGCTACCCAAGTGTTAGAGTTAATGAGACCATAAGAGTTCCGGGGGAAGTTCCCTTTCCCAGGTTCCATTGAGCCACCATGCCATGAGGGGTTGGCTTGGGTAAGCCTCCTTCCACGACACACATATCTGCTGGGTTGTCTACATACTGGGGCTATTCTGAAGATCAGCAAAAATCGGGCTAGCCTCCACTAGCCCGATTTTTGCTGATCGTCAGAACCACCGGGCTCGCAGCCGAGCCTGGTGGTTCTGGAGCGGCTAACCTGCTCCTGTAGCCCGCCCCTTAGCCAGGGTTTGCAGAGCGAGCGCTCCACAAACCCGGGCTATCTGCTCGTGAGTAGCCCCAGCATGGCTACTCGTGAGTAGACCCCTGACCGGGAGGCAAAAATCCACCTCCCGACTCCGGGGGTCTCCCCAGTATGCCCTGTGCGCTTGCGCAGGGCATACTGGGGCTTCTGGGGGCCATACTGGGGCTTCTTAGCCCGCTCTTCCCACTCACAGCCCCAAACTGGGTCTCACGGATCATGAGACCCGGTCCATTGTCTACTTATGTCTTCTTTTCCCTTTTAGCTCACACTAACCTTGAAGTGTGTGACCTAATGAAGCGATTCTCACAATCGCCAAAAAGTGGGCTAAAGGAGCCTAGCCCGCTTTCTGGTGAGCATGAGGACCACCGGGCTCACAGGTGAGCCCAGTGCCCTCAAAGTGGGTAAACCACTTAAGGAGCCCTCCCCTTGGATAGGGTTAGCGGAGTGAGCGCTCCACTAACCCCATCTATTTGACTGTGTATTGCTGTGGCACAGCTCCACGCCATGGCAACACATGAGGAGACCCCAATCCCTCCAGCCCCCGCCGGCTCTGTGATGGGGCTGGCAGTCGTGTGGGTGGCCGATCTGGCCGCCCAGGACTGCAGCCTGGATCATCTGCAGGGAGAGTGGGCTAAGCCTGCTCTCGGCGAGTCTCACGGATCGTGAGACTTGCCTCATCATCATTTAAGGGTTAGGTTTAAGTGGGAAAACAAAAATACAAATCTCAAGCACTCAGAAGAATAAAGGAGGCCCCTGTTCCATCAGCCATTTTAGGCTTTTAAACCAAACAATTTCTTTTCAACCCCATCTCATGCCTGCTTACCTATTAGAAGACATTTGGATGGGTGGAGGGTTGCCACCACATGGGGGAAAGAGGCTTTGGAGGAGGCATGGGCATCTTAAATGGCACATCTATGCCTGACCCCATTTAGCTGGACTGCACAAGACAAAACCATCTCCACATGAGGTAGCTGATGAGTGTGCTTATTTTTGTCAGTGTGGTGGGTGTCACATGCATGTTCATGCTTCCCCACCACATTTATTTTAGACATTTTAGAGCCCTATTCTTATGAGATATATGTGTACACATGTCAGGGAAATTATGCATGCTCACTTGGATGTCTTCTCATACAGTTCCACCCAACGGCTCCCAACCTATGGAAGGAGGACCCCAATGCTTTGTTACAGCTCCACCCATGCAGTTCCCTCTTTCCCTGCAATGGGAACCCGTGATTTCCCTGGATTCCCAGTCATGTGGAGAAAGCTCCATTTGCACACAATTGACTTCAAGAGAACATGCCTAGATCTTTCCTCTATAGATGTTCACTTGCCCTGGATATATTATGAGAACAGACCCTTATTCAGACTTTACATTGTATGTACATCCATCTAGGTCAGGGTTTCTCAATGTGTGGGTCCCCAGATGTTGTTGGACTTCAACTCCCATAATCCCCAGCCCCAGTGGCCGTGGGTTGGGAATTATGGGAGTTGAAGTCCAATTATATCTGGGGACCCACACGTTGAGAAACCCTGATCTAGGTGTTAAAAAAAAACCCCATATACGTGTTTTTGTGTGAATGATGGTATAAAGATTCATTTTAAAAGTGAACCTGGCTACAGATCTCTCAAATGCTAGGTACATACAGGAAGTATTTTATTGTCCAAGTGTTGAGCATATTGTTTATTTAACTGCACATCTGTATGAATCTGCATGTGCACCCTCTGTACAAAGATGGTACATGTGTACAATGTGTGTTGGAAATAACATGTGAATAGGACTTAGGTGAGTGTGCTAACTGGGCCTACTGGTGGCTGTCGTTACTTGCAGGGGCCCTGTTCCCATCAAATTCCATGGATAATGCAACTGCAAATAAAGAAACATTAGCCCTATGGGGACTGGGGGTTTAGGTTCCTAAGTGGATGGAAGTATGCTGAAAATCACAAGAAAAGGCCAGGCGGGCCAAAATAAGCACAATACCTTGCTCTCCAGCAATGCCCTCCCCAAACTTCCAAATCCTCAAATTTTTGTTCCTTTTTGAAGGCCCCCCCCCAACAAAAACAAAAACAAAACCAGCCACAAAATGGCTCAGCACTACAAAATGGCAGCAGGAAATGATTTCACTCAAGAACTGCAGATAGGTGAAAATATTTGCCCCCCCAATAAAGAAACTGTGTCCCTGTGACCCAATTGCAGATATGCAAAACTATAACACAGACCACCTGTATACGTATGTGTCCATAACCTTTGGTGCTCAAATGTGTGAACCATGTGTGGCCAGGGAAGGCTTTCAGTGGAAGGCTAGGGAGAGGACTAGTGGAAAGGATTCTCTGCTACTCTCCAGATTTTGAGGGCACCAGCTGCTCCAGTATTACACACAGCACACAGCTCCCAGGCTGTTTTGCATTAACTAATGAACACCTGCTAGTAATATTTGTGATCAAAACAGCCAAAAATATTGAGAGAGCTGTTTTTCTTCACTGGAAGCTTCTGTCATTTTTAGATCCACATAATATGCAGTATGTAGAATTAAAGACTATTCAATGTGATCTGAGTGCTGTCAGATTTTGCAGTTATATTAATGGGCACTTGTTTCTCCCCTCCCCCGCCCTGCACCTCCTGTGCTATTTGCAGATTTAGCATTTTCCTGATTTATAGCAGGAGTGAAATCTTCTCCTTAAAGCAAACGTCCTTTTAAAAATGTTCACACCAGCTCACACAGAATCCCAAAGCGTTTTAGACCTTATTTCGGAGAGTGTGAGGCAATGCACCTTTAAAAGGAGGTAGAGGCAGTTACAATAAGTAGAGCACATCAATAACCCATCCTAGGCCTTTTCCATGCTACAGCCCTTCTGGGGTGGAGTTCCACATTGCTGTTCTGGAACCTGCTGGAAATCAAATTAAAACAGTGTTTCCACCATTATGTATCTTATATTTCAAAGAGCTTGTTTATTTGTGCCAAATAAAACCATACATCCCGATTACCTATAGACACCACATGTTGCATACATTATCCTGCCACTGAAATTAACTGAATGGACTACTTCTTACCCTGGAATATGCTTGGTGAATGGTTAATTTTTTTAAAAAAATTAAGCAGAAATGCTGAATATAATGCTAATATTTTAATGGATATTGTTCCCAACAGATTTTTAATGCTCAATACTCAGATCAAGAATTCACAAACAAGGTCATGGCCAGGAGAAGCAGATCTTTCTCAGATTCAGATTTACTATGATAGAAATGTATTTGGTATAGCTGATCTGGCAAGGAGCATCTGCACCCCTAATTTGCCACCACCTTCTCCCCGCACTCCCCCCTGCTGACTCTTTTTTGCCTGCCTGCCTGCCCCCGCCTGTCTTCTCCCCCTGCCTGCCTGCCTGCCCGCCCGCCCGCCCGCCCACTCATCCTCCTCCTCTTCCTCCTCCTCCTTGTTCCCTGCCTGCCCCCATCTCCTTTTGTGGCACCCGCCCACCCCCGCTTTGTGGCTCCAGCTAACAATCATGGCAACTCGGCCACCCACCACCATTTTCTTCAGCCAGACAGCCACCACCACAATATTCATTCTCTGGACCGTCCCATGGCTATCCGGCAGCTCTCCGAACTCTCGCGAGAGCTGCCACACATGAGATTAGACACAGGTATGTCTTAGAGAATTATATGTACAGATGGTCATTAGTCAATAAAACAAATAATGTTTCAGGTTAAAATCCTACAAATTTAAAACTGTTCTGCAAGCACATTAATAAAAACATCAGTGACATCCCCCCCCCCCCCGAAATTCCCTATAATCTATGCAAAATGACTTTGCCTAGTCAGTCTCACCTCCTAGTACTGTTGTATTTCCCATAATAAAGTAAGTAAATTTATTATTTTAACCACTGGTCATAACATAATATAAAACACAACATGGCTGTTCTAGACTAGATGAAGGCAAACAAGCTGAAACTTAATCCAGATAAGATGGAAGTGCTCTGGGTTAGTAAAACTGATCATCCAAGTAATGTGGTAAATCTGGTCTTGGATGGGGTCACACTCCTTCTGAAAGACAAAGCCCACAGCTTTGAGGTGCTTCTGGACCTGATGCTGTCCTTGGAGGCACAGGTGGCAGCGGTGCACAGAAGTGTGTTTCACCAGCTATGGCTGGAACAATAGCTGCAGACCTGATCTCAGTCACTCATGCTTTGGTAACATCCAGATTGGACTACTGCAATGCACTCTACATGGGTCTGCCCTTGAAGACAGTTCGGAAGCTTCAGCTAGTCCAGAATTCTGCTGCAAGGGTGCTCGTGGGCCCAAGTCACTTCATGAGTGTCATGCCCATCCTGCGGCATCTTCACTGGTTACTGGTCCACTTCCGGGATAGATTCAAGGTGCTGGTTTTGACCTTTAAAGCTCTACATGGCTTGGGACCAGGGTATCTGTTGGATCACATTCACCCATATGAACCTGCCAGGGGTCTCCACTCATCATCTCAGGCCCTGCTCATGGCCCTGCCACTAACAGAGATCTGGTTGGTGAGGACTAAAGACAGGGCCTTTTTTGTTGTGGCCCCTTGGCTTTGGAATACCCTCCCTGAAGAGCTTAACCATGCTCCCTCCCTCAGTGTTTTTTAAAAACAATTAAAACACATCTTTGTAATGATACTTCTTAATACTCCATCTTTGGTTATATCTTTTAGGTTCTTTAGCTTTTAGTTTTTATAATACTCATTTTTTAGCTTTTAAAATAACTTTGTTTGTATGAAAGTCGCTTTGGGAACTTTTGTTGAAAAGTGGCATTTAAATATTTGTCATATTCATATTCATAGTTTAAACATGACACATCTGAGCCCTTAAATGTATCAATAATCTGCCTCAGCATATTCCCCCGATCACCAGGAGTGGACTGAACAGGTTCAAAGAACCTGGCCTACAAGGGGCAGTGTAGGACATAATGGATAATGTCCTCTACTTGCTCTGAACCTTAAAAGCAAAAACGCTGCTCCACCAAGAGTTTGAGAAATCTACCTTTAAGATACACTGTAGGCATGGTTTGAAAGCGTAAGATGGCAAATGCCTTCATTAATGGTGCACAGGTGAACTTAACCAGATTCTGTGAGAAACTTCTGTGTTTCTTATATTGACAGTACCAAGATGAAAACTTTGAGGACTGCACCACAGTGGTTTCTCAGCTAGCATCCTGCTCAAGGAGCCAATCTCTGATAAGAACATAAGAAGAGCCCTTGCTGGATCAGGCCCAAGACCCATCTAGTCCAGCATCCTATTTCACACAGTGGCCCACCAGATGCCGCTGGAAGCCTACAGGCAGGAGTTGAGGACATGCCCTCTCTCCTGCTGTTACTCCCCTGCAACTGGTATTTCTCTTCTACAAGACTTGTTCCTCTATCAAGGGCAGAGGATAAAATTGCAAAATATAGGACAGCAAATTTGTCCACTGATTCCTATCCATATAATACAAGCAGCAGAATTTACTTAAATGATGTTCCAGGAGGCTGTCCAATTTCTTATACTTTAGCAATGCCAGATGTACTCTAACAGATATCGAGGCCAGCCCTACCTCCATTCTTAGATAAGCAACAGGAGTGCCCTGGGAGAGGCCCAGAGTTTTTCTTAGGGAAATGTTTTGAACTATATCCAGCTGAGCAGTAACTTTCTCATCTCACCCCCAGATCTCAACACCATACACCATCTGTGATATCACCTTGCCCTGGAATATAGATAGAGATAGAGCATTGGGCAGTTCTTAGAGCAACATTAAGGTGCACCTTCCATACAAGAGACTTATGGAAGGAAACATCCAAATACCTAAAAGAAGAGAATTGCTCTATTTGTTGAGCATTGATTGACTACCTGTGCTTAATGTTCCTGCTGCCCAAGACTAACTTTTGTTTTGTCATAATTAATCCTCATTTTCTCCTTTTCACAATAATTGGCCAGTCTAACCAAGATTCTTCTGATCTCAGCACAAGAAATAAATGCCATATGATTGACATACATTAGAACTGAGACTTTGCATCCACTGAGTGAGAGAGGATCCCCACCCCACCCCAGTCCAATAGCCAATACAATATCATAGTTATAAAAAATGAATAAGAAAGGAGCCAATCAGCAACCCTGTTTAATGAACTGTGTCTTAATGAATAGGATCAGATAGAGACCCGTGTCAACCCACTCTCAGCCTATCCTTGATATTAGAATGCAATTCAATCAATAACCTAAGAAGTTGCTTATCAATATCTGTCCCCTTAAGCTTCTCCCACAATCTTGATCTATCAGTCCAATCAGAGACTGACGTAAGGTCAATAAATGCAACATAAAGTTGTTTTTTTATGACCATTGGCATATTTCTGAATTAGGACCTTCAGGGTAGCACAATGATCAATTGTGCAGTGGCCTTTAAGAAAACTAGTCTGCTCTAGATGAAAATGTTTTATAGATTCCAACCAATCCTCTAGCTTATTTAAAAGATGCCAAGAATATAGCTTGGAGGAAACATCTAAAATACTAATTGGATGATAATTAGAGAGATTCTGCCTGTTACCTTAAAAAATGGATATATGATACTTTATTTCCAGTTTTGTGATATGACACACGAGTTGACCATTTCTGAAAAGAATCTTGCCAGAATAGGGGCCCACCAGCAAACATCAGCTTATAGACCTCAGCGGGCACCATGTCCTCTCCAGGAGTTTTCCCAAGAGTTAAAGCAGTAATCTGCTGCTTACACTCTAGTTCTGTGACAGCTGGCCACACTGTATCTGTATGTTCTGTTATAGGCTCACTCTGGGGGCAACTATAAATAATGGGAAAATGTACTGGCCCTTTTCACTCCAGCTTGTTGGCCTGAGTCCAAGGTCACAGCCACCTGATTAAACTGTCTAAATCATCTACTTCCTTAGAGCGGAGCTTTGAAGATATAGTTACAGAGTTTGCCTTTTCCAAATACTTCTGAATAAAATTATAAGTGGATCTAACTGTTTTCACATTATGAATTCTTCAGAAGTTGATAGCATTGTCTGTGCCATGATTAAGCACTGCTTAGCAATGTATGAAAAGTTCTTCATAGGGATTCATTGAAAGAACTCATACAGTAGCAAGTCCCAACACAAATTGGATTATTGGTTGCTGTATGAGTTCTCTCAATGAATACCTATGAAGCACTTTTCATCCACACACCCCCCCCGAATCCACTCTGATAGACTGTGAAAGAGGCCGGAAACTAAAACACTCATGAGGGGAAAAACCCCATAAACCCCACCCGCTTGGGGCTCCTGTGGTGGTGGTGGGGAGTTGTGGCACAACCTGCTGTGCCCCCAAACCCACTCTGGGGTGCCCAGTCACCCCCCCCCCCCAGGAGGCTGCCTCAAATTCCCATTATTTCCCATGGGAGAAATGCGGAAATGTGAAAAATCTTCAAAAAATAATTAAAAATCACAGGAGTGTTTGATTGCTTTGGAGTTTGGGTGGTAGTTGGCACCTCTGGGTGTTTACCACCCACCCCAGTTTTGTGTCCCTAGATGCTCTGAATAGGGCATAATGGGCTGGTTCAAGTCCCCAATATACCCTCTTTAGAACCTTTCTGAACCAGTCCAAACTGTGTTCAAATTCAAACTGTAGTGGGGGTGGGGTCGAGCAAAACCAAAACCAGACCAACCCTCCCTGGTTTGAATTGAGTTCAAATTTGAACCTAACAGGCCAAACCAGTTTTGTGCACATCCCTAGTGTGGTCAGCATGCACAGTTCCATTTCTCACTCACATGTTGCCTTAATGCAAGACCTACACACAGATGAATGGACAGCCCTATAACCTCCCTGCTTTTGGAGGGGGAATACTCATATCTTTGTGGCATTAGGAGCCATTATTACAACAGTCTCCATTCTAAAGAGATCCCAGAAAAAGAGCAAAGTAGTCTGTCTGAATTCAGTCTGAGGGTACATTACATGGCTACATTGTTAAAGCAAAACAAATTTGATCTTGGTCAGTGAATAGACAGGGGACTACTGGCATCCCCTTGTTAGCTTTTCTGAGCTTTCCAAAGGAAGAGCAGGATATACATTTAATAACAAATATGCTTTGTGGGCTATGGGGGGAAAGGAAGATAATATTTCAGAGCATCTTAGCTGCAGCATACCACCAGATTGCACAGAAGCACTGTTCAGCATATCACAGTACTTATCAAGTGAGGCAATGACCTTTTCTCTAGCCTTTTGTTTAGCTAATCGCTCAAAAGGTTTCCTCCATGGGCAACCTTTACTAGAAGAAATATCTTTACTAGAAGAAAAATCTTTTCAGGACTGGTGTTTACCATAAATCAGGCAGAAATTCAAGTTTTTGTCACTGACAGGAAAAAAAATGGGTCAGGGTGAGGGTTACAAGAATGCAGCTGATCACCCTGGTGCAGTTTCTTTGACCCGCCCCAGCTTCTTGATGAAGCATGAGGAGCTTGGGTCAATCTGATTGGTTGAGGAACTGGGTGGGAGGAGTATGTGGGCCTTAGTGGCTCCTGCTTGCCAGATCTTCAATTGGTGGCTACCCATCCCCCTGCCCCAGGAGCATCGTGTGGGTTTTGTCCTCCATCATATTGTTAAATGATGAGAGTCTTTTTTGTCTACCTCACACTGCTCTCTAAAGAAGCTCTGTGCAACTTGGGCCTCCCAGTTGTTGTTGGACTACAACTCCCACCATCCCCAGCCATAGTGGCCAATCGTGAGGGAAGATGGGAGTTGTAGTCCAACAATCGTTGGTGGGCCAAAGTTGTAAAGCCCTGCTGTATAGTTAGTTAGGACCCTTTGCTGGTCACATCTACAAGGATTGGGGTGTTTAAAATAAGTTCTTAGTGAGCACCCACTAATGGGTATTGGTGTGAGGAGTCATCTTTGGTGAGTCCTTAGATACTTGACAGCTCTGGGAGTGCTGGCTGGGGGCTTTCTCTAGGCTGCAGGGACACTGCTAAGGCTGCATGACTTAGGTGAGGTGATACTTCCTTCAGATGCTTTGACTCCTAGAGGAGTCATAGAGGAGCCATGATGGTGTTCTGAGCCATGAACATCATGATACAGGCAAGGACTTGAACCTACAGTAGTGAGTCATTAGTTCTTGCACTGTAGGGGGTAGAGAGCCACTCTTTTTGTAGTTGTGACTTGGGCTGCCTATTGAATAAAGTGGGGGCCCTTTCCTCCAATATTCATTTCATTCATTCATTATTTATTTATTTATTTATTTAACATCTTTTTTACCATCCAAAACGCAAGTCTCTGGGCAGTTTACAACAAAACAATACAACTAAGGAATTCAAAGGTTAAAACATCACAATAATTTAAAATTTTAAACAACGTGAAAACTATTAATGTTGCCTCATCTCTTCATTGGTTTCGGTGCAAATATAAGCCTCATATCTTCATTGGTGTAGGTGTGAAAAGTTGTTTCTTCTGTGAGAAACTGGTGCTGCTTTAAGTAGCATGTTGGCTTTAGGCATATGCTGCTTCCTCCCCTGTGATCAACTTACAGACTTGTAGACAAGCACATAAACACCATTGCTTTCTAGTATTCTGTCCTTGCAAGGAAAATTACCTCGTAGAAACTTCCCCCGGAACTTGTGTGTGCGTTCTTTCCTCCCTGAAGGGTTGGGTGGCTTAGCTGCAGGTTATATTCTTGTAGCTAAAAAGATACCTCAAGTATCATTCTGTGTTTCTTAGCTGGTATTCACTGAAGAATCTCGCATGAGCAGCATTGTTGCTTGATTTCAACCCAGTTCTCCGATGGGCCTCCAGCTTGGCTTGCCAGCTTCTCTACCAGTGACATGGATGTAAATTTGCCTGGGCGAGGGGAGGATGCCAACGCGAGGCTCCCATTAATGTCAGCAGGAGTTGTGAGCGGAAAGCAAAAGTGGCCGTCTCCATGGAGGCCCCGTGTCACCAATTTATGCTCTGCAGCAGCCTTGCGTGACCATCTATCTGCAAGCCATTGATAAACGGCCATGCAAAATGGGGCTCTCCACAGCATTTCTTGGCACTGAGACAGGATCAGCAGTGTGAAATAAACCCTCCTTCCCCTTGCCTCCCACACAGTACATGGTGGAAACGCGTAGGACTAAAATAGAGCCAAAAGGGTGTATTTCATTTATGCTCACTTACATGAGTGAGTGGGTCTATGCAAATGGCCTGGGCAAAGCATTTGGTTTAAAGGTATTTCAGCCACAGATGAAGGGGGGGGGGGCTTCATTTAGCACCTTTCCCTGGCATTGCTGTTGTTCGCTATATTGATAATTAAAATGTTACGCTGCCCAGAAGTCAAATATATTAGGTGATCCATAGCAAAGCATTTACCTGGCCCCTGGGTGGTATAACCTTTCTGTAGTTGCAAGGTGCAGGATCACAACAACAGAGCCATGATACAACAACAGTTGCTGTGGGGTGTGTGTGATGGAAATGGCTCCGTATGATTCATTTCAATGAACAACAAACTAGTTAAGGACCATCTGTTCTGCAAAGAAATGAAATGCTGGGATTTCCTACACACACACACACACACACACACACACACACACACACACTCCTGGTCCACCCCTCCCAATTGTTCCCCTCCCTCCAGCAGGATCATCATGTTGCTACATCAACACATGTGCTGGCTTTGAAGCTTCCCTGGAACACAGCCCCTCACAGCTTCCCTTCTGATACAATTTGGGTTTTGCTTCATTTCCCACCCACCCCCCTGCTGATATGACTCAGGTCATTGTTATTGTTGTCAAGAATGCTTTGACATGACTTTTTTTTTTAAAAAAGCAAGTTCTTTACAGTCCAATCAGGAAGAAAATTCAAATAAAATAAAATAGCTTCTGGAATGCACCAGCTGGTCTCACTTGACCTGGAAATACAGGTTTGTATTGTTTGCGTTTATAATGGATGGAACTCAAAGCCTTTATAATGAGTTCACAAACTACTGGTGGCCTACTGTGGAAACCTGTCAGAACCCATGGGAATGTGGGGGTTCTGATGCCAAGAAATTGGACGTGTCTGTGGGATCAGCTCCATAGAGTGGGTTTGAAGTCCAACCACTGGTGAAGATCTTAGAAAAAGGGCAAGCAGTAGCAGTGATCTGGGCAATAGAGAACAGACTTGGCCGGGCACAAGGAAAGACACACAGATCAAAGCCAGCTAGTTACTCCAGTGGGAAATGGGCAAGAAAGGAAGTGGACAAACTGCTTTGGACTGCGTCCTACAACTTGTTCTCTTGACCCTTGCCCAACTTGGCTTATCTCATCTGATAATCATATTATCAGAGAGGGTCTGGTTAATATTATTATTGCTTCTCTGAGCGAGGGCAGGATGCCTCCTTGTCTTAAGGAGGCTATTACTAGACAAATTTTGAAGAAAGCTACGCTGGATCCCTCAGAGTTAGCTAATTACAGACCTGTTTCTAATCTTCCATGGTTGGGCAAGGTGGTTGAGTGGGTGTTGGCCTCTCTGCTCCAGGCAGTTTTGGATGATACAGATTATCTAGACCCATTTCAAACTGGCTTACATGAGGGCTATGGGGTCGAGACTGCCTTGGTTGGCCTGATGGATGATCTCCAACTGGCTATTGACAGAGGGAGTGTGACTGGTCCTGCTGGTCCTTTTGGATCTCTCTGTGGCTTCCAATACCATCGAAGATGGTATCCTTCTGGACCGTCTGGGGGAGGAGGGATTGGGTCTTACCATGTCTTACCGTGGTTCCGCTCCTGCCTCTCTGGCAGATTCCAGATGGTGTTGCTTGGAGACTGTTGTTCTGCTAAGCAAGAACTGAAGTGTGGAGTCCCGCAAGGCTTCATATGGTCTCCAATGCTTTTCAACATCTACATGAAACTGCTGGGAGATATCATCAGGAGGTTTGGTGCTGGGTGTTACCAATAAGCTGATGAAACCCAGATTTACTTTTCCATGCCGACCTCATCAGGAAATGGCATATCTTCTTTAAATGTTTGCCTGGAGGCAGTAATCGGCTGGATGAGGCATAACAAACTGAGGTTGAATCCAAATAAGGCGGAGGTACTGACTATGGGGGGACAGGATCCAAGAGATGCTTTAGATCTGCCTGTTCTGGATGGGGTTACACTCCCCCTGAAAGATCAGGTATGTAGCTTGGGAGTGTTCCCGGACCCAAAGCTCTCCTTGGTCTCTCAGGCTATGGTGGTGGCCAGGAGCGTGATCAGCTTCGGTTGATGTGTGAGCTATGTCCATTTCTAGAGGTGAATGGCCTTAAAACAGTGGTACATATGTTGGTAACCTCCAGGCTTGACTACTGTAGTGTGCTCTATGTGGGGCTGCCTTTGTACATCATACGGAAACTACAACTGGTACAGAATGCGGCAGCTAGATTGGTCTCTGGGACAACATGAAGGGACGACATAACACTGGTTCTAAAAGAACTGCACTGGCTGCCAATATGTTTCTGGGTGAAATACAAAGTGCTCTTTATTACCTATAAAGCCCTTAGTGGCTTGGGTACAGGCTATTTGAGAGAGCACCTCTTTTGTCATAATCCCTGCTGCCTGTTACGATCTTCTGGAGAGGTCCGTTTACGGTTGCCACCCGCTCGTCTTGTGGTGACCCAGGACTGGGCTTTCTCTGTGGCTGCCCCGGGGCTTTGGAATATGCCCCCTGCTGAAATAAGAGCATCTCCTTCTCTGTTTTCAGGAAGACCCTCAAGACCCTCCTGTTCTCTCAGGCTTTTAATTAGAATTATTTTTAATAATTTTAATAATTCTAAAAAACTTGCTGTAATAATTTTATTCAATTGTTTTTATTGCCATGTATTTTAATTTGTGACTTTTAAATATTTTAAATTTTGTACACCGCCTAGAGATTTACATATCAGGTGGTATAAAAATATGATAAACAAACAAACAAATAAGTAGTAGTAAGAAAGAACCAACTGAGTGGTTCCAGGTCAAGTGCCCCACCCCAACCCAACCACTTTGTGTCACCTAGCACAGACTGAGAATTGTTGCACCCATTAAAAATGTTAATCTCTTGATTACTACACTAGCTGGAGATGCCCTGCATGTGTAGATGGATAATTATAAATCTCAGCACCAGAGACAGAACTCTTGGTTACATACATAGGAAGCTGTGATACTGGCCACATTCACATGCAATGCAGAACCATGGGTCCAATGGACCAATTGCGCCCCAATCATTTATTTATTTATTTATTTATTTTGTCAAATTTGTATACCGCCCCAAACTTTCGTCTCCGTGCAGTTAACAATAACCACTTCTCCTGCTCTCCCATCCAAATTTGAACATTAAAGAGAGCTGTCTCTCTGCAGTCAGTGAGCCTGCAGGGAGGCAGGGGAGCTGGCTGTGTGGGCTTCCTTCTTTACTGAAGGACAGCCCACAGAGCCAATCATGCTGGAGTTGAGGGAGGAGCTTCCTCCTTCAACTCCAGTTCCAGGACCAGTAGCCTGCAGTTCCAAATATGGACATATTGCAGGCTGCCTGGAATGAACTCACAACAACCTGAGGGTTCAGACTGGAGTTCCAATTCTCAACCCTCAGTTTTTTCACCGCACCAGACTCCGGTTCCCCACATTTGGATGTAAAGTCCATGGAACCGCAGGCCTATTCAACTGCGGCTCTGCATTACGTGCAAATGTGGCCACTGAGTCAGATTTCTGGTCCATATAGCTCAATACAGCAGCTCTCCGTGGTTCCAGATGTGTATTTTTCATCTGGAGATGCAAAAGAATGACTCTGGGACCTGTCCTGGTTCTTAGGCAAGGGTTCTTCTCCGCCCTATCTGGAAATGTAAGGGAATGAACCTGAGATCTTCAGCATGCAAAGCAGATGCTATTCCATTGAGATAGGGACCTTCCCCACACCAGCTCAAATACAAGGTTTTTCAATTTACCGTATTTATTTCTATTGAACTACCTGGCCACTTTTCTGTTGCTGAGCAGAAAGAGTCAGCTCTCACACTCCAAAATACCCAAATAAAGCCTGCTGTTTGTAGTTTAAAGATTTGATTCATTTTTTCAGTGATCACTAGAATTCCTTCATGAACATTTTTTGTATCCTTTTAGGATTCCTTTTTGTTCCCCTGAAAAATTCCAGATTATTTCATTCATTCATTCTTTCATTCAATCAATCAATCAATCAATTATATACTGCCCTTCCTGAAGAAGCTTAGGGCAGTTTACATTAAAATAAAAAACACATAACAATTAAAAAAACCTAAAAGCAGATTAAAATGAAAATGAAAACTAGATATTAAAATCCAGGCTAAAAAGATGGGTCTATAAGGCTGTCCTGAAGGCCTCCAAGGAAGATATTCCTTTCATATCCACAGAGAGATGTTCCACAACCTAGGGGAGACAACTGAGAAGGTCTGAACCCAGGTCACCACCAGATGAACTGGAGGCACCTGAAGATGGACCCCTGCTGACGATTTTAATGAGCATTGGGGAAGAAAGCGGTAAAGAGAAAGGCACTCTCTCAGGTAACCCGCAGCTAAGCCATTCAGGGCTTTAAAGGTAATTACCAGCACCTTGTGCTGGTTACACATGGAATTTGGGA
Source organism: Hemicordylus capensis (assembly GCF_027244095.1). Taxonomy (NCBI): domain Eukaryota; kingdom Metazoa; phylum Chordata; class Lepidosauria; order Squamata; family Cordylidae; genus Hemicordylus; species Hemicordylus capensis. The sequence goes on along the minus strand of NC_069658.1, from coordinate 10,298,105 downwards.
CGAGCCTCCAAATTCATTTTGAATTTTGCTTTCGGTGACATTGCATTAGTGATTCTGTTTAAACATCCTGAAATATACCTGAAACGTCGTTGTGATATTTGTTTCTGCGCCGTTGGCGTAATTTTTCACTCAGTTTAGTTTGGGTAATAACGTTCCTTTCACTTCTCCCATTTCCTGAATATGCAGTTTGTCTAATAAAATAGATGTTATTAATGCTACGGTTATTATTATTTTATATCACTGCTCATTTTCTTGCTGCTGGGTAATATTTTTAGTCGCATTAATTTTCATTACAAATGCTAATTAGTGAGCAGTTAGACGGTTTTAATAATGTTCTAATGGCATGCATCCTTTATTGGGGTACTTCATTAATTTTTATCAGCATATAATCAGCTAAGTAACTACATTCTTCTGCTGGAAATTTCCCATTTCCATGACAAGAGTATTAAATAGCTATTTGTGATTTGAAGTAAATCCATGGGCCCATATTGGATCTTTTCCTTGAAGATCTCCCCTCAATGAACAATGGTGGTGCTGAGATTATAGGCCCATTTTCTTACCCAAGAAAGGCAGAAAGGGGGTTCCAAATAGTTGAACCACTTTCCGCACTGGGTAAATTATCAACTGTCTATCCATCCACCATTTCAATGGGGCAACATGAGTAGGACATAAAGGGTCTTTATAGTAAACAAATATATCCACATGGGTAGATATTAGTGATGGGATGGGGCCCAGAAATTGTATTTTCAGATACTGGATGTTACAGTCTCAACCCGCCCCCCTCCATCAAGTTAGGATTGGAACCAAACCTCTGACTGGGTTAAACCATGGTAAGCAGTCAGGGTTGCGTGAGAGTCAGAGCCTGGAGCTGGGGCATAGCTACAATTGTATGGGAGTGGGGGACAAATGTCCCTGGGCCACTAAGGGAGGGGGCAACCACTGCCTTTTTGACAGCTTGCTCTTTGTTCTCCCCCAGCACCTCTGTAAAGGGCAGGGAGGAGGAGGAGGGAAGGGCCCATATTCCCCTTTTTGTCCCAGTGACCACTCCAACCTTGTATACCCTTGGCCTGGAGACAACCATTGCCAAATTTCATAGCCCAGACAGTCGTATAGGCCTTCCTGTTTAAATAATGCATTTAGGTGGCAGAGTCAACCCAGAAGCTTAGAACCTGTGCCACGGAACAGCTGACTGTGCCCTTGAAGAGCTGGGCATGGAACCAACCAGAGAGAAGGCAACCTTGGACTTAATCCTGAGTGGTGCCTAGGACCTGGTGCGAGATGTCAGTATCATGGAAGCTTTAGGGGAAAGTGACCATAGGGTGATCAAATTCATCATGTATGTGAGGAAAGAATCGCTAAGGAAGTCTAACACAGACACTTTGAATTTCAGAAGAGGACACTTCTCTAAAATGAGGAGTTTGGTGAAAAGAAAACCGACAGGGAACATCAAGAGATTAACTTCACTCCAGAATGGATTATTTAAAATCATTAAAATAGAAGCCCAGTTAGAATGTATACCAAAAATGAGGAAAGGTACCGCCATGTCTGGGAAGATCCAAGCATGGCTAACAAGTAAAGTCAAGGAAGTTATAAAGGGGAAGAAGAATTCCTTTAGAAATGGGGAAAAATGTAAGTAGGCAGTAAGAGAGGAAAAAAGAGAGTCTGAGGAACACTTAGGTAAAAGCATCAAAGGGAATAACAAAAACTTCTTTAAATGCATCAGAAGCAGGAAACCTGCCAGGGATGCGGTTGGACAGTTAGATGATGAGGGAGTGACAGTAAGATGATGAAGGACAGGAAAGAGAGGGTAGGATAAATGGACAGTTCTCTAAACAGAAGGGAGTAAGAAGTGGGGTCCCCCATGGATCTGTACAGGGACCAGTGCTCTTTAATTTGGGATAAGCAGCGAGGTGGCCAAATTTACAGGTGACACCAAACTATTTAAGGCAGGGAAATCCAAAATAGATTGTGAGGAGTTCCAAAAGGATCTCTTCAAACTGGGGGAGAAGGCAACAAAATGGCAATTGTGGTTTAATTGGCAAGCCTAAAGGGATGCATATTGGAACAAAAAACCTAACTTCACGTATATGCTGATGGGATCTGAGCTGTCAGTGACTGCACAGGAGAGGGATGTTGGGGTCGTGGTGGGCAGCTCGTTGAAAGTGTCGACTCAATGTGCAGCAGCAGTGAAAAAGGCCAATTCCATGCTAGGGATCATTAGGAAGGGGACTGAAAATAAAACTGCTAATATTATAATGCCCTTATACAAAACGATGGTCCGGCCACACTTGAAGTACTACGTACATTTCTGGTCACCATATCTAAAGAAGGACATTTTAGAAGGTGCAGAAGAGGGCAGCCAAGATGATCAGGGGCCTAGAGCACTTTCTTATGAGTCAAGGCTTCAACACCTGGGGCTTTTTAGTTTAGGAAAAAAGGGGAGACATGATAGAGGTCTATAAAATCATGCATGGTGTGGAGAATGTTGATAGAGAGAATTTTTTCTCCCTCTCCCATAACACTAGAACCAGTTGTCATCCCACAAAACTGATTTCTAAGAAATTTAGGACCAACAAAAGGAAGTACTTTTTCACACCACGCATAATAAACCTACGGAATTCTCTGCCAGAAGAAGTGGTGACAGCCAACAGTCTGGAAGGCTTTAAGAGGAGTTGGAGGACATGTCTATCAATAGCACTAGTCTGAGGGCTATAGGCCACCTCCAGCCTCAGATGCAAGATGCCTCTAAATACTAGGTGGAGGGGACTAACAGCAGGAGAGAGAGGGCGTGCCCTCAGCTCTTGCCTATGGGCTTCCCAGAGGCATCTGGTGAGCCACTGTGTGAAACAGGATGGTGGACTAGCTGGGCCTTGAACCTGATCCAGCAGGGCTGTTCTTACAATATGTAACCATATTGCCCATATAGATGCTCCAGTCTGCAACCTGATGGTTCACCACATGGAGAACAGTTGTAGGGGACTCCATAGCATTCTGAGTTCTATTCTCAGGCTCCTGGGAATTAAAGCTGACTTAAATTTCATCTGTTTTTAATCATAGAGTATTCACACTCACGTGGCAAGGGAAAATGTCCACACGTTCATCTCCAGCCTCATTCAGATGTTATCCACAAGGATGGTATACCTGCGTACACCATCCTAAGAGGGAAGGGCAGTCCTGTCCTGCCTCTTCTACCCATCATGCCCCCTCCCTCCCCATCTTGCAGTGCTCATGCTTACAGATGCCTACGGCCTTCATCTGAAGTAGCAAAGGCCATAAGCCTGATGGTGGGTGCTTCTGTGATTGAGAGATGCGCATTTCATGCTGCTTCAGACCAAGGCTGTAAGCCTCTGTAAGTGATTCAGTGTCAGATATGTGAAGCCTCTGTAAGCATGAGCGATGCAGGAAGGAGAGTCAGATGCGGGGTGGGGGGCGGGGCGGGACTTCTTTTCCCTCTTAGGACACCGTCCTTGCAACTCATATCTGAAGGAGGCGACCATGACACACGATTGTGACGGCCATGGAACGAATGTAGGCCCTACTCCAGTAGTGGCACCTCTGGATCTCATGCCTACTGCTGGTGCCTCCAGTTATGCAGAGACAAGAGATGGATGAAGACACCATTGTGATGACGCTCAGTCTGTACTGGCCGACACCCAAACTAAATGGCTCATGAGTAGTCCCATTGGAATTAATGGGACTAACTTGCCCCATTAATCACAATGGGACTACTCATGAGCAAATTTCCATTAAATGAAATTAAGTTAATCATTGGTTTCAGTGGGACTACTCATGAGTAATTTAGTCTGGCTGCCAGCCACTGGACCCCACTTTGTGGACATGATTACCCTGAATTTCTGAGGAACATTCTTCAGCATGTCGGTCTCCTCAGCAATAGCTTAAAGAATAATAAAATGTTTCCATGCAGCTTTTGATATAGCCCCCTAGTCTTGATACCCTACTGCAACTAATCCTAAGTACATATACATGAAATAATGAGCTATTTTCCCCTGCTTATTCTAACTTCCAATTTCATACTGGGGCTCTTTTGCTTTTTAACCACACTGGCACTCATGAAAGGGGTGGAGAAGGCAGTCTCATAGTCAGGGGAGACTAAGGTAAACCCATAGCTTGAGGCGTGTGCCCGTGTCTCCTAATATTGTTTACAAACATATAATAGCCAGATAATCTGCCCCCTACCTTTTTTGGCACTTAATCACTCACTCACTCACAATTTTTGGCACCTCTTCCAAACTTATAGGCTTCCTATGGGCCTGGGAGAAGGGAGGGGAGAGAAAGGGAATAATAGAGAAAGGAAGCCTCAAAAGAGATGTTTGGCTGCTGCCACCAACCATGGGGGCAGAAAGAAGCATGCCAGCCTCATGAGAACGCCAAGGGAAGCCCTCCATGAACATACAGGTAGGAGGTTTACTGGTAGGAGGGGGCTTACAGAGGGGTCCGTTGCCAAGGGTCTCCTCAAACATGGCACTGACCCTGGTCTTTTCCCACCATTGGTGCAATGGAAAAAGCCAATCTTTTTGGTAGAAAACTCCCTGAAAAAGCTTTCTTGCTTCTGGCAGCATACTGCCAGTGCGATACTTGGATGGTGCTCTTTCCCTCTGACTGACTTGAAAAATACCGTGTGCATTTAAAATGTAAATTGAGATAATTAAATTTGACCTTCCACACTATCAGATGTGATGGGAATTCCCTTTCCTGATACTATAATCTCCCGCCCCCTGCTTAAATGGAAGAGGAAACGGATCAAACAAGAGGGCCATGTCAAAGTCAAAGCCAATATAATTCACTGGAATACCCTCTCCTATTGCAGAGACAGGGGTAGCTGTGCTCTAGATTTTAACTACAAGCTGTCCAAGGTCCTTAAATGTGTATGCAGAATCTGGCAAGAGTTGCTCATCTTTGCTTTGACTGTTAAATCAAAGTCACACAAGTGTGATTCTCCCCCTCCCGCCTTTCATAATGGTTACTTTCCACTACCTCCTAAGGTCCTTATTCCCCCTGTCATGTTTAAAGGGTTTATTGTTTCCCGAATAGCTTTTGCCTGTCCCTCTGGAGACCGAGAGGATTCGAGGTAATATTAATTCCGCGCCTCTCTCTCTCTTGTCGGAACTCAACTTCAAACAGAATAAATGAGACGAGAGCTGAAAGAGAGGTTACACAAGCTGTCAGCCTCCATTGTGTCAGCGACATGGACGATGTTCGGAACAAATTATGTGTCACTCTCCCAAATCGCAGTCAGAAAGGCAAATCAGTTTATGGAAGTCTTATTTGGTCTCTCAAAAGCTCTCACTTCCAGAGCTCAGCTAATCTTTCTTTTCTTTCTGTAGTTTTCAAAATCCTTGGCTGGTGGGTTTTTTGTTTTGTTTTTTTGCCTCCCTCTCTCCTTAAAAAACAAAACAAAACACAGATGAGGCCAAATTTCCAACAGATGACTCATAATGCTTTCCCATTCAATTCATGCTGATTAGTTCAGTCTACTTTCATTGAAAAACTGTCAGAGGTCTGGCTCATTCCTACAACAGAACACCACATCTGTGCCTAACTTGAGTTCATAATTTGTAATCATGGATCAGAGAAATGGAGGCTGATGAAGAGAAGGCACAGCTCCGCAAATGAAAGAGAACACACACACACACACACACAGAGAGAGAAAAAAAGCTGCCATATAAGGCTTCTAAATCCTTATTGATTTTGTTATTTCCTCATGCAATGAATTTCAAAGACAAGAACGGGAGTCACCATTCATTGGGTCAGTGTTTGAAGCTCATCATCCCTGAGTTCAACAGTTCTAAAACACACACACACACACACACACACACACACACACACACACACACACACCATGCAAATGGATTTTATTTAAAGTGCTGGAGATGTTGAAGTAAAAGGACTCCCTTATTCTTGCCTTACCTCTGCCACAAACTCATCATTGGTTGGCCTTAGGCAAGCTCATCACAGCCTCAGTCTTCCTCATCTGCAGTATGGGGATAATGACATTTTCCTACCTGATAGGGTAGTTGCAAGGATTACCATAGGATAAAGTAAGTGGTACACAAACACACAAAAAGAGACTTACCACTTAAGGGAAGAGAGCTGGTCTTGTGGTAGCAAGCATGACTTGTTCCCTTAGCTCAGCAGAGTCTGCCCTGGTAGCATCTGAAAGGGAGACTAGAAGTGTGAGCACTGTATGATATTCCCCTCGGGTGATGGAGCCACTCTGGGGAAGAGCATCTAGGTTCCAAGTTCCTTCCCTGACATCTCCAAGATAGGGCTGAGAGAGATTCTTGCCTGCAACCTTGGAAAAGCTGCTGCCAGTCTGTGTAGACAATACTGAGCTAGATGGACCTATGGTCTGACTCAGTATATGTGAGCTTCCTATGTTCCTCACCCCACAGGAAGGGAACCCCAAGAACTTGCACTAGCATAACTTGGGGAGATGGCTCTGGACTCCTCCTCAAAACTCCCAGAAATGCAGGAAGCTCTCCAGCACCTCTGGAGCCAGGGCTCTAGAAACCGGACATGGCCCTGTTACACTCCAACAGTTCCTGCAGAGGGGCAGAGCAGGAAGCGGCACTCAGATATCAGGACTAATAAAGTCCACAGCTACTGAAATCTTCTGGGGCACTTTACTAGCCTGTTGCTTGGAAACTCCTTGCAACCAGCCTGTCCTTGCCTAGTGATCTGTCCAGGGATCTGTCTCTGGATTCCTGCAGATACTGGGATAGGATAACATCTCGGCCAGAGATGCATTGTGCCCCACCTAGATACTGACTTTGGGAGAGAGGAAAGGGCAATGCATTTCCTTAGCTTCATTGTCTACTCCCAAAGCTGGTGCTGTAGAATCAGTATTGGAGAACTGGTCAAAGGAACATAGGAAGCTGCTTTCTCCTGAATCAGACTATTGGTCCATCTAGCTCAGTATTGCCTTCACAGACTGGCAGCGGCTTCTCCAAGGCAGCAGGCAGAAGTCTCTCTCAGCCCTATCTGGGGATGCCAGGGAGGGAACTTGGGACCTTCTGCGTGCAAGTATACAGGTGTTCTCCCCAGAGCTGCCCCATCGCCTAAGGGGACCCTGCTTAGCAAAGGGGACAATTCATGCTTGCTACCACGAGACCAGCTCTCCTCTCTTTGTAACTTGTAACCAGCTTGTAACCAGTGATGTTTTCCCCTCTTGTCCAGAATCCAGAGTGGGTCACCTAAGAGCAGCTGGAGAATATGTCTACCAAAGGCTCTCAGTCATGTTTCATCTCCATGGGTAGTCAGCCACCAAATAACAATTATTAGGGTTCAATAGCAGAAGAGGGCTGTTGCCTTGTGGGCTTCCCAGAAAGCATCTGGTTGGCCACTGTGAGAAGCAGGATTCAAGACTAGGTGGAGCTTTGGACTGATTAAGCCATTCTGGAACAGATTAAAGACATTTGAGGGGTATTGCAGGATTTCTCCCAAGGAGAAACTGAAATATGAAGAGGGTGTCAGGATTCCCTCCAAGAAGTCATTTTTGGAGAATTTTCTCAGACCATACCCCTAGCTACCACACTGATAAAATGACCAGATTGAGGGAAGGCAGCAGATCTGGGAATATTTTTATTGCAGCCATTGGCAAAAGAGCCATTTAGTGTCAGATGTTGACTTCTTAGGTGAGGAGGATTATGGGACAATGAATGTGAAATGGACACAAGGTGGCTTCAGTTGTGCTCATGCCCTGCTTCCTTTCTAATTGTCACCTGCTAGGGTGTATTCAGCTTCACGGGTAGCAGTCTCAGACTCCCTTCCATCTGGAAGTGTGTCTACCCCTGGTGGAGCAGGGAACAGGAAGAAGCCAGTGGCTGATGTCCAGACTAATGGAGAGCTTGCATTCCAGACTATTGTTGTGCTAATGCAAGCATATGTCCTCAATCTGTGGCACGCCTCTTATGCTTTGCAGGGAACTTTTGCGCAAGAGTGCACTTCTGAAAATCTTTTAAAATGAAGCCTAGGGAATAGCCGACAGGAGCTGTATACAGTTCGGCATATGCCATCTCATAAGGTGCGAGGGTGTAAAATATTCAGATAAAACAGAAGGGGACAGAGCAGAACCAAATAAAGAGCAGACGGGAGCCTGTGCCAGCAGGTCAAAGGATCCAAAGAAAGATAGCAGACACTAGGTAAGAGGTTCAGAATATAGGTACTTATATGCCAGTACCAGAAGCCTCCAAGACAAGATGGGTGGGCTGGAGTGCTTGGTTGCTAACACAGAAATAGATATAGTGGGTATAACATAAACATGGTGGAACAGTGAGAACCAGTGGGACACTGTTATCCCTGGGTATAAACTCTATAGAAAGGACAGGGAGGGGCGCCTTGGAGGTGGAGTAGCACTGTATGTTAGAGAAGGAATAGAATCTAACAAGGTAAAAAACCTAGGTGGACCAGAGTCCTCCACAGAAACCCTGTGGGTGACAATACAAGGCCTGAAAGGAAATGTGCTACTGGGGACGTTCTATCACCCTCTGGATCAAAATGTTGACAGTGACTGGAAGTTGCAGGAGGAAATCAGGGAGGCGTCAAGGACAGGCAGGGCTGTAATAATGGGTGACATCAATTACCCACACATAGACTGGGTAAATTCACAGTCAGGTTATGACAAAGAGGTCAGATTTCTAGATACGCTAAATGACTGTGCCCTGAAACAGTTGGTCTTGGAACCAATCAGAGTTAAGGTGACCTTGGACTTAATCCTGAGTGGCACCCAGGACCTGGTGTGTGATGTCAGTGTCATCGACCCTTTAGGGAACAGTGACCACAGTGCCATCAAATTCAGCATACATGCGGGGAGAGAAGCACCAAGGAAGTCTAGCACAGACACTTGGAATTTCAGAAGAAGAAAGTTCTCCAAAATGAGGAGTATGGTGAAAAGAGACCTGAAAGGGAAAATCAGGAGAGTCACTTTGCTCCAGAATGCATGGAGTTTACCCAAAACCACAATACTAGAAGCCCAGTTAGATTGTATACCCTAAAGGAGGATTAGTACCACTAAGTCCAGGAGGATGCCAGCATGGCTAACGGGTACCGTCAAGGAAGCCATAAAAGGGAAGAAGACTTCCTTCCTAAATTGGAAGGCCTGTCCAAATGAAGAGAACAGAAAGGAACACAAACTCTGACAAAAGAAATGCAAGGTGACAATAAGGGAGGCGAAAAGAGAGTTTGAGGAACATGAGAGCCAGCGTGGTGTAGTGGTTAGAGTGCTGGAATAGGACCAGGGAGACCCGAGTTCAAATCCCCATTCAGCCATGAAACTAGCTGGGTGACTCTGGGCCAATCACTTCTCTCGCAGCCTAACCTACTTCACAGGGTTGTTGTGAAAGAGAAACTCAAGTATGTAGTACACTGCTCTGGGCTCCTTGGAGGAAGAGCAGGATATAAATGTAATAATAACAACAATAACAACAACAACAACAATAATAATTATTATTATTATTTAGCTAAAAGCATCAAGGGCAAGTGCGGCCAGGTGAGTGGCGGAGGCGATTCCCTGCACAAAGCCACCTGCTGCCCCCCGCTGCACCCCGGCGTTCATGGCCCGCGCTTGATCCAGGGAATAACAAAATCTTCTTTAAATACATCAGAAGTAGGAAACCAGCCAGGGACGCAGTTGGACCATTAGACAATGAAGGAGTGAAAGGGATTATTAAGGAGGATATGGAGGTTGCAGAGAAGCTGAATGAGTTCTTTGCATCTGTCTTCACGGCAGAGGATACTGAGCATATACCTGTTCCTGAACCAGGCTTTTGGGGGATGGAGGCTAATGAACTGGGTCAGATAAAAGTGACAAGATATTATGTTCTAAACTATCTGGAAAAACTGAAAACCAGCAAATCGCCAGGGCCAGATGGCATCCATCCAAGAGTCCTCAAAGAACTCAAATGTGAAATTGCTGACCTCCTTGCTAAAATAAATAACTTATCCTTGCAATCAGTCTCTGTACCAGAGGACTTGAAAGTAGCAAATGTAACACCAATTTTAAAAAATGGATCCAGAGGCAATCTGGAAAATTACAGACTGGTTAGCTTACATCCATTCCAGGCAAATTGATGGAAAGCATCCTCAAGGATGAAATTGTAAAACACATAGAAGAACAGGCCCTGCTGGGAGAGAACCAGCATGGCTTCTGCAAAGGTAAATCTTGTCTCACAAACCTTTTGGAGTTTGTGAGTGTCAATAAGTGTGTGGATAATGGTGATGCAGCTGACATATTATACCTGGACTTTCCAAAAGCTTTTGACAAAGTTCCACATCAAAGACTCCTGAGGAAACTTAGCAGTCATGGGATAAGGGGACAAGCACATGTGTGGATTGCTAACTGGCTGAAAGACAGGAAACAGAGGGTAGGTATAAATGGAGAGTTCTCACAATGGAGGGAAGTAAGAAAAGGGGTCTCCCCAGGCATTTGTACTGGGTCTGGTGCTTTTTAATTTATTCATAAATTATCTAGAAGCAGGAGTAAGCAGTGAGGTGGCCAAATTTGCAGATGATACCAAACTCTTTTGGGTAGTGAAATCCAAAATGAATTGTGAGGAGCTCCAAAAGGATCTCTCCAAACTAGTTGAGTGGGCAGCAAAATGGCAAATGTGGTTCAGTGCTGGCAAGGGTACAGTGGTGCACATGGGGATAAAAGGCTAAACTTCAAGTATATGCTGATGGGATCCGACCTGTCGGTGGCTGTCCAGGAGAGAGATCTTGGGGTCATGGTAGACAGCTCGTTGAAAGTGTCGACTCAATGTGCGGTTGGTGTGAAAAAGGCCAGTTCCATGCTAGGGATCATTAGGAAGGGGAATGAAAATAAAACTGCTAATATTATAATGCCCTTATACAAATCTATGGTGCGGCCACACTTGGAGTACTGTGTACAATTCTGGTCACCACATGTAAAAAAGGACATCATAGAACTGGAAAAGGTGCAGAAGAGGGCAACCAAGATGATCAGGGGCCAAGAGCACCTTCCTTATGAGGCAAGGCTGCAACACCTGGGGCTATTTAGTTTAGAAAAAAGACGACTGCGGGGAGACATGATAGAGGTCTACAAAATCATGCATGGTGTGGAGAAAGTGGGTAGAGGGAAATTCTTCTCCCTCTCACGTAACACTAGAACCAGAGGTCATCCCATGAAACTAATTGCCAGGAAATTTAGGACCAAAAACGGAAGTACTTTTTCACACAATGCATAATCAACTTGTGGAATTCTCTGTCAAAAGATGTGGTGACAGCCAACAACTTGGATGGCTTTAAGAAGGGTTTGGATAACTTCATGGAGGAGAGGTCTATCAATGGCTATGAGTCAGAGAGCTATAGGCCATCTCCAGCCCCCAAGGCAGGATGCCTCTGAATACCAGTTTCAGGGGAGTAAGAGCAGGAGAGGGGGCATGCCCTCAACTCCTGCTGTAGGCTTCCAGTGGCATCTGGTGGGCCACTGTGTGAAACAGGATGCTGGACTAGCTGGGCCTTGGGCATGATCCAGCAAGGCTGTTCTTATGATTTTATCCCCACGACTTCATTCAGCTAGGTGGTCTTCTTGCACTAGTGCAATTTTGTTCATTACACAGTATTTGGTTAGTCTGGATGTGAGGAAGTGAAGGGTTCCTAGCTCAAGTCCTGTGATGCATCACAGCAGATGACAATCTTTGGTTGTAAAGCAGTTGTGCCGGAAGAACCTGGAGATGATGTTATCACTCCCATCCTCTCTGCTAGTAGGTAAGCCTGGCATTCCTAAAAAAATTAACATCTTTGCTTTTCCCTTTCCTGTAGGCCATGGGTTCTCAAGGTTTGGTCCCCAGATGTTGTTGCACTACAACTCCCATTGTCTCTAGGCACAATGGGCAAGAATGTATTGGAGCTGGCCAAGAAGGACAGCCAGGGGATCACGTCGTAGAGCATGCGTGGAACAAATGTTTTCCAGTTTTCTCAATGCAGCATGGGTTCTCAGCCTTGGGTCTCCAGTTGTTGGAGGATCACAACTCCCATCATCCCCAGCCACAATGGCCTTGAGGGGACCCAGGTTCCAGCACCCCTGCTGTAGTCCACCCCTGCTGTAGTCCTGCTGTAGTCCACCCCTGCTGTAGTACACTTCCAAGCTCCATCCCAAAGCCTTGGCAAGTATTCCTACTATGATTCTGTGTCAGGTGGTTAGAATGTGGGGGGAAAGCATTTTCGCCAACCTGAGTCATTATTGCGCTCTTCACCTTCCAGATGTCCCTCCCTCCCTCCCCTCCTTTGCTGTCCTCAACCCCCCTGCTGGGAGAGAGAAATACATTTTCAGTGCTATCATTGTGAAGAATAAATACTTGAGCCATCAATAACAGTGTGCACTTTGGCCTTGTGGGATGAAATCCTTCTTTGTGAGTGGAGAAACAAAATGATAATACGGTTAAGGAGAACAGAAGGCACTTGAATCTATTTATTACAGCTAACACTCTCCATTATGATGGCCTGTTTCCAGTAGATCAAAGACACCCTGTGCTTAAGTGTTGTTTTTCCCCCCATTGTGAGCCGCACAAACATCCTTTAAATGGCACTGTCCTCCATCGGAGCGAAGGGTGGAAAAAAATGCACCGAAGCTTCAGCTATCTCTGAAAACTGGCTTTCAGCCAACATTGTTATGTTTTTGCTGTATCATGACAGAACAAATCAAGAGGCCAGGCAGAAAGCAAAGGAGGACTGGCAAATTTTGGAGGGGGGAATGCGTCCCTTGACATGCATGTTTAATTGATGTTGCTGAAGACCGTTTCCCTGACTATTGAAAGGTTCACCATTACATTCCATCATAATAAGTCTATCAAGAGAGGAGAGATGGTCTTGCAGTAAGGTAAAGGTAAAGTGTGCCGTCAAGTTGATTTCGACTCCTGGCACAGACAGAGCCCAGTGGTTTTCTTTGGTAGAATACAGGAGGGGTCGTCCATTGCCTCCTTCCATGCAGTCTGAGATGATGCCTTTCAGAATCTTCCTACATTGCTGCTGCCCTATATAGGTGTTTCCCATAGTCTGGGAAACATACCAGTGGGGATTCGAACCAGCAACCTTCTGCTTGTTAGTCAAGCATTTCCCGCTTGTTGTCTCAATTGTCGTCTGAATCTGTGAACATTCTACTCCGTTGAGTTATGTTGGGGCAATTTGGGGTGGGTTCTTTTCCTCCTTAGGTTTTTCCTTCAGATTTTTGTGAAACTGACATATGTGTGGGTTACCCTGAATCTGCCAGTACCTCCTTTTCACCCACAGATGCTCTGGTTATGCATCCATAGGATCAAAATGTTTCCAGCACACTTGGATTAGCAATGCACTGTACAGAACATAAGCATCATTTGTGCACACAGTACACAGATCGTACATATATGCAACCCAATTGGCCAGTTCAGGCAATACTTTCAACGTGTGATTATATTCAGTGTTTACAAATGATCATCCAAATTGAAAAAACACACACATATATTTCCTACCCAATGTTTAAACACTAGATATAGAGGCTATTCACAAGCATGTGTGAAACCAGGCTAAGGGAGCCCAATCTGGTTTTGCACACTTGTGTGAACCACTGGAATTGTGCCCGATCCCAGCGGCACTACAGCAGCAAACCTGCCTATGGAGACTCCCTTGAAAATGAGGTTAGGGGAGCGAGCACTCCCTTAATCCCATTTTCTGGCTAGCAGCCCCGGCAAGCAGACTAGGGGGGCGGGTTGTGTGGTGCATTATTGGAGCTCTGGGGGGTGGGGCGACATGGGGTGATACATCCTGGCCCCCTGGCCCTCAGAGCTGCTGGCTAGAGCCGGTGCTCATCTGGGCGGGGGATCAGCCCACACAGGGACATCACAAGTATTGTCTGCAGGGAGGTAAGCGCCTTCAGGCTTCCTCTCCACAGAAATGCACAACCTTTTCTCACTGCACATGAGAATTGGCTCATAGAGGTCATTCACACAATCAAAAACTGTATTCCACCCGGGTTTGGGAGCTGTGTCTGCTCCCAATTTTTTGCTGCGTGCAATTTTTGGTTGCAAGGTAAGAGGAAATCTTGGGTAGAAGTGATTGGACCGGGTCTCATGATCAGTGAGACCCAGTTTCTCCTGGTGAGCGGGAAGAGTGGGCCCTGGGCGGCAGGATCGGCCACCCATGTGATGGCTGGCTCCAAGACAGAGCCAGCAGGGGTGGGGGGAGTGGGGAGACCCCAAGCCGGGAGGCGGCTTTTAAGCGTCCTGGCCGGGGGGGTCTACTCATGAGTAGGCGCGGCGCGAAGGCACGCCGTGGCTACTCACGATCGTAAAAAGCTTGTTTGCTGGAGCGCTCGCTCCGCAAACCTGCTTTTTACCAGGGGTTCTCGAGCGGGTTATCCACTCAAGAACCACCGGCCTCGGCTGTGAGCCCAGTGGTTCTTACGGGCAACAAAAATCAGGCTAGCCTCTGCTAGCCCGATTATTGTTGATCATGAGAATCACCCCATTGTGTGGAAGCAAGGTAGGAGGGAAAGAGACCCAGGTTTCCCTCTTACCTTGCTTCCACGCAATCACTTCTACCCAGGTTTTGCTCCTACCTTGCTTCCACACAACCAAATATTGGGAGAACACACAGCTCTCTAACCCAGATAGAACATAGTTTTTGATTGTGTGAATGGCCTCTGTGTGTAACATTAAAAATGTATGATCATCACTATCATGTGAACAGATGATTGTCCAGATTGCTAAGTGGTGTTGCTAAGTGATGCCCAGGAGAGCATCATTCCCTCCACGCACATTGGTCTGTTTGTCTGAATCTGTTTTCCAAGTGGGTAGAAGAAACCACACATAGACTAATCACGCGTTTAAAAGTATCATCTGAGCTGGCCCAGTGTAAAGAAAAATGAGCATGAACACTGCAAGTCACGATGGCTCTATCTTGTCACCTTCAAACCTGTTGCCCTTACCAGGGGTGGCCCTTCCATAAGGCAGGGTGAGACAGCCTCTAGAGCTTAGCCTTCTAGTGGTCACAGTATTTTCCTCTCCATGGAAATAGAAGGGACAGCCTATCTGTGAAGGAGTTCCATACATGACCAGGAGTGCCTGGACATCCACAGCCTCTGTGCTGGTTCAAGGATACAGCCTGCAGGGATGACCCACGATACTGCAGCACTTGAGGTGAAGCACCACATGATGCCTTGCTCCTTCACCCTGGTGGGGGGCAGCCCCAATTCATAACAGACCCCCGCAGGCTTTGAAAGTAGCACAAGGGGAGTCAGGGTGGAGGGAAGGTTGTCTGCTTTTATCTCCTCATGCTTCTTGCAAGCTTTGTAAAGCGGGGGAGGAGAGGCACTCCTTGCAAAACCTGCATGGGTCAAGTGTGTGTGGGTGTCCCAATAATCTTCTGCTTCACCTTGCCTCATGAACAGGGAGCCCCTGACTGTGTGCCTTTCTCCCTCTGGTTGAGACTACAATTCAGACACCACTGGCAATAACAAAAGACAGGTGATCAGGTACTGCAGTTGTTATTAGAACTGCCTGAAGGGGTCCTCTGCTTGACTGGTCACTAGCTATGCTGGGATTCAAATTGGATTTGTCACCATCAAGTTGGGTGATCCCCATGGCTTTGACAAACCAATGGGAGTCTTTGGCATAAGCTTTTCTCCCCCTGGGTTTTCATTGCTGGCATCTGCATTCTGATCTCCAGCAGCTGCCACATGGAAAAAAATGGAATGAGAATAATTATATTGGCTTGTCTCCAGTGTTTGGAGGAATCGTTTCCTGTGACTCTTCCCTAGGTTGTTTGCCAGGCAGACTGATATGATGTACAGCTTGATTGCTCTGCTTGAAAAAATAAAATAGAAGAAGAAAAGAAGCTGTGATTGAGCCAAAAATCTTCTTGTTTTTGCTTTTTAGGTGAAAACACATGCACAGGGTTAAAGGACAGAGACATCTCATGATAAATTCAGGCTCCAGATACTTTGCTATGGTGATACTAATCATTAGTATCGAAGTGTTAATTCTGGAATTGTGGGAGTTCAGAAATCACCCATTTTTGAAATCCTGAACCTGTGATAGCTGAGCCCAGTCCTTCCCTGAAGGTTGGACCTAGGCCATAATGGGTTAATTGCCAGCCAGCTCTCCTTCTAATCCCCCCCCCACTTCCCAAATAAATGTATCTTTGTACTAGGAAAGGAACAAGCCAGAAAAGGAGAAAGCTAGCAGACAACTGAGGAGTCTTTGTAGGTTTCATCTTAAAAACCTGGATCCTTCTAAGCATTCCGAGGTGCTTCCTTTCCTGTGTGTGGTGCATGGGAACTGGTAATTTCCTATGCCCCATAATACAATGGGACCTTTGAGAGAAATCTGCTGACTGGTGAGCAGGAGAAAAGCCACTGCCTCCCCCTCCAAGGGTTGACAGGGAAGAGTGAAGCTGCCGCCATGGTCTACTCACTAGATGAACTCTAGGGAGTCCTTGGTCTGCACATGATCAAGGGGCCGGGACCTGGCCTAGGTCAAGGGCTCAGAGGAACCTGGTGCTGAGTCTGAATACAAGGAGGTCATTCACACAATCAAAAACTGTGTTCTAGCCAGGTTTGGGAGCTGTGTGCTCTCGATTTTCAGTGGTGTGGAAGCAAGGTAGGAGGAAAACCTGGGTTTGGGTGGATGCAAGCTTTTCCTCTTAGTTGTGTGAATGACCTACCTTGCTTCCACATAATGAAGCTCTTCTCATAATCTGTGAGAACAGCTTCTTCCGGGTCTGCGGGGAGAGCGCGCTTAGCCTGCTCTCCCTGCAGATGATCAAAAGGCAGCCCTGGGTGGCTGGATCGGCTGCTCACATGACTGCCGGCTCCGTCACAAAGCCAGCAGGGGCTGCAGGGATTGGGGGCCGTACGGACCCTGGAAGTTCCAGGATGCCCCACACGAGTGTGTGGGGCATCCTGGAGAGACCCCCGAGCCCGGGAGGCTTCATGTAGCCTCCTGGTTGGGGGTCTACTCGTGTGTCGCCATGGCGCAGAACCACGCTGTGGCAGCACACGATCAGGAAACCTGGGGCAGCTGAGTGCTCGCTCCACTAACCTGGGCTAAGGGGAGGGCTACTTTGGCGGGCTATCTGCCAGAGAACCACTGGGCAGGATGCCTCTGAGTACCAGTTGTGGGGGAGCAACAGCAGGAGAGAGGGCATGCCCTCAACTCCTGCCTGTAGGCTTCCAGCGGCATCTTGTGGGCCATTGTGTGAAACAGGATGCTGGACTAGATGGGCCTCCTTGGGCCTGATCCAGCAAGGCTGTTCTTATGTTCTTAAGCATGAGACTACTACTACTAATTGGAAAAATCCCCACAACTCACCTCATAGGAAGAACTAGAATGAAGTACAGCATAGTTTGGGATGCCAGCTTTGAAGTAGGGAATTCTTTGACCCCATGCTCCGAAACTGGGAAAGTGTCCTCATGCCTGAAAGTGGAAGAAGCCATTAAAATGGCAACCCTGCAAAGCACTTTTTAAAAAATTAATGTTTAGTTAAATATTTATATACCACTTTCCAACAAATATTTCCAAAGCTGTTTACAGAGAGAAATAATAAATAAATAATATGGATCCCTGTTGGGGATGGATATCATTTATTTATTTATTTATTTATTTATTTATCTATCTATTTATTTATTTATTTAATATATTTTTATACCGCCCCAAACATATGTCTCTGGGCATCTACAACAAAAAAATGACAACATAAAAGTTAAAACATTAGTTAGAACAAATAAACGACAACAGAGAAATTAAAAATTGGTTAAAATAAATGGCAGCCAAAAAGTTAACATATTACAACAATTATAAAATTTTAAAACAATGTTAAAACTATTAAAACAGTATTTCATTAATACCTGTGGATAGGGCCAGTTATTCTCCTCCTGTTAAATAGCGAATCACCATGTAAAAAAGGTGCCTCTTTGCCAAGTTAGCAGGGGAGTTCACTTTTTGCTGCCATGAGGGGAAGGGAAGAAGGCTGTGGACACATCTCCTTTACCACCAAGTTATTTCCACTAGACTACCTTTATATGGATAATGGAGTCTCAAACAAAGATGCTGGCACAGCTTCAGCACAGCATCCCTCCAGTGGTTGTTTCTGGTACCTGCCATATATTTCTTTTTAGATTGTGAGCCCTTTGGGGACAGGGCACCATCTTATTTATGTTTTTTTTTTTCCTATATAAACTGCTTTGAGAACTTTGGTTGAAGAGCAGTATATACATATTTGTTGTAGTAGTAGTATTAGATGTATACTTGCACCTCAAACACAAAGAGTTGAGAGGAGGACAGCTTGTGTGTTTGTAAACAAGTGCCGACTTTCTTCAGATGAAATCGCTTAGGGCTCCTTTTGACATTATCTTCGAGGTAGAAGAATACTGAAGCATCTGCCACATCCACACATCTTGAGTTCCTCAGATCTTTTAACTGCGGAAGGATCTCTACATTTATTTTAATTTGGCTTTAGGAAAAAAATCTAAGGAAAATCTAGAGATGGGTGGAATTCTTCAGGAAGTTACACAACTTCTATCAAAACTCCTTGGGCTTCCATCAAAAAGACTTTGAATGTTTCATTTGATTAGGAAGCCCCATTGCTGCTTGAAATGTCTCATTGGGGAGAATCTCAGTCTAGAAATGTTCTAGCTCATTTGCTTTAGGAGAGAAGGCAAGCTACATTCACAGAGAATAAATAAAGAATTAGAAGTCACTCGCATGACTTTTGAGAGGAGCCTCCTTCGGGCATCGGAGGTGGTGATGGAAGGAGAGCCTGAGTGCAAAACAAGACGAAAGTGCTCTGGAAAGCAAAAGGGACAGGAACGACACCATCAAAGCCTCCTTGCAGTCAACAGCTGTCAAGTTGAAGCATGCTGGAAAAAAGGCAAACGGCCAAGCCTTGTCACTCTCCCTAAACATCCAACAGGACCTAAGGATGTAACAAAGGGAATTGAGTATGGCAGTGTGACACTTTTGTGCACCCGTAGTCATATGCCAGAGCCGAAATAAATAGTGCGTTTCAAACTTAGAAATCCAATTCAAGTGCTCATTTTCATCGGAGGAACTCATATTTGAGTTAGCATCTTTTTGAGGATGATGGCTTTGAAGAATTCCCACTGGCAATGTGGACTAGGCTTAACTTGCCTCGACAACTTTCCATTTTTGCCTCGCTCGCGCTGGCAATTGTAATTAGAAATCCAAGCAGACACTCTTGATGCTTTGCTGAAGGGGTACTTCGTACACTCCTTGCTCAATCCCAATGTGCAGAATCTAAAATGAATGTATAGAACATTGTGAGTTCATAATTACATAAATGCAAGCTGTGATTTCACAGAGGACAAGCGTCCATGAAGGACAGGTTGCCTGCTACTACTGATCTTCCTTTGTAACCTGCTAGGGGAGACATGTGGAGCACAGGTGAAAGTCAAATGGTGTGCATGCAAAAATCAAATGCACCTGCATCATTTTGAAGGTGACATTCTGAAGTATTTTAAAAACATGCATATTTCTTCATGACACCATCTGGAATCTACCAGAGATATAGGAGTGGAACCACTGTAAAAAAAAGTGCCACCCAATACCAGCTCCCTCAGGCGGTCCAGAAGGATACCATGGTCAATGGTATTGAAAGCCGCAGAGAGATCCAAAATAATCAGCAGAGGCACACTCCCTCTGTCGATAGCCAGTTGGAGATCATCCATCAGGCCGACCAAGACAGTCTCAACCCCATAGCCCACATGAAAGCCAGTTTGAAATGGGTCTAGATAATCTGCATCATCCAAAACTGCCTGGAGCAGAGAGGCCACCACCCGCTCAACCGCCTTGCCCAACCATGGAAGATTAGAAACAGGTCTATAATTAGCTAACTCTGAGGCATCCAATGTAGCTTTCTTCAAAATTTGTCTAATAATAGCCTCCTTAAGACAAGGAGGCATCATGCGCTCCCCCAGAGAAGCATTTATAATATTAACCACACCCTCTCTGATAATATGATTATTATAAGGGTGCCTCTGTGCTCAGTTAGCAGGATTATAGCCTGGCCAGGAACCTGACATGCTGGTTTTTAATGTGTATTTTTTAAAAAAATGAAATAGGGGACCATGCATTTACATAAGCCTACAGGTAGATGTGCAGCCAGTAGACTGAAGTACAGTCCTGACACAAGCATGCAACTTTGTTTGTGGCTTGTGAGAACTACAACTCAATCACTTCAGAAATGAAAAGGGGGTGCAATGCCGATTGCTAGGCATGCTGACATGTGTCTCATTTATTTCCCCAATAATCTGGAATTGACTGTAGCTAAGCCTGAGGCATTTAGCTTGGGAAGATGATGTAGGGAGAGCAAAGCTGAAAGAGAAGCAAAGTCTCAGCACTGTAACTACCTTATAAAGGTCTTGGTAGTATTTATTTATTTCACTGTTTCTCCAAAAAGCTCAGGACAAAACACATGGTGCCCCCATTTTATCTTCACAACAACCCTATGAGGTAGGCTAAGCTGAGAGATTGCGACTAGACCAAAGTCAGCCTGCAAGCTTCTTTGCTAAGGGGAGGACTGCTGAACTGAAGTCTCTACCTGTCTTTGAGCTTTTGACCATACAGCTGAAATCCGTCTTTAATAAACTTTTTTATTATTGACTCCAAAACACTGTTTACTTTTTTCTCAATGCAGGCTTTCCCCTCAGATTTCTTTCCACAGCAGTGGTCATTATTCTTTTTTTTTTTTTAAAGATGCTATTTTTACAGACAGCATAATAAAAACAATATCGGAATGCAAGAAATAATTGGAAAGGGAGTGTGAATGTGGTTTCATATGCAGTCCAGAAAGCTAGAAGAACTAGGTCAGTCAACAGTGGGAAATAAATTTTACCAACTCGTCTTTGTATATATGGCCAAAGGAAAAGCAAACCTGGAAGCAGGAAATTACATTTGCCCGTTAGAGACATGAAAGCACAAAGCTCAACTCTCAGCTTCTTTGGGAGCCACCCTTTTCCTAGTTCCCAGTCAGAAGCTGCTGGTGACAGATGCAAAGCTTGACAAAACTGTTGATGTGATATATATATATATAAAAAGAGAGTTGCCATTACAA
Source organism: Hemicordylus capensis (assembly GCF_027244095.1). Taxonomy (NCBI): domain Eukaryota; kingdom Metazoa; phylum Chordata; class Lepidosauria; order Squamata; family Cordylidae; genus Hemicordylus; species Hemicordylus capensis. The sequence goes on along the minus strand of NC_069658.1, from coordinate 10,277,024 downwards.
ATTCTAAGAAAATTGTGAGGCGCTTCACACGATTGCTGTGAAGCACCTCAACGTGGTCTGCAGGGTGAGCGGTCTTAGCCCTCTCTCCCTGCAGATGATCAAATCACAGCCCTGGGCTGCCAGATTGGCTGCCGGTTTTGTCACAGAGCTGGCGGGGGCTGTGGGAATTGGGGGCCACGCAGTCCCGGACGTTACAGGATGCCCCGCACGAGCACGTGGAGCATCCTGGAGAGACCCCAGAGCCCTGGATGCTGCTTGCATCCTCCTGGTCAGGGGTCTACTTGTGTGTCACCACATGCTGCGGTGACACACGAGCAAAAACAACAACACAGAGGTTAACAGAGCACTTAGAAATTGAATAAATAAATAAATAAATAAATAAATAAATAACAACAACAACAACAACAACAACATCAACCTCATTTAAAGGGAGGGGGAATTAGGCAGGCTAGCCATCTTGGGTGATTCCCATGATCCCTGGGAAAAGGGCTAAGCCCCCTTAGCCTGCTTTCCAGTGATCGTGGAAATAGCCTCTATGTGTGACAGGCTAGGTGAGATAAATATACAGAATTCTAGGCTTGTACTGAGAAAACCTGGGTTCATAATCCTGATCAATCTTGAATCTGATAGGGTTGGGTCAACCTTGGGTTATCCCTTGGCCTAACCCACCTCAAGGATGCTGGGGATGGAGCTGTAGCTCAGCAGCAGAGCATCTGTTTTGCCTGTAGAAGGTCCCAGGTCCAGTCCCTGACATCTCCAGGCAGGGCTGGGAAACGTCTCCTGCCGGAAGCCTAGGAGAAGTGCTAATCAGCATGGATAATATTGAGCTCGATGGACCAGTGGGCTGACTCAGTACAAGGCAGCTGCCTGTGTGCCCATATGAGGTACCTTAGGGGAGTAAGAAAATCAACTATTTTCACTGAGAGTTTTTTGTTTTGCTTTGCCCTTCATTCTCCTTGTCTTGGATACCCAGAGCAAACAACCTGATGGAATATTGCTGCTTCCATATGCAAAATGGATGTGCATCAGAATGCCAATGCGCTTTGCTTTCAAGTGAGCTTGTGCATCTGAATGCAAGACCCTATGCTTTCAGCGAGATGTCCACTCGGTTGGACATTCAGATGCCTATATGCATTTTAACCCACTGACTAGCTTGAACAAGAGTTTGTTTATCTATCAACCCAAAGGGGAAATGTTCATTTTAAAAACAAATGGCACATGGTCATCTTGGACGGGCAGGGAGGGCACAGTGGGGAGGCAAGACCAAGCTCGCCTTTCTCCAGATAATCGCTCTAGGCACCTGGCCCTGTGTACGATTGGGCTGCCTGCACTCACACCCTTTAACCCAGGTAAAAACCTAGATAAAAAACTTGGGGTACCAGGGGGAGGCAGCCCTTGGATCGGCCTCAATCCTGGCACTTCACATGAGCCAGGTAAAGCTTCCCAAGCCTGGATAGGGAGGCTTGTGTCAATAGCTTCAGCATCTGATATGAATGGATCCTATTTGTATCACATTCCCATTGTTTGTCAATGAATGGGCTGGGGAATAAATGGGATGGATGATATCAAGGGGAGGGAAAACTGAAGGAAGTTTGATGTATATCCTAGATTTCAGGAAATCTGATCAGAGAACAATGAGGTAGGATCCCATGGCTAAAAATCCAAAAGGAGAAATGACTCAAAGGCAGATGGGAGATTCTGGAAAGTGAAATACAATCCATTTGATTCTGCACTGGTCATATTTCACTTGGAATACTGGCTGACATCCTGGCTAAATTTACTTGAGGAAGTCCAACTGAAATTAAAACAAGTTAGGCATGCCCAACTCGTCCTTTTAATTTCATTTTAATTTTAATTTGGGATTTCCTTGAGTAAATTTAGTCAGGATGTCAACCTTGGGAAGAGAGCTGGTCTTGTGGTAGCAAGCACGACTTGTCCCCTTAAGCTAAGCAGAATCCACCCTGGTTCCATAAGAAAGGGAGACTAGAAGTGTGAGCACTGTAAGATATTCCCCTATGGGAATGGAGCCACTCTGGGAAGAGCATCTAGGTTCCAAGTTCCCTCCCTGGCAGCATCTCCAAGATAGGGCTGAGAGAGATTCCTACCTGCAATCTTGGAGAAGCCGCTGCCAGTCTGTGTAGACAATACTGAGCGAGATGGACCAGTGGTCTGACTCAGTATGTGGCAGCTTCCTATGTTCCTAGCTGTGTCCAGTTCTGGGCCCCGCAATTAGACAGGATGTTAATAAACTAGAATAGGTTCAGAGGAGGGTGACAAAGATGAAGGATCCTGGAAACCAAGTCCTGTGAGGAATGGTTGAAGGAGCTGGGTATATTTAGCGGGGAGAAGAGAAGACTATGGGGATAGCATAAGATAGCTATCTTCATAGATCTGAAGGGCTATTACAGAAGGAGGAATTGAATACCCAGCTTAGGCCCAGGGTATTTAAGGGAATGTTTTCTTCACCATGAGCCCCACCACCCATGAGATCATCTGAAGAGCTTCATCTGCAGTTGTCTGGTGAAGAGGTCCATTTGCAGTTGTCTGGTGAAGAGGTCCATCTGCAGTTGTCTGATGACTACTCAGCGACAAGCCTTCTCTGTTGCCGCCCCAAGGCTTTGGAATGCACTCCCTGCTGAAATAAGAACCTCCTCATCTCTGACACTGTGCAAAAAGGAATTTAAGACACATTTGTCCACCCAGGCTTTTAATTAGATGTACAGTTTTATTAGTTTTAATACTGTGTTACATTTTACATTGTTATAATGTTTTAACCTTTGTATTATGTTTTAATTTGTATTGTTTTGTTGTAAACCGCCCAGAGACAACAGCTTTGGGCAGTATACAAATATGCTAATATAGATAACAAAAATAAATAAAATAAATAAATTGTTATCTGTTGCTCCTAAGGGTAGAACTGGAACCAATGGATTGAAATTGCACAGAAGCACATTCAAGTAGACACTAGAAGGAATTTCCTAACTTTAAGAACTGTTGAACAGTGGAACCGTCCGCCTCATGCCGTGGTGGGCTCTCCCTCCCTTCTTCTGTGTGACAGTCCACCAGATATTTGAAGGTGGGCATCATCTCCCCCTTTCTTCAGGTTAAACATTCCTCATGCAATTTCATTTTCAGACCCCTCTCCCGCTCTCCTCCCCCTCCCCTCCCCCTCTGAGTTACACTAATATTCAGATTAGGGCAATGGGTGCCAGAACAATATACCCTGTTTCTCTTTGATATCTGAACCAAGATAAGAGTTACATCCAACAGGTCTTGATAAGTTACCAGACCATCCCTCCACTTCCCCAATCCCTGAAATGGAGCATGTAAATGAACCCCAGTTCACAATGCTGATTAGATGACCATACATCCAATTTAGCAGCGTTTAACACTTTCTGTCACCAGATGTCAGACTTTGGAGGTCTGTTGTTTTTGAAGGCTTTTGCTAATAATACCCCACTTGGGATCATTTCTGAGTTAATATTCTGAATAGTTGTCCTGATACCCTTGGAAATCTTACTGGTATGCTGAGATGCTCAGCCCCTCAGGCTCTTCAGGAATATTGGTTGCCCAGTCTGCTTTTCTCTTTGACTTTGGTGTCAATTGAAGCTTAGAAGGAAAACAAGAGAAAAAATGTTCCTGCCTCTGGCTACCGTTACCTCAACAGAAAGTACTTGTGAAGGTTATTTCCAGGGCTGTTCTGTTCTTGGAATAGACACTGTGATGGGTGGGAGCGGTGGGTTATCTCCTTTCATGTAGAGACCCCCTCCTCTTTTTCTGTTCTTACTCCTCCCCCTCGTTCTTGTTCTACTTTTGAATGTCATTCTACAAAACCCAGTCAGTTTCTTCTGCAAACATGTCACTGGCTATTTACTATCATTCTGGATCTTGGGCTGAGTTTTTCTCTCTGGATTTTTACGTATCCCACCCCCCACCTGCTATTTTCTCCTTTTGTTTTAAATGGGAGCACTGTGTGTTCTGCTCTGAGCATATGAGGCATGCCACAAGTCATAAGAACATAAGGACAGCCCTGCTGGATCAGGCTCAAGGCCCATCCAGTCCAGCATCCTGTTTCCTACAGTGGCCCACCAGATGCCTCTGAGAAGCCCACAGGCTGAGGACATGTCCTCTCTCCTGCTGCTCCTCCCCTGCAACTGATATTTAGTGGCATCTTGCCTCTGAAGCCTGAGGTGGCCTATAGTCATCAGACTAGTAGCCGCTGATAGACTTGTCCTCCAAGAATGTGTCTAAGCCCCTCTTAAAGCCATTGACTGAGTCATTCACTTTGTTGCATAAAGGTAAACATGTTTGCCCAAGTGCAATGCAATCTGCAATGCAAGTTCCAGTTTTGGCACAACTAGCTAGCACAACAGCCTTGCACCAGCACAGCACCAGTCAGGATGTTGGCCACTGTGAGTGGTTGAGCCTGTAAGATGTCCTGAGGAGTGTGAACAGCTGTGAGCCCAGACAGATCAGTAACCGGAGACCGTCCTCAGATAAATTTTAGAAACAAGCAAGTGCTGTTTAAGTTTTTCTGTACTTGGCCTTTCCAGTGAGCCCTCACTCATTGAGCTATTAGAGGATGTCTTGGTGCAGCCATCTTCCCATACTCAATAGCTGCTTCCTCTTTTAATTCTGCTCTGGTATCTACTCCACATTATTTCCATCCTTTTATCATTTTGTTGTCATTGTTCTTCTCCCTCTCAGCTTTGGCTCACTTCTCGATTGCACCTCCAGTGTTTCTGAACAGCTGTGGTGATAATCCCATCTCATGTCTGATTTTCTGCACTCAAAGTATGTGCTCTCATTTTCTTCATTTATTTCTTTGACTGAACTGGTTTATTATACTTTGCTGTTTTCTTCTCACTCTGCCTCCCTGTTCCCTGTTTTATGCTATTAATTAGTGCCTTAATCCTCTTCCTTCATCTCCTCAAGTTTTTGTAGAATGTTTCTTTGACAGAGCTGGTATCATGCCTGATTGGTCTTCATGCTCAGATCCAGTGAAAGGTACCAATTAGAGGCTGCATTTGCATGTAATGCAGAAGTGAGGCAGAGGTTTCTGGACTGTTACGTCTGAATGCATGACCCGAGGTTCTGCTCTCTGAACTCCAATCTGTGCCTTCAGGTTGAAGTGACTTTTACCACGCCAACTCAAGGTTTAATGCTGCCTGCATTATGTCTGAATGGGGAAACACAGGCTGTGTTCCCTCAATCTGGAGTTGAAGGAGAAAGCTCCTCCCTCTCTCCAGCTGTCATTGGCAGAGCAGGCTGTCATTCATGAAAGAAGGAAGCCCACACAGCCACTTCTCCCTCCCCTCTGCTGTCTCGCTGAATGCAGGCTTCCTGCTCTCCATTTTGTCCAAATTCAGACAGGAGAACAGCGTGGGTGGGGAGCTCTGTATTATGTGTGAATGTGGCCAGAGTGTTGGTTTAGGCCTGGGATGACCCAGTTTCAAATCCTCATTCAGTCATTATGCTCACTGTGTGCTGTTTGGATCAGTCACTCTCTCTCAGTCTAATCTACCTGAAAGGGTTGTTCTGAGGATATAAAGAGGGAACTTTGTGTCCTACCTTGATCTTCTTGGAGGAAGAAGATCTCTTGTTTCTTTAGACGTCCTTTCCTCTCTTTGGGTTCTTCTAAGGCTACTACGTGTTCTCTTCTTCCTCTTTCTTTAAGCACATTGCTGCTTCTCTCCAACCTTCTTCATTTCATGTCATTCATCTTACCCACTCTACCTGGATATTGCCCACAAAACCTGCTGGGATGCTGCCACATTGGGCGATGAAGCCATTGCTCAGTGGCAGAGCATGCATGCAGAAGGTTCCAGGTTCAATCCCTGGTAGCATTTCCAGATAAAGCTGGGAAAGACCCAGCCTAAACCCTGGAGAGCCAGCCTAGACAAGACCAAGCTAGATGGAACTATAGTCTGATACGGCATAAGGCAAACTTCCTATGTTCATGTGCTGTGGAACCAAACAACCACCAGGGTTCGACTTCCAGCTCTAAAAACAGTTGCCAAAAAACAACTTGCTCAGGCATTAAAAGATGTCAATGCTGCACTTGCAGAAATAACAACCAAGAATTTGCAAGAAACAAACCAACTAATGTACAGTGCAGCAACAATAACAACACAAGAGCTCGGATATAAGAGCAGTGGACCTGTCAAAAAAGAAAGCAGTACATCACCTAAATGGAAGATTAGATTAGAAAATAAAATCTCCAGGCTTAGATCAGATGCTAGTAAATTGAAAGATATGAAAGACAAGAAGCTGAAGAATGAAAACACCAAACAGTATCTGATCCAAAAATACCACCTAGATTCAAGGAGAATTAGAGAAGATCTGGAAATAATAAAGCAGCAAATAACAGCAGTGTCAAAGAAGATTAGCAGGTATGAAGCCAAAATTACACAACACAGGCAGAATCTCCAATTCCAGTCGAATCAGAGATGTTTCTACCAAAGCATAGAAGGAGAAACTGCAAGAAACGTAGAAACACCAAATAAAGAAGAAACAGTGCAATTCTGGGGGAAATGATGGGACAATCCAATAGATTATAATAAAAAAGCAGGCTGGATGAAAGAGGTCAAAAAATGTAAACAACAAATGCAAGATCTAATAATAACACCAGAATTAATAAGTGAAAGAGCAAAGAAAATTAAAAATTGGACTGCACCAGGTGACGATGAACTGCATGGCTTTTGGCTTAAACACCTAACAAGCCTTCATAAACAACTATCAAAACAGTTCAATCACATTTTGCAAGGAGGTGATATTGAACAATGGCTAACAACTGAGAAAACTCAGCTCATAATTAAAGACCCAGCAAAAGGTGCAGTTCCAAGTAATTATAGACCGATCACCTGCCTGCCAACCATGTTCAAATTATTAACTGGAATAATAGCAGATGAAGTGATGCAACACTTATTAACTAACAAACAGTTTCCAGTTGAACAGAAAGGAAATTGCCCGAACACCAGAGGCACAAAAGACCAGCTGCTGATTGACAAAATGATTTTAGAAAATTGCAAGAGAAGAAAAACAAATCTAAGTGTTGCATGGATTGACTACAAGAAAGCCTTCGAATCATTGCCTCACACATGGATACTAAAATGTTTAGAAACAACTGGTGTCAGCAAAAACATTCAGATATTTATAAAAAAGCAATGAGCATGTGGAGTACACAGTTAACAATCAATGGTGAGACACTTGGACAGGTTAGCATTAGAAGAGGCATTTTGCAAGGGGACTCACTACCCCCTCTGTTGTTTGTAATCGCCATGACCCCACTTTCACAAATACTAAACAAAACAGGCCTCGGATACCAAACATCTAAAACATCCAGTAAAATCAACCACCTGCTGTACATGGACGATCTGAAGTTGTATGGAATGTCCCAGTCAGAAATCGAATCACTGCTAAACACTGTCCGTATATTCAGTAGCGATATAGCAATGGAGTTTGGACTAGACAAGTGTGCTGCATTAATAATGAACAGAGGGAAAATAAGAAAAACAGAAGGAATAGAACTGCCCAATGGAAGCAAGATCAAGAACCTGGAAGAGAAAGAACCTTACAAATACTTGGGCATTCTCCAGGCTGATAACATCGCACACACTGAAGTTAAAAGAAAAATTGGAAGTGAATACATCAGGAGAGTTCGAAAAATCCTCAAGTCCAAACTCAATGGTGGGAACACCATACAAGCCATAAACACCTGGGCTATACCTGTTATCAGATACACTGCAGGAATAATAGACTGGACCCAGGCAAAGCTAGAGACGCTGGATCGTAAGACCAGGAAAATCATGACCATCAATCATGCTCTTCACCCCCGCAGTGATGTCGATAGGCTCTACCTCACTTGCAGCTCAGGTGGAAGAGGAATGCTGCAAGTCCATCAAACAGTAGAGGAGGAGAAAAGAGGCCTTGAAGAATATATCAAGGACAGTGAAGTAGATGCACTTCAAATGGTCAATAACGAGGAACTATTCAACACCAATGAAACAAAGCAGGCCTACAAGAAAGAACAAGTCAAGAACCGAGCAGAAAAATGGAGAAATAAGCCCCTGCATGGTCAATATTTGCACAATATAAGTGGAAAATCAGACATCACTGAGACCTGGCAATGGCTTAAGAATGGCAACTTGAAGAAAGAAACAGAGGGTTTAATACTGGCTGCACAAGAACAGGCACTAAGAACAAATGCATTAAGAGCAAAAGTCGAAAAGTCAACCACAAAGAGCAGGTGCTGCCTTTGTAAAGAAGCAGATGAAACCGTGGACCACCTAATCAGCTGTTGTACAAAGATCGCACAGACTGACTACAAACAAAGGCATGACAAAGTAGCAGGGTTGATACACTGGAACATCTGCAAAAAATACAAGCTAACTGTAGCCAAAAATTGGTGGGACCATAAAATTGAAAAAGTGGTAGAAAATGAAGATGTAAAAATATTATGGGACTTCCGACTACAAACAGACAAACATCTGCCACACAATACACCAGATATAACTGTAGTCGAGAAGAAAGAAAAACAAGTCAAAATAATCGACATAGCAATACCAGGGGATAGCAGAATAGAAGAAAAAGAAATAGAAAAAATCACCAAATACAAAGAACTACAAATTGAAATTGAAAGGCTGTGGCAGAAAAAGACCAAAATAATCCCAGTGGTAATTGGCTCCCTGGATGCAGTTCCAAAAGACCTTGAAGACCACCTCAACACCATCGGGGCCACAGAAATCACCATCAGCCAATTACAAAAAGCAGCTTTACTGGGAACAGCCTTTATTCTGCTACGATATCTATAACCATTGACAATAAAATTCTGGCATCCCAGGTCCTTGGGAATGACTCGATGTCTGGATAAAACAAACCAGTCAATAACGCCTGTCTGACTGTGTAAACAAGAAATAATAATAATATTAAAATAATAATAATAATAATAATAATAATAAAATACCTGTCTCCAGAGTTCTTTGTCAAATTATAATCCATTTTCTCCTCTTCCCTTTGTTTTGAAGCTTTGAAACAAGTTATCTTTTCTCAGTGTCTTGACTACCTTTATGCCAACACTTCTCTTTATTCTTTTCTACTGTAGTTTTGTCTTTTTCAATTGGGGGCCAGTTTAGATGATAGGCTGGGGCCATCCCACTTAGGGGTGTACATGAGCACGTCCCATCCCCTTCTAATTGCATGGGTGTGGTTCATATGAACCTCCCCCTCACATGTGATATGAATACCTAGCATTTCTTGTTGAGAACTTTTGAGAATCAAACACAAGATGTACTGCATTCTCTATGGAGAATTTTTGGCTCATCTTGAAACAACACTTCCTTTTTCTTACTGCAAATATGTCAGATGTTTTGGCCAAAGAGGATTCAAAACATTTTGCTCTATGCAAAGACTGTAGATGTGTAGAACTCCCCTGAGAAAGTTTTGATGTTCAAATTGAAATTGGAAACAGATTTAGGCTAGACATTAGAAGAAGTTCCCAGCTGTTTGACATTTGAACATTATGAGGTTATTCACATGGCTGTTAGGGTTCAGGAGTTGCCAATGGAAAAAAATTAATCCAACTACTTGTGAGGAAAAGTTCAAATAGACTTGGCCTTCTAATCTGAAGTATTCCTTTCCAAAAGTTGGGTTTGTCCAAGGTAGTGAATGAGATCTTGGCAAGCTATTCCCGGGAACCCCTTCCCCAGGTAAGAAACTTCGCTAAAAGTTCTACAAGGCTTTATTTGATCTCACCACCATCTCAGCAAGTGCACAGAAGCAATGCAGCTCAACTCAGAGACCCAGTCAGACCCAGAACAAATGTAATACAATCATTTTACACCTTCCACAATTTACTGGAAACAGTTCCGCCCCTGCCCCTCACCCCAACCGGGAACATAGTAGGTAGTGCCATCCTGCATGTACACACTTAATAGAATATTATGTCTCCACATCACTGACATTTTTTCAACTTCCCGAAATCATGCCCATAAATATCCTTGTTTACAGGTACCCTTGACTGGTATCACTGTCCACAGGATATTGCAGACTCCCATTTTTCCATTCTGCCCCATGTTGAAACCCTTTTTAGCCACAAGTAACCTATTCCAACATTTCTAGCACCAGTATATATTAATTTCCCCACTTAGGTAGCCTCTGACCCACAAACATCTGTGCTAAAGTTCGGTCTGAGCTAAGTATAAGCTTATTTATTATTGATAACTATTTATGGATTCATATAGAAATTGTGCATCAAAACATGTTAACGCAACTGAAAACTGGGTAGGACAAGTCAGCATAGGTTGGGGAGCTGTGTATGCTCCAAATTTTTGGTTGTGTGGGAGCAAACAACTTGGTAGGAGGGAGAAGTGACTGGAACTATCCACATAACCAAGCAGTTGGGGGAGTGAGTGGGTGGGGGCAAGGCTGCACGAAGTTTACCATCCCCTCCCAGATGATCCACCTATCATTGCTGGGAGCGTGAACTACGCTCCAAGACAATTCTCTGCTGAGCTAGACAGTGCAGAGCTCCGGAAGCCACGATGACATGTCTCGGCCTCCTGGTATCCCACAATGCACTGTGTGCTGAACGTGGTACATTGGGGGATTCCCCCAGGAGATGGGCTCTCTAGGCACCCCTCTCTGTGTCATTGTTAGCCCAGGCTAAAATCTGGGCTAGGCAGTGCTGCCCTACCAAGATTGGGCCTGATCCTGGCAGTTCTCATATACAACCCAACCCAGGCTGAACTTCCCTAGCCTGGGTTAGGTTGTGCATGAGAACAGTTTCACTTTGTGGAATCAAGGTAGGACAGCTTTTCCTCCTACCTTGGTCAAATGTGGGGTATGAAAGCTGTGTAGGATAGCAGTGCCCTACCCAGGTTTTCCTCCTACCTTGACTCTTCACAATCACTCCTCCCTCCTCCAGCCTAGTTGTTTGCTCCCACACAACCACAAATTGGGAGTACACACAGCTCCCACACCTGGGTAGGACACTTGTCCTACCCAGTTTTCAGTAGTGTGAATGGCCTCTCTGCCTCCAGCAGTGGTGGTCTCTCCTTCACTAGAGGTTTTCAGACATAGACTGGACAGCCCTCTGTCAGGAATGTTGCAGCAGATTCCTGTACTGAGCAGGGGATTGGGCTAGAAGACCGCCAAGGTTCCTTTTTGCTCTAAAGTTCTGTGAGTCTATGAAACTCCACACTTTACATGCCATTTGGTGGCAACTCTAGCTGCGAGTACTAATCATGGAGTTCCACTTGAGTCATCACAAACATTTAAACATGGAAGAGGAGTCAATCAGTGGAGTAGAACCAGAAAGGCTGAAGGACACATGAGAGCCGAACACTCCCTGCCTAGCCACTGAAATCTCATTAAAACACTTCTGTTATTTCCCCCTACGGCACTGCTGCCAGCAAATTTGCTCAGATGAAGAAGAAAAAAACTCAGAGGTGTCATCATCAGATGAATGTCTCTGGCGTTCACCTCCCCAAATAAAAGATTAAATTCATAAAATGCTGAAACTTTAATGACTTCCGATCTGTCCTATCCAATGGTGATTTGTTATCCCAAATACTCCTGCCATCACATTAATGAATGCTGGATCCAGTGGGGCTTTCACACTAATCCCCATTCTTTAGCTATGTCAGCTCTTCAGTGATCACCATGTAATTAATCAGATGCCGGTGCTTGGACTGAGGACAGGCTAATACGGTGCCTAATGAAATTTATTAATGGTGTCCTGCATAATTTATAGGATCTAATCATCCTAGCCTTGGTAGAACAACAACATGTAAACAGTTTTCCTTCATTAACTAACATGTCAAGATAAATTAAGAGTCTAGGGTTTTTCATTTTGCTGTCAATTGTTGACTCAGATTTCTTACCCACAAAAGGAGGAATGGATAGGCTTGTTCTGAAGGAGCTTAAGTATGACACATGTATAACATAAACCCCTCTTTCTCACAGAGCCCACACTTTGACCCCGCAATCTGGCATCTATCCACTCTACACACAAAGTGTTCTGCTTAATGGGACACTGCACGGAGGCTATGTAGTAGGCAAAGACAGCAATCATTCTGAGTTCCACAGTCCAGAAACCAGAAGCGTGAATACAGTCAGAGAGAAAGCGAAACTAACGGTTGGAAGCATAAGAAGGTGCTAAGAAAGACAGCCCTCCATTTTCCATCACTGAAATACCTTTAACTGATAGTAGCCAAGGAAGTGGTCAAATAAAATTCACCCCCTTGGGTTCCATCAAGAATCATCTTCCTTATGATGACAGTTCTGTCTCAAGTCCAGCCTATTTCTGGAACCATAGCCTGATGAGACATTTTCACTCCTCAGATCCAATATGTACTAGGGCCCAGGGGAGCTGCTGAACACCTTGAGGCTGCCACCCCAGAAGTTCCCTCACTTGGGGAATCTGCAGAGTCAGGGGACCCAGTGAAGTCCACTGTAGATCTGGTGTGAAGTCCATACCAGATCTACTCTCAACTATCACCCTTAGGACAGTGGCAAGTGGAAGCCTGCACCAGAAGGCATAGTACATCATTGACAGCATCAGGCCTTTTCTCTGAATTCTACTTGGAGGAGGAAGAAGACATTAAGCATATTCTAGACTGAGATTCCACTTTCTACCAGAAGATGTGGGTAGCATGCCCAACTATAACACCACCTCCCAATTGCTACTATGATTTTGTACTGAATTGTTCTGTGCAATGGTATTTTTGTTAGCCACCTTGAGTATTCCTATGGAAAGTGAGATAAAATTCTAACAGGAAGTAATACAATGAGACTGTTCTCATGCACAGCCAAAACTGGGCTAAGGAAGCCAAGTCTGGCCTTGCCTCCTCATAAGAAACCCCTCATAAGAATCTTCCTGGACCTCGGTGGCAAAACCACCAAAGAGGCCCGCCTTCTAAACAAGGTTGGGACTGGGAGCAAATGCTCCCTTAGACCCTTTTCTCTGCTCGTGTGCAGTGCTGGCTGCTTTTAGACAGCTCTGTAACACTGATGGGCACCTGCCCATTGTTGTGGGGAGCCCCACAATGCACCACACACTCACACAATACATTGTGGGAGCTCCAGCAGTGGGACGATGAGTCCTGACCCCTGCACCTCTGCACTGCCAGGCATTGCACACTCTGATCCTCCTGTACCAGCAGCTGGATCGTCTGCAGGGAAGGAGAGCTTCTGCCGCCTTCCCTGCTGCCTGCTGCCCAGCCCTTCTCACAGATGGTGAAAAAGGGCTCAGTGTCTCATCACTGAAGCCACATGAAGAGGAGACTGCAAAATAAACAGGTCTTTCGAAGACCTCAGAGAAGATAGGAGAGTGTGAGGCCTAGCTGATAGGCATCCTCTCGCTCACACAGAGCCAGCATAACGGCTTGGTTACACTCACAGCAGAATAAGATGTGGAATGTTGCGGAGTGGACTGCATCCGTTCAGAGTGAGGGTAGGGGAATCCTATTTTTAATGCTCCTCTACCTTACGTGGCGCAGCGGGGAAATGCTTGACTAACAAGCAGAAGGTTGCCGGTTCAAATCCCTGCTGGTACTAAATTGGGCAGCAGCGATACAGGAAGGTGCTGAAAGGCATCATCTCACATTGCATGGGAGGAGGCAATGGTAAACCCCTCCTGTATTCTACCAAAAGAAATCACAGGGCTCTGTGGGCAACAGGACTCGAAATCAACTTGACGGCACACTTAACTTGGAAAGAGCCAGCATAGCATAGTGGTTAGAATGTTGGACTAGGACCAGGAAGACCCGAGTTCGAATCCCCATTCAACCATGAATCTCACTGGGTGATTCTGGGCCAGTCATGTATCTCTCAGCCTAATCTACCTCACAGGGTTTTTGTCAGGATAAAAATAACCATATACACCACTTTGAGCTCCTCGGAAGAAGAGCAGGATATAAATGTAAACATCAACAAATAAATAAAATAAAATAATTTCCCCAAAATAGAAAACCAGCATTGCAGGCAAAGGACTGGGTTAATTTCCCTACCCATAGGTGCTATTTTCTGTCTGTTGGGAATTTTTGCATGAGAGAATATTCAGAAAGTTGAATCTCCATCTCTAAACTGAAATGGTATGGACCATTTTACCATAGCATTCCCACCTCATTTTGCAGCATATCTAGCCCATTCCTGAGAACAGGCAGTGATAAAAGGGAAGGAGAGAGGTGTTGTGTGCCCTTGTGCTGGACTTGCCAATTTTGGGCACTCCAGCCACAGAGTCCCACAGCACAAGGAGAGGCTATATAATGGCTTACTTCTAAGCAATTCATCTTAATTGGATTGCAGAAGGCATTGAAGGATGCATTTAATGCTAACTAATTACAAGGTAAATCTACTGATCAAAATGTTAGCTGGCAAATGCTGGGCTGGAACGTTGTAATAACCCTTCATTTCCCTCCCAGACTGTAGAGTGCCATTTCTGACCTCTAGCCATCCACCTCCCGCTTAACTTTCTTGTGCTTATTAGAAGATCCAGTCAGACTGTTACACCGGCGAAGAAAATAAGAAATTAATTCTGAACACCCCATTTAATGTGGGAAGGGTACGACATCCACGGTTTCTTTCAAAGCATCGCCAGAGTAATTTTGTGACTGCCAATTGAACGTTTATAGAGAACACATCTCAATGTGTTCAGCCAATGAATCCCTTGAGTGTCTCTGCTTCATTAACTGTTTACATGGTGACCTCGGTAGGAAGTTCTAGCCTGGCGCAATCTCCATTTCTTACACCGCCTCAGGCAACGGTGTAATGGGTCTCTGGGATTTTTTTTAAAAAAACACTATGATCCAAATTGAGAAATATGGCATTAGCATCTTAATCCTGCTGATCTAGCCATCCCCACACCCCTTGTCAAGTGTATCTCTCTGTAGTCCCGGTAATGCTTTATAATTTGCTAACAAAGTGTTCTCTCATCTCCTCTGTCCTCCATTTGCACTCATCCAGAGTGAAGGGGATACATTTGCATCGAAGTCTAGCGGTCATATTTCAAGGAACTCTAATTCTCGGCTTCGCAACCGACTGGGCTAACTGCTTCCACTCTCCTTTAATG
Source organism: Hemicordylus capensis (assembly GCF_027244095.1). Taxonomy (NCBI): domain Eukaryota; kingdom Metazoa; phylum Chordata; class Lepidosauria; order Squamata; family Cordylidae; genus Hemicordylus; species Hemicordylus capensis. Next base: position 10,261,954 of record NC_069658.1, on the reverse strand, counting down.
GCGCCATTATTTGCATCATGAATCACAATGTCAAGGAAGCTCATGATATTTAAATTTTACGAGGCTGCCTTCCAAAGTAACAACTTTCTAACTCAGCAGAAAGTGGAGAGAAATGTTTTACCTTCCAGGGAGCCCAACTCGGCTTGGTAAGAAATCATTCCCCAGAGGCCACTGACTGTCCGGATTATTACTCTGGATGTCCCACCGTAGGCATTCTGGCAAGATAATAACTCTTTCCTCCCTTCCCACTTGTAAACAACAATATAGATAAATAGATGATATTAGTTAAAATCCCATGATAGGTGATATCATTTGATAAATGGGCTCTTCTTCATCAGGAAGCTCCACTGGAGGAACGTAATGGCGGTGTCCCTCACTGTATTGTTTCAATTTTATCATCTAATAAAAGCGAGATCTGTCCTCCATTAATGACTGAGGGTTCCATACTCCTGATGTGTGATAATGTAGAAAAATAATTCAAGGTGTTTGGGCGGCAGATTCTAATATTTTACTCTGTGCATCTGTTATCCATTCTGTTTATTACTGTTGGAGGGAAGAGAAGTCTGAGTCATAGATCAGGGCTCTGATGTTGCAACATCCCTGGGCGGGTTCTCCCTGGGCGGGTTCTCATGATGACAGGAATCATGATTGAATGCTGGTTACCCACATTGGCATGATCATGTGAATCTGTGCTACACCAGGAATCTTGGTTCCATACTGGGGTGAAAAACACCATCGGTCATCTAGGATAAACAATTATGGCTGGGGAAGATGGGAGTTGTAGTTCAACAACAGCTGGAGAAGCAAGGTTGACTACCCCTGCATTAGAGCAAGGCTGTTGTGCTAACTAGTTGTACCAGTTCTGAAGTTTGCAATGGCCCCCTTTATGGCCTGGGTCATGACCCTGCCGGGGGGTTCGGTCCAATGTCAAGCTGAACTGGGGGAGGGGTCGGTTCGATTTCGAGCTGTCGAACTGAACCAGTTCAACTTGGAACAGGTTTGGAATAGAACCTGTTTGCACATCCCTAGTCAGGAACAGTCCTTTCATAAGGCAAGATGAGGCTTCAGGTGGAGAATTATTGATGTGCTAGCAGCATGGCAAGATGCATTCTGACATCATCAAGATGCCCTCTGACATCACGATCAGAACTCTTCAGGACTGATCCAATCTTCAGGACCAATCTGACAGTCCTTGCAAAGTTTTCATGAAGCATGAGGAGAGGAGAGGAGGCCTCCCACCTCCCTGTCTTCCATACCATTTTCAAAGCTTACAAAGGTCCGTTTTGACAGGGGGCTTGCCCCAACCAGAGGCATAGGGCAAGGTAGCATTGAGTGCCTCAGATCAGGCACTGTGGTACCTTGGGCTGCCGCTGATTGGAGCCATCTGGGAACATGCCTACTCAGAGTGAAGAAGGAAAGCTGGCTGGAGGGGAAAGGGATGGATTCTTGGCAGTCTCTGTGGGGCTGGATTATCATGCACCATAAACCTAATGGAGGCCTGGGGGAAGCCTTGTAAAGGCAAACCAGTCTGTGATAAGTGGATTGACTGCCCATGGCATAAACCCAGGCAATAGCCTGGGTTTATGCACCGAGTAATACTTTGTAATAAATATAAACTGCTTTTTGAGCTCAAAGAAAAACAGTGTGCTTATTTCAAAAAGGTCAGGAGCATCTCTCAACTGCCCTGTGAGAAGCTGCTGATAATATCCACTGGGCTGGCATGACTCTGGCTTGGAAGGACTAATAAACAGGGCTCCCAGAAGACTATTCGGAGAACTAGTAAAGAATGCAGGGGGGAAACTACAACACTTCTCAGACCTTTTGTGCCAGCCAAGTAATGGAGGCTTCTAATTGCCTGCTTTAAGTCCCTGGGGACAGCAGCAAATGGCTGGATTCTGGATGGGGAAGGAGGTTAGAAAGCCCCAAGACTAGGGATATGGAAAAACTAGGCCACATCCTGACTAATGAAGAACACGGTCATGAAGGATTGTGGGGAAGTGTCTAGAGTTCACATTCAATGCCCCCCCCCAATTGATTGAAGTAGCCTTTTGATTGATTGACACAACTGATTGAAATATCCCTGCTCTGGCAATCTTCTCTTCCAGATAATTTTTGAGTGTGGGCAGAGTGGGGGTGTTTCACCCACTTGCAAAACAGCTTGTGTATAGATAGATGGGGTGGGGGTTGCACGTGAGCCCCAGTCATATTCCTGCAACCCCTCATTAGCCACGTGTTTGGGTAGGATGTCAGCCACTGTCAGAGAAAATCCTCCAATGTTTTGGGAGGAACCAAGAGTTTTTCTTCAAATTTCTGTCTCTTCTCAGAAAGAATGATGGAATTCTCCAAAATGAAATTTACTTTGGGGAAGAAAGGTTTCTTACCTTACAAGAACATGGCTGTCCAGCTCCACTTCACCAAGGATCAACTGGATGCCCTGCTCCGTGCAGCTCCGTGAAGCATGGAGCAGGGCGGAGAGATCTGATACCAGAACTTGTTGTTCTGGCCTCCAGGCATTTCTCAGTGCGCGGCACACATGTTGCATTGGGGATTCCCCCATGAGATGGATGCTCTATGTGCCCATCTCTGTGACTGCATGCAACCCAAAGAATCACACCACACCCGGTAGCTAAGATAAGGGTGGCGGATCACCCTTAACCTCAGCTTAAACTGGGTTTGTTAAGGGGGTTAGGCAGGCGGGGAGCAGAGGGATACATGAGGATCCTGTCACTTTTCACAATCAGCTAGGGGTGTGCAATTTGGGTTTTGGGGTGATTCGGCTCGGACCCGAACCGAATCACTCCTGTTCTGTTTTGTGCCCGAATCTGGGTCACCCGAATCACCCTTGATTTGGTTCGGATTCGGATTTAATCCGAATCTGAATCCGAATCGATTCAGGGGGGTAAAAAGGGGCCCAGGGGCAAAATTTTGGGGTGGGGTGGTAGTGCCCAATGGGTAGAGTCTACCACCCCAATTTTTCTGAGGTGTGAATTCTCATTCTATCATAGCAAATGAGATTTTTTTCAATTAAACAACTCTCATGACCCCACTTTCACTTTTTCACACTCTCTATTACTATGAATAATATGAGGAAGTAATCAATTTAGCACACTTCACCTTATGAAGACAAACCTCATAAAAATAAATTCACCAAAATTCACCCCTCTGCCCAATCACTCTTAAATTGGGGATGGGTGGTAGCCTCCACCCATTAGGCACTATCTACCAGCCCACCCCACTCCTTTGGGGCAGATCCACTTTCTGCCCCCAATCTGCCCCAGAGACACCCAAACTTCAAATATTCCCAAAAAATCAGCCCTCTGCCCAATCCCCCTGAAATTGGGGTGGTAGCCTCCACGCATTAGGCACTACCACCCCACCCCACTCTTTTGGGGCAGATCCCCTTTCTGCCCCCAAACTGCCCCAAAGTCACTAAAACTTCAAAAATTCTCAAAAAATCACCCCTTTGTCCAAACCCCATGAAATTGGGGTAGTAGCCTCCACCCATTAGGCACTACCAACCCACCCCACTATTCTGCTCCAGGCCCCACTTTATGCCCCAATCTGCCCCAAAGACATGAAAATTTCAGAAATTTACCAAAAATCAGCCCTTTGCCCAATCCCCCTGAAATTGGGGTGGTAGCCTGCATCCATTAGGCACTACCACCCCACCCCACTCCTTTTGCCCAGATCCCATGCTATGCCCCCGAACTGCCCCAAAGTCACTAAAACTTCAAAAAATCGCCAAAAATCAACCATGAACCAAATCACCCGAATTTTTTCGGTCCGAAATTCGGGTGATTCGGCTCGTGCCCAAAAAATATCAGGGGACATCGGGGGTGATTCGGTTTGGCCCCAAATCACCCGAAATTGTTTGTTTCGGGCACAGATCGTTCTGTGCCAGAAATTTTTTGCACATCCCTACAATCAGCCTAACCGTGCTTGGGGGCAGCCCAGGCAGGGTTAGGCTGGTCGTGAGAACAGCCCCACTGCCTTCCAAAGTAAGAACTCCATCCCAACTGTCAAGCATGGTGGTGGAGGCATCGTGGTTTGGGGCTGCTTTGCTGGATCAGGACCTGGACAGCTTGTCATCATCGATGGAACCATGAATTCAGTTGCATTTCAGAAAATTCTAGAGGACAATGTCAGGACATCTGTTTGTGAATGGAAGCTTAGCCAGAAGTAGGTCATGCAGTAAGACAAAGAGCCAAAGCATTCAAGTTAGTCTACCACAGAAAGACTGAAAAAGTCTTGACTTAAATCCTGTTGAAATGATGTGGCAAGACCTGAAGTGGGTTTTTCATGTAAGGAAGCCCTCAAAAGTCACAGAGCTGAAATCTGTATGGAAGAATGGGCCAAAATTCCTCCAAGCCAATGTTAGAAACTGATCATCAATTACAGGATGCCTTTAGTTGCCCTTATTGCTGCTCAAGAAGGTGGCACCAGTTAATGAGGCTATTCTGACGTTCACCAGGAAGCAGGCTAAGCGAGCCTAGTCCACTTTCTGGTGCTCATCGAAACCAATGGGATTGTGGGTGAGCCTGGTGGTTCCAAGGCAGCTAGCCCACCTAAATCCCCCTCCACTTAAATGAAGTTAAGAGAGTGAGCATTCCATTAACCTCGTTTATTTGCTCGTGTGCCAACGCGGTGCATGACAACACTTGAATAGACTCCCGGCTGGGGGTCTCCCAAGAAACCTCCCAGTTCTGGGTGTCCCCATAGAATGCCCCATGTGCTTACACACCCTGATCTCCGCATACCCCTGATCCCCACAGCCCCCACTGGCTCCGTGACGGAGCCAGCAGTTGTGTGGGCAGCCAATCTGGCCACCCAGGGCTAGATGTTTGATTGTCTGTGGGGAGAGCGGGCTAATATGAAGCACCTCACTGAATGTTCACAAACTTTTTCATGCTAGGATGTTTGTTGCTGACTCTTTCTATAGGGAATATCTACTTTTTATATATTTATTTATTTATCAAATTTATACACCACCCCAAACTTTTGTCTCTGGGTGGTTAACAATAGCATAAAACAAGTTAAAAACACATACAAAGACTTAAAACAATTTAAAAATTTAAAAATAAACCAGAGATTAAAATCTTAAAAAAAATTAAGGCACTGAGAAAACTTTTTCTCAGCACTGCAGATGATGTATGATGCTGATAATCTATGGAGTAGGCAGGCTTCTTTCTCCTTTTAAGATGATCCCATCCAATCAGGAATCACATAGCCAATGTGCTGATAACAGAATATTGCACAATTAAGCAGTTTTGCATAGCCTTGTCCACACAATCAGTAATGGGTAGGACAAGTATGCTACCCAAGTTTGGGAGCGGTATGCTCCATCCTACTCAAATGGAGCTCCATCCAACCCAGCATCTGCACCCAGCTATTTAATTAGGTAAGAGGGAAATCCCTCCTACCCAGTAGGAGCCTTGAATATGATCACTTCCCCTGCCTCCTGTCTTGCTTTTTACATGCACACAATCACAAAATGGCAGCGCACGCAGTTCCCAGACTTGGGTATGACATTTGTCCTACCAGTTACTGATCATGTGAACTAGCCTAATATGTGCTATAATCACTGTGGTCAAACAAAGGTGCTTGAGTGAGGGCAGTTCTTGCTGGACTAGGTGATCCTATTCAATGAAGAATGCAATGATGTCACTGAGGGGAAATGAAGCCAATTCAGAGCCTCCTAAATAGGCAAATACTTTTTGTCCTCTTTGGCAGTGATGCCTCCCCAACTGGGGAAAAGCATTGTGCCTTTTAATGTTGATGAGATAGTTCATGATGATGAACCTCCCAGCCTTTCTGCTCAACCCTAGAAATTGCTCCATAATTATTGTGTCAAGCTTTTATTTTCCAGTTGCAATCATTTTTATTTTGCCCAATGATGTACTCTCTTGATTTAAAAGAATTTCAACTTATGGTGCAAACTCTACATGCTTAGGAAACTTGGCATGATTAATTACCGCTTTCTGGTAAGGATGTTTGACTTTTTTCCAGTTCTGCATTTGTCTGGCTCTGGTTGTCAGCTATTAGAAATCTCCTCCCATGTAGGTACTTGTGGCTTGCTCTTAATTTTCTCCCACGCTCCTGAAGTCTTTCAGTACATTGCTTTATAATTACTCTATAATTAGCCGACTTGTGTCACCACCGCATTAGAATACTTATAAGAACATAAATTGTCTATCCGTGATGGCACTGACACAATGGTTGCGGTTGCTAAAATATTAAGTTCTCTGGTCTTCAGTGAATAAGCTCAGACCATGCTATTGGGTCATATTTTGACTTCAGTCATTTGCCTTTTCTTTGTACAGTCCCTGTAATGCATTTGCCATAATGGCTGTTCTTCTGTTAATGCGCTGTAAGCATTAAAGTGCCATTTTTTAAACCCGCCAGTGTTTTTTTGTGGAGGAATGAAGCCGAACGGCATCCCCTGTGGTATAAGTGATGGAACTGGATTGGAGATAATAGGTGATACAGTGTCTGCTCAGCTACGAAGCTTGCTGGGTGACCATTCTCTCTCAGCCCAACCTCTTCATGGGGTTTCTGGGAGGGAAAAATGGGATAATTCCATGTGCTGGACCCTGAGCTTGCCTTCTTGGACAAGCTGCAGAAGTCTAGTCTGTCCAATCACTTGCTAGACTCCCTTTAGAAAGTGCATTTACTGTATCTTCATTCTCAGCATTTGATAGATCTCTCTTGCAGGAACTTTGGAAACTCAAAGCAAGGGGGAGAGGCATTCGTGCCTCTTCTTCTGTAATTTCTTTCAGAGTCTGGAATGCAGCCAGTGTGCTGTCTCTCCAGGTACACGAACTTGGCTTCCAAAATGCAAAACAAACAACAGGAAAGAAAGCCAAACTCACATGCACTTCCTCTCCCTCTGTTTGTTTTGGTGTTTGGAGTTTCAGTTCAGTATCAGGCTGCATCATTGAAAACTGATGGAACCGTCAGCCATGACTACACACTCCAGGCACCTCCAGCTGATAATGATCTTTGTTCCAGAAAAGAGAGTGGAAGTAATCTTAGAAATATACAAAGATCCACTGGTGCAGATGAGAAGGGGACTGGCAGGGAGGGCACAGCAAATAGTGGAGGTTGGTTACATCTTCCAGATACCGTCAGGTCCTGTGTCTGATTCGAATTTCCAGCCAATATATTTGAATTGGGGGGTGGGAGTTCATATTTGTGAGCCCTCCTTTTGAACACTCACCCCATTTTTCAATGAAATTGCGAGTCAAGAGTAAAATTTTGTCTACACAGTTGAAGGTGATCTTAAACTATGGTGACAGAAGTTTAGCAAGAATGTATACCACAGAACAGGGAAAGTACCAACAAGCGTAAAAGGATGGTTAATAATTAGAAGAAAGCTGAATGGACAAGCAAGCCTCCTTCAGAAAGCAGAGGTGTTGCCTGCATGAGTCTTGCCTATTTTTTAGGAAATGCCACATGAATTTTGAATTTTTGTGACATCTTAGAATTCAAATTTGACTTTTGGAACCCGATATTTTCCCCACCCCACAAATGTCAGTGTTTTGATATATGAGGTACTGTATAAGTTTTTTTTAAAAGACTTAAATCTTTATTCATTGAAAGTCAACCATTTCCAGCATCATTTTGCCAAGCCCAGTACCTCACACTTAGTTTATGTTGGGCTTTAATTGGGGTTTCTCATGATAGGAGAGTACGGACTTTCTTTTGCTGTAAGATAAATTAAGTCAGGGGAACCTATCTGAGGATTTCTATCTCTCCTTTTCATTTCAGCTCTTCCAGAAAGGTCATGTTCTCAGTGAGGTGACCACTCTATATGTGGGCTAAGTCACGTCATACTGTGGGTGGAAGCTCAGGTGACTGAATTCTCCTTCAGACAACAAAATGGCATCCACATACAAAAATAGCTTCTCAGGGACAAGGCAAGGCTAGAACTATTTTCTCTAACTCGTAATTTTCTATGTGAAATTTACTCATAAGAACATAATAACAGCCCCGCTGGATCAGGCCTAAGGCCTATCTAATCCAGCATCATAAGCCTCCACCTGCTGTATGAAATGGTACAGCCCAGATATTGGTTGACCACCTCAGTGAGAACGATGCCAAAGTTTACAAAACTTATGAATCTGTTTCACCTTGAGTGAGGCCATTGTACCACCTTGTCCACTACAATTAGCAGACGCCATTTATGGTCTCAAACATGGGTTTCCCCCTAGCCCTAAGATCCTTGCAACTGGAGATGTCACTGATTAAACCTAGAACCATCTACACATAACAGCAACAACAATGCCTCATCCTGGAGCCTCGTGCTGGGGTATGGGTCTTTGTCCCATCCCCTCAGCAGACAGCTGCAGGGAATACCCTGATTGGCAGGGCTTTGGAGGAGGTGGGGCTTATGAGCTCTTTGGCCAGCCCTTGCCTATCCCCTTAGTTCATCCTTTGCAGGCTTCAGGGAAGGTGCTTTCTCGAGCTTCTCCTTCCCTGCAATATGGCCTGTGGGCCAAAGAGGATGCACATGTTTTAGATGATTGTCTTTTTGTTGGGCCATGGGCCTCTGGCTGCTTAACAATTTCATCTTTCTAACTGAGGAGCTGGACATTCCGTTCTCCAGAGGTAAGACTGAAGGGCCCTGTATGCGGCTTTCCTTTTGAGGCATCGAGCTAGACCTTCCTGAAGACAAGCTCTGGGTGCTCCAAGAGTTCACTGGGGCTCTGGGGTCAGTTCAGAAGACCACACTTAGGTAGCTCCAAGTAGTGATTGGCCACTTGAATTTTGCCTGCCAGGTGATAGCTCCTGGGAGGGCCTCCTTGAGGTACCTGTGTGATGCTGTTGTGGAAGTTAAGCTACCTTACCACAGGGTGCAGTTTACTGAGGGCATGTGAGCTGATCTGGCAGTATGGGAGTCATTTCTCCAGGACTTTAATAGAGTTTCCCTCTGGTGGGAAAAACAGCTGCTGGAAACCAAGCTCCAGATGCACTTGGATGCCGCTGGTGGCCTTGGTTTCAGAGTCTGTTTTAGGGAAAGGTAATGCCCTGCCCAATGGCCCTTGAGTTGGACAGATAAGGGGATTACGAGAGATCTCACACTTTTTGAGCTGCTCCTTATTGTTGTGGCTGTGCTCCTGTGGGCGGAGGAGTTTCGTGACTCCATTGTTTGCTTCTGATGTGACAATCAGATAGTAGTGCAGGTGGTGAACTCTCAATCTTCCCGTTCACCTAGAGTCATGGGAATCCTGCACCCCTTTGTCCTTCAGTGCCTGCAGTTTAACATAATTTTTGTAGTGTGCCATCTGCCAGCGCTCCAGAATGACATAGCCGGCACCCTGTCTTGTTTTCAGATAGCAAGGTTCAGGAACTTAGCTCCTGAGGCCAATGTGGAACTGGAATGGATACTGGAGATTCTGTGGAGGCTTGGAGGATAGAAGCCTGGTGGGCCATTGATTTTGGCCCTGGTGGGCCAAATTCAATTGACTCCCAGTACCAGGGCTAGTTATGCCAGTAAGGTAGCTTCTTCCCGCACATTTAGACAGCAGGCATGCCTCTTAGACACCTGGCCCATTCCCCCTGACCATCTCATGCAGTATATGGTATACTTGCACTCTTCAGGGCTCTCCTGAACTGGGCTCTTCTTGATTCAACAAGCCACAGATGAGTCTGACTTTGCTCCGATTCATTGCTGGATGCCTGGGGTAATTATCACTTGGGCTGATTGGCTGCAGCGTAGAATTTGGAGGGGGGTGCAGAATTTATGTGGGATAGAATGGGTCATGAAAAAGGTGAACATCACCATGGGTAAATATGTTGAATTGCATGGGGGCACATTTATCTCGGAGCCGAGAATTGTGCATTCATCTCCCGGCCTTTTCCGGACTGATGGGGTTCATTTATCGGCTGAAGAGTGTGATCTATATTTAGGCAATCTATGGCATGGGCTTGTTGAAGAATTGGAGGGTGGTGGGGGTGGAAGGCCAAGCTAGGCTGACCTCCCTCTGTGGCAGGTACAGTGTGGGCTGGGTGGAGGTTTAGAAGGGTTTGAGATTGGTGAGCACCCTTGGGCATTTGGAAAGGGTGGATTGGTAAATCAGTCCTTAGAGGCTTTGCGGCTCAGGGACTTTGATTTGCCATGGCTTCACAAACCTCAAAGGCTATGTGGCTTGGGGTGTGTGAGGCCCTAGAAGTTGCCGTGACCCTTTCAGGTTGACAATGATGGAGATGAAGGACTTTGGTGCTGGAGAAGACTTTTGAGGATACATGGACAGCCAGGAAAACAAACAAATGTATTATAAAAAATTTCAATCCAGAATTTTCACTCTAGGCACAAATGACACATTATGTGAAGACCCAGCTCCCTTGAGAAGTCCATCATGCTGGGAAAAGTGGAAGGAATGAGAAAAAGAGGATGACCAGCAGCAAGGTGGATGGACTCGATTACAACAGCAATGAATGGACCACTGAGAGACCTAAAAGGCCAAGTTAAAGACAGATCGTCCTGGAGAGAATCTATCTATATGGTTGCTAAGAGTTGACACTGACATGACAGCACTTAATAAATCAACCAATCAGGTTACTCCACTTATGTGTGACTTGTCTTCTTTGGGGTTTGGGTGCAACATCTTCTTCACTATGAGCCCCATCACCCATTGAGTTCATCTGGAGAGCTTTGTATGCACTTGCCACTAGCTTGTCTGGCTAGCCTACACAGAGATGGCCATTCTCTGTTGCCACTCAAGGACTCTGGAATGCACTCTCGGCTGAAATTAGAGCTTCCCCATCTCTGACAACTTTTTAAAAGTCTTTAGAGACACATTTATTCAATGTATCAATTTTTTAACTAGCCATGCCATATGGCGATTTTACTTTGGAAGGGCAGATTTACATCAAAGTCTCTGCAAGCTGTCAGGGAGCACTCCATACACGATTCAGGTTTTTCATTGTTCATTGAACCTTAGCCTGATGTATGTCTGAGTTAAAACATTCCAATTTTTGCATAATTTGGTGGGGGGGATTCGAAATGTCCAGAATGTTGTAACTCACAATATTTAACCCCTCTAAATCCCTCTGTGGTGATCAGCCTTCCCCTCTACTAAGGAGTGAACCAAAAGTGAACCCTGTCCTGTTGTCAGATTGTGACCTCTAAGGATCAGCCACTCAGCACATGGTGACCGGGACTTAGAGGGTCTGGCGGCAGGAAGTGAAGGGGGTCTTTCTTCTCAGAAGGAGCCAAGAGAGGGATGAGAGAAGATGGGGCGCATGCTTCATGAGCACCAGCCATGAAGTCTGGCTGCCTGATGGCCAACAGCCAGCCTGGAGACTTCTCTTGGGGAAGGACATCTGCAGATCCTTGAGACATAAGGAGTGCAGGAAACTTGAATTATCTCCTGGAGTTTTGTGTGAGTTCATGGAAGACAAGGGCTTTGGCTTCGGGGAAAGGGTTAGCAACGGAACCGTGTGTTAGCCTAGGTAGCCTGTGTTAGATTTCTTTTGATTTTGTGCTTTTGCAAATCCTTACAATTGGTCTATAGTGTTTTTATCTAAAGTGTAACTAAGAGCCCTTTTATCCAACCAGGGCTCTGTAGAAGTCTCTGTATCCTGTAAAGGTGCTTTTAAAGGTTCCTTGACACTGGAGGTGCTTTTTGAATTATCTTTGCAACTGGGTAACCACAATTTTTAAAAGTGTGCCACTCCAAATACCAGCTGGAGTGCTCTTTGAAAGTATTCTTGCAAGTACTGAATGTTTCTGTTACCTGTCACTAAAAGCTGAGAAAGCCTCAGACTGAAGAAGTCTGTAGTATTTTGAATAGGTTTTCCCCCCTCTTTTTGTTCTTTGGATTTTACCTGCCTATGAGTGGGTTTTTAACACAAAAAAAGGGGTTTTTTTTCTCTGGTGCAAACATGCCTTAATGTTAATTGTTCAGCAACCTACCATGTTTTCCCACCATGTGGAAGCTGCATGTGGATGTGTTTTTGTACTTTTCCATTGGTAAATGAGATGAGGAGAGTTTCCTTGGAATTTTGCCCACTCCGGGGCGGGGGGGGGGAATAAACTCTGTTTAAAAAGTGGCAGTGGTTTATTTATAATCCTTATACCTTTATTTGGTATAAAGGAATAGCCTTTATCGAGCAAACATGGAGGGAATGATGCAGCATTTTTCTTTCCCCCACATGGGGTTACTGTTGCCACAAAATATCACCCAAAGCAAAGTTTTTATGTGACTTAAAGCTTCTTGCCTGGGATAAATATCTGGGGGATTTAAACAGCAGCATAAATAATTTTGATAAGGCTGGGAGAACTTTGAGGGGGTTCTGCATAGCCCTAGCTGAGGCCAAACAAAAACAAAAACATGAATGTAGGTTTTATGACTGTGCTCTTCTGACTCTTGACACTATTTGATGTTATGTCAAAGTGGATGCCATGTACTCATGGAGAAACCTGCCACATGATGGGCAGCATTCAGCGTATCTAATGTGAGAGCTGTCAGAAAAATGAACCCACAGCAGGGGTGGCCCAAATTACTCCAGTGTGTGAAGTGAGACACCAAATACTATGTTAACTGATGACCCATCAAAGACTACCTTACCTGATGACCCTGGTGGGGACCAGCCCATTTTCAAAGCTGAGGGAAGTTGCCAGCAGACATCTCTTCTCTCCTTGTGCTTATGCCAAGCTTTGCAGAAAGTGTGAGGAGAGGCCCTCTGTGCAAAGTGTGAAAGAGTCCAGGTGATGCTGTAGAGCTGCTCCGATGGTGGCCAGGGGGCAGCTTGCCACCTTGCTGGTGTTGCAATAATCTGCCACCTGAGGCAGGTGCCTCACCTTGCCACATGAAAGGTGCTCACAGCCATATTTCAAGCCAATTTTGTAGCTCTGCAGTTCATGAGGTTCCATTAGAGTTTCATTTGGGCATATTCCTAGTCTATGTAGTCTATAGTTCTAAGAGAACTGGATATTAAATGTCTTTTGCCTCAGTTTGTAGAGGAACCCCATCATATGTACACTGAATTCTGTTTTTGGTGTCCCATTAAAAATCTGACAAAAGAACACCACTGACTGTAGACTCTTCTCTTGGTGACACAGTGGAGGGGTAGGGGAGAGAAAGGCGCAGAGTTCGCACAGAGGACAAAAGTGGGAAAAGTAGCTGTCTAAATCATATATCGTTAAACTGATGCTCACTGAATTACCTCTCTCCAGGGCTGTCAGAATATGTGGTTCCCTTCCAATATGATGTGAAGGAAATGCCTTCTGGCCTCTGAAATATTGTTTGCAAGGCCAAATGTGCTTTTTCACAGTTTCCCTCCAGAAGTTGCTAAGGAGCATTTACTCCAATGTTCTTTTTTGAAGCAGCAGAACTACGAAAACATGAAGTCATACACATGTAAAATCCAACAGCTGCAAGCCGTTTTAGACAAAAATAAAAACCATGTTAGTCCAGAGAAAAGTGTTTACTTCTGCAAATACAGATATACCCCAGCTATTCTCCCAACAGTGAAATTGTATGGAGTAATCCAGAAGTCTTCTTCACTGTAGGCAGCTCCACACTTTCTATGAGGCAACACATACACTTATGCTCCCCCTTCTCCTGTTTTCATCTGGTTGGCCAGTGGAGTCTACATGACACATGGCAGAGAGAAATATTTGCCTTGGCCCATGCGCTTGGAAGAGAGAGCACCTTTGCCACAATCATATATTCACTTTGCAGCAGGAAACTTTTCCTTGCCTGAGAGGATGAGCCATTTTTTCTATTCTGCCTGAACTTCACAGTTTCCTTTGATTTCAGTTCTTCTCTCTTCTGCTAAAAAATATTATTTTTTCCACCACTGAATAAAATCCATAAATACATATTTTTCAGGTATGTTCACATATTTCTTACTCAAACAGCTGATGCAATTCTACATTGCAAAGTACATGTTTAAATATGTGTTTGTTTTTTGCAAATGCACAGAATACATAAACTGTAGATATATCTTACACAGTCCAGTCTGCTGTGAAGTGGGAGGAGTGCAGAATCATTCCTTCCCTCACAAATATAATTAAGATTGGAATTCAGTAAGAACCCTTCTATAGGGTCCGTTCTGTGTTCTCTCTGGTGGTGACTTATTTTCCCAGCTTTTTCTCTTCCCAACTGGTCAGGCAAGAGAAATCTTCCTATTTAGGGGTGAGTTGAAGAGCGGAATTTCATTTAAAAAAATTAAACAGTGCACCACTCTTTTGAGAGTCTTTAAGGGGATGCTCTGAAAGGGTGTCAAACCATTCATCTATTCAGAGTGAAGGCAATGCTGATTCAGGGATCATTGCCTTCAATCAATTGGCTTCATTTTTCTTTAGCAATGCCATCATGTAGCCAAAACTGATTATGGGCTATGTAGTGTTGTGATGTCTTTATTATGTGATCCCTGATTGGCTGGGGTCATATAGTTAAAGATAAAGATGCCTTAACCCCAAGGGGGAAATAATGCCAAAGCAGCAGCAAGCAGATCAGGGAAAATCAGTACAGATGGTCAGAGGCTCATTTTGGGGCACAGTTGTATAACTGCTTCACTCATACACACAAGGAAATCTTAAATCGATTTAACTAAAGGTTTATTCTGCAACAACTCAATTTTCTCCTGCTCCTTTCCCTCTTGATTCCTCCCCCACACTTGCTACAGGATCTTCACTGAGACCAATGTCCAAATAAACAAATGGCAAAAGATTACTGAATAGAATACAACAGGCACCTAAAAGGGCCATTTCATCTGAAAACCCCAAATAAAGACATTTGAGCCCTGGTCCCAATACCACCACCATTTCCTTCTGTAATTGCTAACTCCTCCTTCAGTTCTTTTTTCTCTTTCCTGGTCAAGCAAGCAAGAGAAGTCACTATAATTACTACCTGACCACTAGTACTTATTCCAGTTATGTAGTAGATCTAGTGCCTAAAAGCTAGACAATATAGAATAGATAAAATACAAATATGATGAATATTTATATACTGCTTTTTAAAAAAAGTTCCCAAAGTGGTTTACATAGATATACATAAATAAAATTGCTATCTGTCCCCAAAGTGCTTACAATCTAAAAAAGAAATGTAAGATTGACACCAGCAACAGACATTGGAGGGATGCTGTTCTGGGGATGGATAGGACTAGTTGCTCTCCCCCTACTAAATAAAGAGAATCACCACTTTAAGAAGGTGCCTTTTTGCTCAGTTAGCAGGGGACAATATAGAACAGGTAAAATAAAACACAACAAACCCTTTGGATGAACCTAATAAGACTACACACATGTAAAAATACTGCTACTTGTAATTTGTACTGCTGTTCTTATTAACCTTTCCTTCTCTACATTTGACTACTTACTTCCTATTAGGGATGTGCAAAGTCAAATTGATTTGACTCAAATCTGGGTGATTTGAGTAATTCAAATCCAAATCAAGACACCCTTTAAAAGGGCAATTTGATTTGAATTCAAATCAAATTTTCAAAATGCAATTTGAATTCAATTTGAGAGTTGTTTGGCACCTTTTAAAAACCATTCAGGCCCCGATTGGTTTAAAAAGGAGCCAAAACAGGGTCAAATCAATTTAAATTCAATTTGAGTTCAAATTGAATTTTTGGACCAGATTCAAATTTGATTCAATTTCAAAATGAATTTTCAGAATTCAATTTGAATTCAAAATGAATCAAAACATTCATTTTGTGCAAATCTCTAATTCCTAGAGCTACTAATTTACTGCTCCCTACCTATGTTGCACATTAATTTCATGCCTGTAATAAATTAAGCTCATCACCAACCAGATTCCAAGTGGCCACCCCAGCACCATGTGATCATGATCATGCATGCTTCCAAATATGCCTCTATATCAGCCTAAAGGCTGAAGCTGTCCCTTAGATTCCAGAAATGCCACTCTATGCTATGATCTAAGACCACACAAGGTAACTCAAATTAGATGGAATGGAAATAGAACAACACTTTAAAAGATAAATGTAATTAAAACGTTCATTTCCATTGAGTATGTTGAGCCATTTCAATCAACAGAAGTATCAAACTTATTATGATGAGTCTCCCCTTTTTTGAGATCCAAATTAGACAGTAGAAAAAATTAGTTTAATCAGCACAGAAACACAGATCAGACCTGACAATGTTTATCATGGCCAAAGGTCCCTTGTATTCCTGCTTTCCCCCACCTGCACCAGCCCCAACTATAATTGCTTTTGACTGGCCCAATCATGTTGTCCTCATTGTAATGTCATTACAGTTTATGATTCCATAAGGCACTCAAATTGATTTCTGTTTGCACTTACTTCACATTTCTTTTTAATGCCAACCCCGAACTCTGTGCGTTCCTTTTTATTAAATACAAAATGGCATCATTTTTGTTGTTGCTGTTGATTACAATTAGATCTCATTTTAGCTTTCATTATGCAAGGGCTTTCTTGTCATAATTAGAACCATGTGGATCTTTTAGGTGCATTCCAACTAAGCCTGTACTCTAAATGTCAAGCTCAATGAAAGCTTTGCAAAACCACATGGAAGAGCAAAGCTATATCGCTTTGATTGGAGTCAACAGCATCATATATTAAAGCCATATTCTGTCAAGCCCTGCAGATCAAGCAGCAGTACTCGCCTCTCCTAGGAACAGAGGAAGCTGCTATATACTGAGTCAGACCGTTGGTCCATCGGGCTCAGTATTGACTACACTGACTGGTAGTGGCTCTCCAAGATTCCAGGCAGGAGTCTTTCTGTGTCCTACCTAGAGTTTCCAGGGATTGAACCTTGGGCCTTCTGCAAGTGCTCCACCACAGTGCCACAGTCCCATTGCCATCTTCTCCTTAGGAGGAGGATTCCTCTGGATCCTATGTTGTCGGGAGATCCCAGGGAGTCAATCTCATGCCACTGCCTACCATATAATGCCAACATTTTTACATTAAAAATGTATACTGTATTCTGCTTTTTCACTCATTATTAAGCCTGGCCCTCAATGATGTTAAACATGCTGGCTAACATCCAGATTGATGCTGCACAAGTGTCACAAACAAGGATGCACACACACACGAAGGCCACATAGCTGAATGGATGCTCAAAGTGGCGAACTCTCTTGAGATCTTGGTCCACTTGCACAAGCATAGCACTTCCACAACATGAAGAAGAAAGAAGAAGAAGGGGGCAAGCCCCTGCCCCCGACAAATGGCTTGCCCCCACCTCCCAATTCTATTTCAGAAATATAACATGTGCTACACAGCTCTCCCACCCATAAATGCACTTTGCCCCTTCTGTACTGCCCCAATATTTTTCTGCTGCTAACACTCAATAGCAAATAGCTTCAAATTATTCCCTGCAACACAAATGAAGTGAAGAAGAGGTTTCATAGCAGTAGTCACTCCACAGATTGCCCAAGATGATCAGAACATAAGAACAGCCCTGCTGGATCAGACCCGAGGCCTATCCAGTTTAGCATCCTGTTTCACACAGTGGCCCACCAGATGTCTCTGGGCAAGAACTGAGGGAACCTTGTTCCTTTAGTGCAATAGTAGTCTGGAGTGCAAGCGGCCGGCGTAGTGGAATTTCCTAGTATATTACACTAGTACAGCATCAGTTGGAATGTCAGCCACAACTGTCTATTTGGGGTTTGTGTGTTCATCTTAAAATATCAGATGCAAACAGGTCCTTGGAGTTACCATTTGCTTCAGTAGCATCTTTGGGGACCCATAGCAGCATCAGAGGGCATTTTGGAAGGGAAAATAGTGCAGATTTATTGCATGAACACTGCAGTTAGTTCAAAATATCCGGTTGCCAACTAGGACCAATCAAGGGGAACCTATCTGAGTGTGGTTCAAACAGTTACACTGTTTTCTGGGTCAGTTCCCAGGCTCAATGCAAAGTTCTGTGGAGGGCTTCTTTAAGGAAAATTCAGAATTTCATGACATGCAAGTAGAATTTGTGTGCAGTGTGCACTGCTACAGCACACAGCTGTGCATTCCCCTTGTCTATGCACAAAATTTGATTTGCTGCCTAGAATCATGTTACATGATGTTGAGAAGAGTGGGGGGAAATTCTGAGAAATGGAAATTAGGCAGCACTATTGCAGGACAGTGTTCACACTCATTGATGAATGCTCTGTGGAGAGTAGCAGTGGAATCCTCAGAAAACATATTTTGTTGCAGGGGGAAGAGAAATGGGTCTGTTTGAGTCATGTCTGGGTTATAGAGAAACCTGAACAATCTATATATTTAATTCTCTAAGATGTACCTGTGGCTAATCCCACGCATGGCAGCTCTCGCAAGAGTTTGGCGGGCTGCCGGATAGCCACGGGGACAGGGAAGAAAACAGCCATGGCGGCCGGCAGAGGCGGCCTGCTGGTGGAGCTGCGCTGGCGGGACGAGAAAGTGAAGCTGTGCCAGCAAGAGGACGTGGCCAGCCAGTGGAGCCGCGCCAGTGGAAGGAGGCAGCCGGTGGAGGCAGGCAGGCGGCCTACGGGAGGAGGTGGCGGCGGGTCAGCTGGAGGCAGCTGGTGAGCAGGCGTGTGGGAAAGTAAGCATGGGTGGCCGGCCAGTGAGAAAACAATGGCGGCAGTGGGTGGGAGAAAATGGCTGGGCCAAACTAGAGGCACAGATGCTCTGCACCCGGACCAGCTAGTTCACTTTATTTGTCTCATTGTTATTAGTCATGTTTTATACCATCTAATACTATTTTTGCATGACTTGGATTTTGGAAATGTAGAAATGTTCTCTTAGAACTGCACATTTTGTGTCTGGTTGCACTATTTTTTTTTCTTTCTTTGTTTGTTTGTTTAAAAGTCCTGTTCCGGTGCTTATTTTAAAGTCCTTCATGGTGTGGGTACTGGGTACCCATACTGTAGGTATGTCTATTTTAACATTGGCCTGAGCGGATGGAGATAATCTGTGAAGGCTCTCTCCATGCCACTGCTGTCTGCATAGCTTCCAACATTTCTCCAATGAAAAGAGGGACGTGCCCATGAATATGTAGGAGGTGTGGCCAAGTAACCTGGGAGGCATGGCATACAAAAGTGACTACAAGCATATTCCGAGTGGAAAGCAGGTAATCAAGTGCATGTCTAGGACTTGATTCCAAATTTCCAATGCAGATGAACCAAGCTGGGGTGAGGAGTGTGATGACTGAGATGAGGCCCTCATCAGTGATGGCACCCCAAGTTACAGAATCCTCTCCCAAAAGAGCCTTGCCTGGCAGCTAATTTTGTGGCCTTTCAGTGCCAGACAAAATATCTTTTTTAAATTTTCCAGACATTTTAATTTGTGCTGAGGCTATTTCAGTGTTACCTTTATATCTGCTGTTTCATTTTGTATTGTTTTGATTGCTGTTTTATGGTTGGTTTGGATTTTATTGAATTCTCTAAGTCATCCTAGAAAACAGTTATATTGAAGTGTGGCATATACTTTTAAAATAAAATAAAATAAAGTCCCTTCAATTTTGCCAGGAAACTTCAATTTGACAAGAAGTTCCTGGCTCTCTTGTCAGCAGTTCAAACTTTGATAGTGCCTCTTGAAAATGGAATTTCAGCAACAAAATTAGTAAACTTGACACAATCCATGTGCATTTGAGGATTTCATATTTGAGAAATGTATGACATTTTGAACAGTGTTATGTGTGTATTTTTTTTTTCCCATGGAGGAATTAAATTCAGATGAAACTGTTCTGAATTTCTTCCAGAGATATGCATGGTAACTTTAACCTAGCCCCTGAAGGATATTTTGCATTCTGCTCAATATTCAAGGATGACAAAGCAGCAGTAATTATAGAGGAATTATAAAGCAAGGCAGTGAAAGATTTAAGAAGATAAAAAAATGAATATAAGACTTGATCATCGTTCCTGCATTCATGCATTCAAGAGCAAACTCTAATAATAGGTTTTATATAATTTAGTAGGCCTTCATGTGCAATCCAGTGACAGAAAACCAAGACGGAAACTTAAAACCATGAGCAATTAAAAATAAGAAAATTCTACCTAGAGCATGCTCCAGGCCTCCATGATTTGGAACCAATTCATCTTTAATTTGGCACACTTTATCCCAAAGCTGTAACTAGGCCTTTTGATACATGGGGCAGGCCCCCAATTTTGTACCCCTGCCTGCCAGACTCTGGTGTCAGAGCCACACAAATTCCATCTGGTATAATTTATGTAATAACTGACAAGTTGAAAGACTAAAACAGGCATTTTGAAACTGACCCTACATGGAGCAGTTGGTAAAAATATATAATTATATATTAAGAATATTCATGGGCCTTTATTTTATTGTATTGCATTTCTATTTCATGCTATAAGGCTGAACTGAACATTTTCCACATCAACTGTTCAATCAAAAGTAGAGATTCTGCTCCTCAACCATCTTGAGCCTATCTTTTTCATATATAGATATAGATAGAGATAGAGATAGAGATAGAGATAGATAGAGATAGAGATAGAGATAGAGATAGAGATAGATATTTGTTGCAGTAACTCCTCCACTCTTTATTGCAGCTTCAGTGACATCTTTTTCTCTGTTTTATTCCTCTTCAGTTGATCCTAGCCAGGTAGGCATTGTGTGCTGAATATGGTAAATGTCGCACTGCTATATAGGCAATCAGATCTGGCTATTTGCTGATGTCACTCGGGGCAAATGAAGCCCATTTAGAGTGAGGGGGATGCGTTCTATATTATACTGAAATGGTAGTGCCAGTATAGTTAAGATAGGGAGTTGTTTCAACATTCTGCCATTATAAGCCCTGAACATTCTATTGGTCATAAAATCAAAAGCACCTGTCAAATCTGCATGACCATAAGCATACATCAGCTGCTTGACAAAAGACGCCAGTCCTGCAGATGTTGTGCAGAGCTATTTAAAATGACAGAGATACTGCAGCTAAGAGCAGATTCACATGTTTGTTATATTTTGGGGGCATCAGATAACCCACCTTAATTTATTTAAATGTCCCATTATTTATTTATTTATTTTAATTCAGGTATCTGCATAATCTTTTTGTTCTGGGGAAAAACATAATCTTTTGTGTTCTGGGGGAAAGAACACCAATCCAGTATTTCCCGAGTTATTCGCCTCTGAACTAATAGGCATAAATTCATCAGCGGCATCTCTAGCAAGACCAAGACAGAGTCTGGGTGCATCATTTCAAAAGTCAGCATAACAAATTAGACTGTACAAAGTCTTTCAGTTTATATGGCATGGAAGTTGGAGTGGACACCTTAAGTTGCAATTTCCACACTTTAAAAAACATTCATGAAAATTTAAAGCATCTTAATTCTTGTTTTAAACCAAAGATTTTGGGATGACTGCATAGGTCATATAAGTGATCTTAGTGAGTCACAGATCAAAAAAATTAATTCTTTCATAACCTTTTTGCAATGACCCCTTAAAACACCATGACGGAATCTTAGCTTCCATCTGGAGCAAGATAAGCATCAGCCTCCATCCTGGGTCAGAGAAGTAGTCTATGCAACCTGAGTCTTGTACAGAGAGCCTGGGAAAAGTTCACTCCATGCTCCTGCACACTAAATGAGGCTAAATCTCCATTTGGAACAAACAGTGTCCTGGAAGAAAAGGTAGGCCAGACAGCCATGCCCTAATGCAATCACAGAAGTTCCTGGTCACTTAATTAGATTTGGCCTACTCAAGCCCTTTTGTTCTGGCACTTATTACTACTATATGAATATGTATATACTGCTCTTCAACAAAAGTTCTCAGAGCGGTTTACATAGGAAAATACATAAATAAGATGGTCACCTGTCCCCAAAGGGATTTGAACTCATTCTCCCTGGTTAATCAAGTCCTTATCGTCGGTATAAATAGCACAATTTTAGTGGCAGGCAGGCTCAAAAATTAATAATCCAATTCCAGAATACCAATAAAAATAAAATTAAAGTTCCAGACACAACAACAGAAAGATAGGGGGAGGAGAAAAATCAAACAATCACAGAGCTCCTTGCCCAAGCTGCTACCAGGGAGGAGCCATCTTAACTCCTACTCCGAGTGTCCCAGTCTAAAAGAATCTTAAGTCCAGCAACAGCCACTGGATAGGACCAGTTGTCTTCCCCTGCTAAATATACCTCCATCCAAATAGCCCTGCCTCACCGATACATCCCCCTCAATAAAACTTCTAAGCACAAGACTTTTCCATCTCTATAGTTCTTCAACTCAAACCCCAATATTTTCATGCCTTGGCAGCTCTCTGAACTCTAACCCCCAAGAAAAGCTCTATAAACAGCCACAACTAGTGGACTTATGTGCGACTCCAGACTATAGCGGACACTCAGCCCTGTACTACCCTGGAATTCTACCCAGCTGGGTGCCTGAACCTGGATCCATCCTTCTGCATCTCATGAACCTCAAGCATGGCTAGAAACTAAGTTTCTTCCCTGAGCTGAATCTCTAAGAAATCACTGAGTAGAATTTCTACACAAGGGCAAAGCTATGATTGGGCTTGTCTGCACAGCACTCTGTACCCTAAACATCCCTAGTTCCCTGAATGGAATCACATGGACTAGAAAGGTCAATATATGGGCTTGTCACAGGTCCCGCTGCACCTATCTGCCCAGGAACCCTCAGTGCTTCCCTGAGTGCTAAAAAAAAGGTAGTGTGTCTTAGTCCTATCTAGACCCCAGTATCCACCCAGCAGCTGACTGCTTTTGGACTGAAGTGCCTGCCCAGATGGACTCCAAGCTTTATTGCTTATAGAGCTGTAGATGCTGCTGCAGTGTAGAATCCTGGATGTTTGCAGCTGAAATCCACCCCTTTTACATTGCTCTCAAGACAGAAGGATTCTAGAAAAGGTAAAGAGAGGCTCTCTTCCTTTCTTCTACACTTCCAAAATCCCTCACTCAACAACAACACTTTCCTCTTCCTTGTATACAGTATGTGCCTCTCCAGCCACACCCATGTCTTGGCCGTCTTGTTTTGCTCATGAGTAGGCTCTAGCTCATGAGCTGATTATTACTTGTGAGCAGGCCATTACTCACGAGGAAGCCTTGCTTGATGTCAAATCATTATTTTTTGCTGAATCATGGCATAGAGTTGTATTTAAGAGCACGACTCAGCCATTTCTTGTTTAGCACTGAAGCTGATGTTTTACATCAAATTGTCTGCTATCTTGAATGCCTGTTCTTGTTTTTGTTTTAAATATTTATGCATTAAAAAGGACTCAAAATAAGCAAATCATTATGTCAAAGGGTGGCATATAGCCTGCCCAGCACCTCCACTATAGATAATTTGTGGTACATACAGCCTGCTGGATCAGGCCCAAGGCGTATCTAGACGAGCATCCTGTTTCACACAGTGGCCCATCAGATGCCTCTGAGAAGCCCATAGGAAAGATGTGATGGAATGCCCTGTCTCTTGCTTCTGCTCCCCTGCAACTGGTATTGAGAGGCATTGTGCCTCTGAGTCTGGAGGTGGCCTATAGTCACCAGACTAGTAGCCAGTGATCGACCTGTCCTCCATGAATTTGTCTAAGCCCCTTTTAAAGTCATCCAAGATAGTGGCCATCACAACATCATATGACAGAGAATTCCATTGATTAGTTATGCACTATGTGAAAAAGTACTTCCTTTTGTTGGTCCTAAATTTCCTGGCCTTCAGTTCTACTGTTGTGAGAGAGGGAGAAAAATTTCTTCTGTCCACTCTCTCTACTCGATTCATAATTTTATACACCTTTATCATGTCTCTCAGTAGTCACCTCTTTCCCAGCCTAAAATGTAGGGGTGTGCAATTTGGTATTTTCGGTGTTTCGGTTCGGACCCGAACCGAAACACCCCTGTTCTGTGCCCAAATTTTGCTCACCCAAATCACCCCCGATTCGGTTCAGATTCAGATTTACCCGAATCTGAATCTGAATCTAATCAGGTAAGAAAAATGGGTCCTGGGGCCAAAAGAGAGGAGTGTGGTGGTAGTGCCCAATGGGTGGAGGCTACCACCCAAATTTCAGGGGGATTAGGCAAAGGGCTGATTTTGGTGATTTTTTGAAGTTTTAGTGCCTTTGGGGCAGATCAGGGGCAGAAAGTGGGATTTGGGCCAGAAGAGTGGGGTGGGGTGGTAGTGCCTAATGGGTGGAGGCTACCACCACAATTTCAGAGTGACTGGGCAGAGGGCTGATTTTTGGTGAATTTCTGAAGTTTACGTGTTTTTAAGGTTTTCCCCCATTAGGTAGAATGCAGGGTGTATCACTTCACATTGGGGGGAAAGGGGTGGCCTAGAGCGGGGTGGGGTTGGTGGCAGTGCCGGGTAGGGTAAGGAAGCTACCTGAATTTTTTCAAAGGATTAGGGCAGAGGGCTGATTTTTGGTTAATTGTTGAAGTTCATGTCTTTAAGGTTTAGATTCTATGCTAGCAAATTAAAGTGGATTCATGGTGTCATTGAAAATCTCATTTGCTATCATAGAATCCACACTCAGAATACCTCAGAAACAACAGAACCCTGTACGCCATGGGTTAGAAACCCATGGGGGTGGTTGGCACCCTATGTGCACTACACCACCACGCGCTCTGGGCAACCCCAGCACCCCCCAGGTGCACTTATGGGGCTGCTGAAAGCTCCATTCTATTATAAAGGAAAAACCTTAAAGATGCGTAAACTTCAACAATTAACCAAAAATCAGCCCTCTGCCCAAATCCTTTGAAAAAATTCAGGTAGCTTCCTTGCCCCTACCTGGCACTGCCAGCAACCCCACACCGCTCTAGGCCACCCCTTTCCCCCCGACGTGAAGCGATACACCCTCCATTATACCTAATGGGGGGAAACCTTAAAAATGCGTAAACTTCAGAAATTCACCAAAAATCAGCCCTCTGCCCAATCACTCTGCAATTGGGGTGGTAGCCTCCACCCATTAAGCACTACCACCAAAACCCACTCTTTTGGCCCAGATCCCACGTTATGCCCCCTATCTTCCCCAAAGACACTAAAACTTCAGAAATTCACCAAAAATCAGCCCTTTGCCCAATCCCTCTGCAATTGGGATGGTAACCTCCACCCATTAGGTACTACCACCCCACCCCACTCTTTTGGCCCCAGGACCTTTTCAATTAAAGTAAAAGGAAAGCAATTTCTGCATTGAAATCAATGGAGGCAAAAAGGCGGGAAATTCAAAGAGCCGTCAAACTGAAAACGGAGGGGGAAGCAGAAGACAAGGCTGGCACTTTTCTAGGGCACAAAAAGGAGACCCGAAACACCCGAAAAATTCGGACCCGAAACAGGGGTGATTAGTTTCCGGACCAAAAATTATCGGGTCTCATCATGGGTGATTCGGTTCGGCTCCGAATTACCCGAAATTGGTCGTTTCGGGCACAGATCGTTCTGTGCCCGAAACGTTTTGCACAGCCCTACTAAAATGCTTCAGATGCTGTAGCCTTGCCTCATAAGAAAGGTGCTCCAGGCCTCTGGTAATCTTGGTTGCCCTCTTCGGCACCTTTTCCAGTTCTACAATGTCCTTCTTTAGATGTGGTGACTAGAACTGTAGCAAGATTGGAGTGCGCCCAGAGACAACATTTTAAAATCCACCCCGCCAATGAAGCTCAGCTCAGGAAGTAAAGAAATCTTAAATGAGGCTAAATAGTGGTAACAAAAAGCATAGTAAAATTTACACACACACACACACACACACACACACACACAACCTATGTGCCACAATAGAACATCATCCTATATTGTTTTTAAAAAGGTTTTGTAAATTGTGGACGATGCAAGTCATTTAATGGTACTAGAGAAAGACCTAAGAACATAAGAACAGCCCTGCTGGATCAGGCCCAAGGCCCGTCTAGTCCAGCATCCTGTTTCTCACAGTGGCGCACCAGATGCTTCTGGAAGCCACAGGCAGGAGTTGAGGGCGTGTCCTCTCTCCTGCCATTACTCCCCTGCAACTGGTTCTCAGAGCCATCCTGCCTTTTGAGACTGGCGGTGACCCACAGCCCTCCGACTGCACCGTTTCCAGTTCTACAATGTCCTTTTTAAGATGTGGTGACCAGAATTGTATGTAGTACTCCAAGTGTGGTCACACCATCATTTTGTATAAGGGCATTATAATATTAGCCATTTTATTTTCAATCCCCTTTATAATGATCCCTAGCATGGAATTGGCCTTTTTCACAGCTGCCGCACATTGAGTCGACACTTTCAATAAGCTGTCCACCACGACCCCAAGATCCCTCTCCTGGTCCGTCAACGACAGCTCGGATCCCATCAGCATATACTTGAAGTTGGAGTTTTCGTCCCAATGTGCATCACTTTACACTTGCTAACATTGAACCGCATTTGCCATTTTGTCGCCCACTCCCCCAGTTTGGAGAGATCCTTTTGGAGCTGCTCACAATCCATTTTGGATTTCACTACCCGGAAGAGTTTGGTATCATCTGCAAATTTGGCCACCTTGCTCCTTTCTCCAACTTCTAGATCATTTAGGAATAAATTAAAAAGCACCGGTCTCAGCACAGAATCCTGAGGGACCCCACTTCTTACCTCCCTCCATCGTGAAAACTCTCCATTTATACCTACCCTCTGTTTCCTGTCTTTCAGCCAGTTAGCAATCCACACATGTACTTGTCCCCTTATCCCATGTTTCCTCAGGAGTCTTTGATGAGAAACTTTGTCAAAAGCTTTTTGGAAGTCCAGGTATACTATGTCAACTGGATCACCTTGATCCACACACTCGTTGACACCCTCAAAGAAGTCCCCAAGATCTGGTCAGTCACCAACAGCTCTGACCCCATCAGTGTGTATGTGAAGTTTTTTGTGCCAATATGCATCACTTTACACTTCCATGCACTGAACTGCATTTGCCATTTTGTCACCCGCTCACCCAGTTTGGAGATATCTTTTTGGAGCTCCTCACAATCTGTTCTGGATTTCACTACCCTAAATAGTTTAGTGTCATCTGCAAATTTGGCCACTTCACTGATGAACCAAACTTCTAGATCATTTATGAATAAGTTGAAGAGCACTGGTCCCAGTACAGTTCCTTGGGGGACCCCACTTTTTACTTTCCTCCTTTGTGAAAAACTGTCCATTTATTCCTACCCTCTATTTCTTGTCCTTCCACCAGTTACCAGCCTACACATGAACCTGTCCCCTTATGCCCTGACTGCTCAGTTTACTCAAGAGCCTTTGGTGGGAAGATTTGTCAAAGATTTTTGGAAGTTCAAGTATACCATAAGGCTCTCCACACAAGCAGCGTGGAGAGCCGTGAGGCTTGGGCCACTCTCCCTGCATGTGAGCAGTCAGCTCGCCCTGGGTGCCTGGATCAGCCACCCACACAATTACTGGCACTGTCATGGAGCTGGTTGAGGCGGCAGGGATTGGGGGCCTCCCGGCCCCTGGAAGTCCTAGAATGCCCCATGCAAGTGCATGGGGCATTCTGGGGAGCCCCCTGATGCTGGGAGGCTTGTTGCAGCCTCCCAGTTGGGGGTCTACTCATGAGTTGCACACCGCAGTGACACATGATCAAATAAACGGGGTTCGCTCTCTCTCTCTCTCTCTCTCTCTCTCTCTCTCTCTCTCTCTCTCTCTCTCTCACACTGTGATGCCTCTCTGATTTGCTTCCCCAACTCCAGGTCATTCTCAGTGTTTTGATCCGGAGGGCAATATCACTTCCCTAGTAACAGATTTCCTTTCGGTCTTCGTATTGCCACCCATAATGATTTGGTGGAGGATCTGAATGTGCAATTTCCATAGACAATAAGGGACAGGGCAAGTAAGGGAGAAGGAGTCCACTAGCTCCAAAATGTTGCAGGTCAGTGCTGTTCACAGTTCCATCTCTTTCCCACCTCTTGTCTTTTGAAGATCTACAGATCAGTCATATCTTTCTTTCTTTGGGGTTCTATAGGCGAAAAGTGTTATCCTATTCCACACACACTCCTACTTTTGTCATTTATTTGAATGGGCATCATAGATTGATAACGCTGCTAAAGACAAGCTTCCACTTTGTCTTCTTTGGCAGGAGCTACTGATGCTGATGCAGCATGTAACGTAAGTCATATTGTGGAAATCGACTGTGTCCTTGTAGGTCTGTGAGCTTCCTCTTACAGCCAAATACATCTATGGAGATGGATAATTAGCCAGCTGCAGTCATGATATACTGAATAGGCGGAGAAGCATTTTTTTTAGCTGTGTATTTATTTTAATTGAAATTCATAGTCCTCCCTGTTTCAAAGCTAAGAGTAGACTTTCCCCCCCAAGGGCATTACGTATTTCAGGTAAATAGTGTAAACATATGTTGGCTGACATTATGAAGAAAATCACTCAAAGTAATCCCACTGGAATTAAAAGGACATCTTAGGCTTGGTCTACCTTGTCCTTTCAATTTCAGTGGGGCTACATTGAGTAAGTTCCTTCATGTCAGGCACTGAAGCTCTTCTCATGATCAGTGAGAAGAGCTTTGGGGCTAACTGCAGGGAGACTGGGCTTAGCCCCCTCTCCCCGCAGACGAGGAGCCGCTTGTAGATGGGTGGCCAGATCGGCCACCCATATGAATGCCGGCTCTGTCACAGCGCAGCCCCTGGAAGTTCCAGAATGCCCTGCTCAAGAGCACAGGGCATTCTGCAGAGATACCCCTGAGCCCAACCTCCCGGTCAGGGGTCCACTCGTGTGCCGCTCCGCTCCGCAGCAACACGAGCAAAAAATGAGGATAACGGAGCGGTCGCTCTGTTAACCTCACCTTAGGGGAGGGGTAGTTAGGAGGGCTAGCCTCCTTGGGAGCACCAGGCTCGCCTGCAAGCCGGGGGGGGGGGCACGATAGCTGGAAAGCGGGCTAAGCTCCCTTAGCCCGCTTTCCAGTGATCATGAGAATAGCTTCAGTGTCTCTCACAATTGTGCCTAAGTCCTGTTTAAAATATCTTCATTAAAATAGTTATAGAGCATATATCATTATAAATGTGACTATTTGAATATTTCACTGTGTATTAAGATGCTTTCCATAAAGAAGATGGCTTACCATGAATGACTGTGTCAATGGCCCTGTGTAACATAGGCTGCCCTTGTAGAGCGCCAGGATCGCTCCCGATCCCGGTGCTTCTGCCTCACCTAACCCACCTAAGAACATGCCCTTAAACCCAGCACTGTGGTTGTGTGTGGGCTCAGGCTGCAGGCAGCCTGGTCACACACAATGCCAGGTGGCAAGAGCATCTGGCTAAGGGAGGATACCTCAATGTACCATGCTCCTGGCTCCCTGCTCTGCCACTTTCTGCAGCATGGCTTATGTACCGCATGAGTAGCAGAGCCCATAAAACAAAATCAATCGTGTGTGGTCCTTGCCAGCCCTCCTCCCCATGAGCATTTTTGGTTGTGTGCACGACCTTATTATGTTGCACACATGTAGAGGTGATTGTGTACACATCGATATGTTTTTATGCTAAGTGTTTAGGCATTCATTTGTGAGCCTGTTTATAGGCCCCCTCAAATGCATGGTACAATTAGGAAAGTGTAATACTCAACGTGTATAGAACTTAATGTGTGGGATCCTGTCACCCAAGATTGGTACTCAGGATGCCTCTGAGTACCAGTTACAGGGGAGTAACAGCAGGAGAGAGAGGGTATGCCCTCAGCTCCTACCTGTAGGCTTTCAGCGGCATCTGGTGGGCCACTGTGTGAAACAGGATGCTGGACTAGATGGGCCTTGGGCCTGATCCAGCAGGGCTGTTCTTATGTAAGAGTTCACAACGACTCCTTTTCACAACATCAAATTCTACCACAAACTGGGTTCTTATTTAGTCCATTCGTTGACAAGAAAGGCACTGTGCATGTGTACAGATCTGTATGTATGTACACTGTACACAGATTGTACATGTGTTGACCATAATGTGGGATTTGTGGTGAGTGCTCCTGGGTTTCATAGTATTTTCAAAGGATGTGGCCATTCGTGCTCCTTGGACTCCATGGGAGGAAAAAGTCATTTAAAAAGTCAAGCTGGAAGCTGCTTATGGCAGGGACTAGAGCAATAAGAACATAAGAATGACCCTGCTGGTTCAGGCCCAAGGCCTATCTAGCCCAGCATCCTGATTCACACAGTGGCCCACCAGATGCCACCAGAAGCCTACAACAGGAGTTTGGGGCATGCCCTCTCCCCTGCTGTTACTCCCCTGCAACTGGTATTGAGAGGCATTATGCCTTTGAGGTTGGAGATGGCCACCAGACTAGTAGCCATTGATAGAGCTGCCCTCCATAGAAGAAGGATAGAAGAGAGTTTTGTCTCCTGTCCCCTGCTAGTCCTGGTAAGTAGTTTTTGGAGTCGGGGCATGAGGGGGTGTATGAAGCAAAGCATTTGAAATGCAGAGCAATGGCAGGGGAGGGGGCATGCCTTCCTCTCCTGCATGTGGGCTTCCCAGGGGCATTTGGTTGGCCACTATGGGAAACAGGATGCTGGAATAGACAGATCTTGGGCCTAATCCAGAAGGCTCATCTTATGTTCGTTTGTTCCGTGCTTGGCTGAGGTCACACACAGCAGTCTACAAAGGGTCTATATAAAAAGATAACTCAGATCTCTGTGAGAGGAGAGATTGTGACATACATTTACCATGAGGATCCAAGTCGCTTGTTTATTTTTGGAAGATTATAGATGTGTTACACACTGCTGTTGCTAAAAAGGAAAAAACACACACCAGTTATTTGTTTTTGGGAAACGGTAGCCCTGTTATTTCTCTGCATTTTAAAGTAGGCTCTCCCACAGACTTGCTAGCTGCGGCCATAACACTTATTTCTTATATATTCCACCCCTTTCCCATTCCCAGCACACACAAACATCACACCCAACGGCACTGCTGCACCACGCCTCACTTTAAGTGAGATGTTGGAGTACAACTCTATTTAATCATATTAACATACTGCAGTCTGGGTTTCATGTTTCATTGATGTGGTAATTAGTTTGGGTTATGCAAAATAGCATGTAAATTGAGACCCGGGGTCGAAGAGGATTTTTTTTTTTAAAGAAGAAAGCACTACCAAATTTACTGTTACTAACTCTAAAAATAAGCCAGAGTGCATAGAAAGCGGATGGTGTCACTAGGTTTAAGCTTTGAAAATTTCAGTTAAAAGATCCCAGAACCCTCTCCCTAATTAATGGAGATATAGCTTGATGGCTCCAGCTTTTGTTGAAGTAGTCTATCTTTGATATTAGACTGTCTAGAAAACCACCAGTTTCTGTTCTTATAGATTCTAGAGAGAAATAAAATTGCTCTTCCCCCCCACTTTCTTAATGAGAAATCCTGTGCAAAATCGCTTTCCCATGTACTGGATAATTATCCTACTGCAATGTCAAAGAATCAATGTATTGGCAGGCCTTCTATTCATAGACTGAAGATCTTTAAGCACCACTTAATTTTATTTTTGACATGACTTGGGAACTACAGGTGAAACACCTTTTGCTGCAATCAAATATCTGACTTGGAGTAATAAGTAGATACAAGCATTTGAAAACAAGCAAACCATTCTGCCAGACACAGGAAAAAGCAAAGGATTCTGGGAGTTATGTCAATACTTTCAGAGCCAGTTCAGACATTACTTTAAGAAGGGGGTGGGCAAACTTGTCCCTCCAGCTGTTATTGAACTACAACTCCCATCTTCCCATCTTGGAAGTTGTAGTTCAACAGCAGCTGGGGTGCCAGACTTGCCCACCTTGGGTTTAAGACGTAGTATAGTGACCAAGAGACAGAGCTGCAGATCAGGACTTCCCTTGGCCAAAACTCACCATTGCCATGATCTTGCCAGGTGGCTTAGGCTAGACATTGCCTCTCAGCCTTAGCTCTGATTATCCTACAAGGTGAGGATAATACTTTCCTAAACGGCAAGGTTCTCAAGTTCGTTGTCACGCTTGGATCTCCACATGTTGTCAGATTACAAGTCACCATGGTGGCTGTGAATGATGGGATTAATCATCTAGCAACATCTGGGGACCCAAGTTTGGCAACCTCTGCCTTCCAGGGTTGTTGCAGGGATTGCATGGGAAGCAGTTTGCAATCTCGAAAAGCACGATATCCATATAAAGTGTTAACATTCGATAGATGCTGCAAATGTGAGGCCCACTTGGGTGCCTGCTAAAAATGGATTAGACTCATTCACATGATTGCTGGCGGGGCAGGAGGAATGTCCTACCTGGCTTTGGGAGCTGTGCACACTCCCAATTTTCAACCGTGTGCTTGCAAAACTAGGTAGAAGGACAGGAGTATGTCCATGTGTGAGGCAGCAGCTGGGTAGAACAAGCATGCCCTACCCAGTTCTCATCCCCAGCATTTTGCCAAACTAGGAGGAAAAACCATCCTACCCAGCTGCCATCTTGCACATGATCATAGTTGCCTCACCCTACCTACGTATTTGCAAGCACATGAGCTCCACCCTGGGTGGAGATGTAATTGGAGCTGGGGTCACCACCAGCTCTTTCTGGTGCTGCCACCACGAAGGGCACCTGGCAGCTGCCCCCCATGTGACGCCCCTCTCCCTGCTGCCACGGGCACCCAGTGGCACCCCGGGCAGCGGCAGCAGCCTCCTCACCACAGCTGATCAAGCATCCTGAAGTAGACTGCCCTGCTCCCACCACTCAACTGACCACCGCACATGTGCGACAGCCAGCTAAGTGGTCAGCATGGCACTCAGCTGCCTTACCGACCATGCAAATGGCTGCTGCGCATGCACAGCAACCAGCTGAGTGGCAGGAGTAGGGCAACCTACCCCGTACTGATCAGTCAGGGAAGCCACCACCACGTGCAGAGGGAGGGAGGAAATGGTGCTGCACCAGGGTGGGGTGGGGGCGATGACAGGTTGTGGGGCAGGTGGCCTGAACATGGACCGCCTATGCCCTCCCTACCACTGCACATAACCAAAAATTGGGAGCATGCAGAACTCTGAAAGCTGGGTAGGGCATTTTTCTTACCCTGCTGGTGGTCATGTGAACAAGCCCATTATGTAGGGCTGTACAAATATCTCCACCTCCCTGAAGAATGACATTGCATATTCAGACATTGATTGGCAAAAATGGAGATGAAATTTTTGCAAGCCTAGTCTAGCCTGAAATATGAGTTTACATCTGGCATTTATATCAGAGCATACCGATCAGCTCACTGTGGCTTTTTCTTGTTCCCTGTCAAAGTGCTAACCAGCTGGCTGGCCAGTAAGAAAGACTGGACTAGTACAGACCTTTCACAGCTGCAACTGGCTGAGTTGGACATCGTGGCGGAAAACTGCTTGCTTTGTCCCATTTCCCCCACAGGTCTGCAATAACTGTTCAGACACCTGTTGCTTTATTTGCGACACTTATCCACAACTGTGAATGTGTGATTTTCATTTCGGAAATCCCAAACTATTGCATCCCTAATAAGAGACCTCAAAAGGGAAATTAATTTATTAGGCAATCATATCTTAAAAAAAAAAAAATGAAACACACACACACATCTGCACACAGACACAGCATAATGTTTGAGTTGGGCTACTGATTGAGGGTGAGAAGTGCCAGAAGGTTCTGTGCAGCGAGGTTTTGTGATGCAGGCTGTAGAGTAGACACCTTGCTAAAGTAGCCAAGGGCTGGGAATCTTCTGAGCCAACCCCCCTTCTCCCCGAGTAACAATTACCGTTGTCACTGGCAGACCCACAATCCCCTCTCCTTGCTCACCATAGATGCCAAAGAATTTGTCTAAAACAAATAAAAATAGTGATAGCATGTGCCCAGAAGCCCTCCCGCATTTTAGGACCCTACCTCCTTCCCCCGATGGTTTCTGCCTTTCTTGCTTGCTGGTGCCATCTGAGATCCTTGGAGGAGCTTCTGTCCAGATAAAAAACTGAGTCTCGCCTCCCATGTGGTCCTGGTCCATTTGCTGTGCTCCACTGAGCCCTGACAAAGAACTGTGTAAAGCATCAAGGTGCTCAATACTCTTTCCTTCCAGGAACATATTTTTGTGACATGTTGTGGGCTTCAGAAGGAAGGGTTGATCATCAAAAACCACTCCTTCCGCCACTTGTCTGATGTCACAATGATTGTCTGGACCTTGGAACTGCTGCACGAGTGCACTGCTACTTTGGATGTCAGCCAATAATGATGATAGCTGCCCTGATGAAGAGAATTACTCAAAGTAGTCCCAGTGGAATTAAAAGGACATTGCCTACCTTGTCCTTTTGATTTCAATGGAATTACTTTAAGTAATTTTCCTCATCATGCCAGCCATTGATAATAGTAGTAGTTGTAATGGACTTTCTAGAACAAACAGTCTTCCTCCTGACTCTAGAAACAGATGCCCAAATATTGGAACCTGCCTAGGAAAATAATATGGTCTACCCATGTCTTTCATGTTTGCAGGGCTGAGTAAAGTATAACTCTGCTGTCTTAGAAAAGATCTTCTTTGAGAGCAGAATCTCAGCAGGAATGGCTTGAAGGCAACATTTAAGCCAGCTGTCGGATATGCTTGACTTTTCTAGAGTATGTCAGCTACACGAAGACCTAAAACTGTTGTCTGAAAGTACATTTTTCAGTCTGAGGCATATACCTCTGATGTTCTTCATCACTGAACCTCCAGTGCTGATATAAACTGACTCTATTCTCCACCAGAACAGCATCTTTTATTTTTGTTGGACTTCAGCTTTGGCCTATCAAGCTGATGCTTAACTGTACAACTCACATCCACATCTGTAGGATAGTAAATATGTGTGTATTTGTTCAATGGCTATATCAGTTCTGGCCTCTCAGGGCACTGCTGCCTTTTTAAAAAAAGGGGGAATCATTGACTCTGTCAACTTTCACTCATGCATGGCTCTTCAGGGGCTCTTATCTGTGATAGGAAAGAATGCACTATAAAGAGCCTATTATCAGTTGTATGTTTCACGAAGAACTCTGACTGGATGAAGAGAGAATTGGTCTGAAGTGTTAAAGGATCTTTTCATAGTTATGAAGCCAAAATGAGTGCCTTGTCATTATATATCCTGACTGTGAATGTGCCCCCTCAAATGTGAAGATTTATATGAGCATTATACAGTATAGATAAACTCTTAGCTGCCACTGGAAATCCCTGTCTCTGAACCTGAGGATTATTACTGTGGTTGCCATTGGACATAACGGCAAACCACAGGTCCAATGGACTTGCAGCTTGCCTTCATTCCCCTGGAACGCTCCCAGACGATTGCGAACTGTGGTCTGTGAGGCTGCAAAGAGAGAGGAACTGGCACCGGGGGCTTCCTCCTTCACATGAAGGAAAGCCGTGGCAGCCAATTGAGTAGGAGGGAGGGAGGAGCTTCCTACCCTTAGCTCCAGTTTGTCCAATATGCACAAACCAGAGGACATGGTGGCAGAATCCTGACAATATGATGCTGTCTTCATACCTGAGGTTTCAGTGGCGAAACTCAAAGCAAATCAAAGGTGGTTTGGGGTCAAAAACCAACCCATGGATTCATGCATTTGGATGACCAAAATCTTGAACTTCTGGTATGCTTGCCTCTGGTTTGTTGTTATGTCCAAGAGTGGCCTGTATGTTGAGGGGAAGTTGCACTTATGCATGGCTTAGTCTATTGTGGCTGGGGCTAGGGAGAGATGTAGACCAACAACATCTGGGGACCCAGGATTTGGAACCCCTGATCTAGGGGATAAAAGAGGTGCTCTTGCCCTTGTGCTACCCCCAAAGTGGTGACCCAAGAGAGACAACTCCTTTTGATGACACCCTCTCTGAGGCCACCTTGCCAGACATTGTACACTGGCCCAGAGCCAAATACCTGCCCCCCAGAAGTTCACTAGTCCACAGGCAGATTTTTTATTTACAATTTATCATCAGGTTGGAGTTGCAACAGAATCTTGCTCTCTCCTATTCTCTACACAGCAATGGCAATGAAGGCCAAGGGGATGCTTGGGATGGAAAACCATCCTTCGCCTGCTACAACCACTGCTTTCATAGGGCCAGTTGGGTACTTCCTTCAGAGGTTTACTAGCCCAGTAATTTACAGCAGGGAATGATTGGGGTAGTAGTTTAACAACAGCTGGGTAGCCATCTATGGCCACTTCTGTCATAGGCAGTATAGTGGCACCGCAGAAGATATGGCAAGGAGGTTTAGTGGTGTGGCCCACTTTTTCCCTCTGTGCATATAGGATTTTATAGATTCCTTATATTTATACACATATAAAGGGTTTCATTGCAGACTTTGTAAACCTTGAGATCTTGTTTGTCACTAAAAACATGGGAATCACTTTCATTCCTGTATTCATGTTTTGAATCTTATATCTTTATGTCAATTAGTATAGCAAGGCAGATATAATGTTTACTTTGAACATACCCCCTAGTTGACCACCTGGAGAAGGGAGGATAGATAAGATGTGCACCAAGGACAGTATCTTAATTAGAATGTCCTTGGCAGTTGTTCAAGTGTTTGGGTCACACGCATATCACTGATAAGCTGTACCCACCAAACCATCTCCAGGTGCTGTTCATGAGTATTGTAAAAGAATAAAAAGGCAGCAGGAAACCCCAGTATTTCGAACCTCAGCATAAACCTAAGACCCGAAAAGGTGCTGCTCAACCAGCCAGCTTCAGGGGGTCCGTCCGCCATCTTCTGGGGTTCCTGATGAGCAGAAGGGACGTATGGCATATCCTTTGTTCTGCAATCCTCTTTAGGTGTTATCCAGCTCTACCTAATAACACTTCTTTGGCATTTACCCTGCTGTGAGCTTATTGTCTTCGAATCCTAGAACCTGTTGGTCATCGGCTGGCCACCACTACCAATACAGGCAGATGCTTTGTATTATGAGGTAGTGATGGTGGTTGGACCTTCTTCACCTTGCTGATGCTTCAACACAGTCCAGCTATCTACTACTACCAATATTTATATACCGCTTTTCAACAAATGTTCCCAAAGAAGATTCAATAGAGAAGGAAGGAAGAAAGAAAGAAAGAAAGAAAGAAAGAAAGAAAGAAAGAAAGAAAGAAAGAGAAAGATGGATCCCTGTCTCCCAAAGGCTCACAGTTTAGAAAGAAACGTAGGACAGACATGAGCAACAGTTACTGAAGGGATTCTGTGCTGGGGATGAATAGGACCAGGTGCTCTCTCCAGGGGCATAACTATAATACAGCAAGGGGAGACAGTTGTCTGGGGCCCCACTGCCTTGGGGGGCAGAGGCAAGTCACATGACTGACCCCCACCCAACCGCACACCCACCCGGGCTTCCTTCAGTTGTATTCATCCTCCAAAACTGATGTGAGTGTTGGAGCCACCAGAACAGCAGGTATAGGGATAGAAGGGATAGAATCTAACAAGCCTGAAAACCTAGGTGGACTGGAGTCCTCCATAGAAACCCTGTGGGTGACTATACAAGGCCAGAAAGGGAACGTGCTACTGGGTATGTGCTATCTCCCTCCGGATCAAAATGCCGACAGTGACTGGAAGTTGCAGGAAGAAATCAGGGAGGCGTCAAGGAGAGGCAGGGCTGTAATTATGGGTGACTTCAATTACACACACATAGACTGGGTAAATTCACAGTCAGGTCAGGACAAAGAGGTCAAATTTCTAGATACACTAAATGACTGTGCCCTAGAACAGTTGGTCATGGAACTGACCAGAGAGAAGGCGACCTTGGACCTAATTCTGAGTGACACCCAGGACCTGGTGTGTGATGTCAGTGTCATCAACCCTTTAGGGAACAGTGACCACAGTGCCATCAAATTAAGCATACATGTGGGGAGTGAATCAACAAGGATGTCTAACATGGACATTTTGAATTTCAGAAGAGGAAACTTCTCCAAAATGAGGAGTACAGTGAAAAGAAACCTGAAAGGGAAATCCAGGAGAGTCACTTCGCTCTAGAGTGCATGGAGTTTACTCAAAACCAAAATACTAGAAGCCCAGTTAGATTGTATACCCAAAAGGAGGAAAGATACCACTAAGTCCAGGAGGATGCCAGCATGGTTCATGGGTACCGTCAAAGAAGCCATAAAAGGGAAGAAGACTTCCTACCAAAATTGAAAGCCCTGTCCAAATGAAGAGAACAGAAAGGAACACAAACTCTGGCAAAAGAAGTGCAAGGTGACAATAAGGGAGGCAAAAAGAGGGTTTGAGGAACTTTTAGCTAAAAGTATCAAGGGGAATAACAAAAACTTCTTTAAGTACATCAGAAGCAGGAAACCTGCCAGGGAGGCCGTTGGGCCATTAGACAATGACAGAGTGAAAGGGATTATTAAGGAGGATATGGAGGTTGCAGAGAAGCTAAATGAGTTCTTTGCATCTGTCTTCACGGCAGAGGATACTGAGCATATACCTGTTCCTGAACCAGGCTTTTTAGGGATGGAGGCCAGAGAGCTGAGTCAGATAGTAGTGACAAGAGATGATGTACTAAACTGTCTGGAAAAACTGAAAGCTAACAAATCACCAGGGCCTGATGGCATCCATCCAAGATTCCTCCAAGAACTCAAATGTGAAATTGCCGACCTCCTTGCTAAAATTTTCAACTTATCCCTTAAATCAGGCTCTGTACCAGAGGACTGGAGAGTAGCAAATGTAACACGGATTTTCAATAAGGGACCCAGGGGCGATCCGGGAAATTACAGGCCAGTTAGCCTAACGTCCGTTCCAGGCAAATTGATGGAAAGCATCCTCAAGGATAAAATTGTAAAGCACCTAGAAGAACAGGTTCTGCTGGGAGTGAGCCAGCATGGCTTCCGCAAAGGTAAATCATGCCTCACCAACCTTTTGGACTTCTTTGAGGGTGTCAACGAGTGTATGGATCAAGCTGATCCAGTTGACATAGTATACCTGGAGTTCCAAAAAGCTTTTGACAAAGTTCCTCATCAAAGACTCCTGAGGAAACTTAGCAGTCATGGGATAAGGGGAAAAGTACAAGTGTGGATTGCTAACTGGCTGAAAGACAGGAAACAGAGGGTAGGTATCAATGGAGAGTTTTCACAATGGAGGGAAGTAAGAAGTGGGGTCCCCCAGGGATCTGTACTGGGACTGGTGCTTTTTAATTTATTCATAAATGATCTAGAAGCAGGGGTAAGCAACGGGGTGGCCAAATTCACAGATAATACCAAACTCTTCCAGGTAGTGAAATCCAAAACGGATTGTGAACAGCTCCAAAAGGATCTCTCCAAACTGGGGGAGTGGGCCACAAAATGGCAAATGCGGTTCAATGTTAGCAAGTGTAAAGTGATGCACATTGGGACGAAAAACCCCAACTTCAAGTATATGGTGATGGGATCCGAGCTGTCGGTGATGGACCCTGAGAGGGATCTTGGGATCGTGGTGGACAGCTCGTTGAAAGTGTCGACTCAATGTGCGGCAGCTGTGAAAAAGGCCAATTCCATGCTAGGGATCATTAGAAAGAAGATTGAAAATAAAACGGCTAATATTATAATGCCCTTATACAAAATATGGTGTGACCAAACTTGGAGTACTACATACAATTCTGGTCACCACATCTTAAAAAGGACATTGTAGAACTGGAAAAGGTGCAGAAGAGGGCAACCAAGATGATCAGGGGCCTAGAGCACCTTTCTTATGAGGCAAGACTACAACACCTGGGGCTTTTTAGCTTAGAAAAAAGACGACTGTGGGGAGACATGATAGAGGTCTATAAAATCATGCATGGTGTGGAGAAAGTGGAGAGAGAGAAATTCTTTTCTCTCTCACACAACACTAGAACCAGGGGTCACTCCATGAAATTAATTGCCAGGAGGTCTAGGACCAACAAACGGAAGTACTTTTTCACATGACATATGATCCACTTGTGGAACTCTCTGCCACAGGACGTAGTGACAGCCAGCAACCTGGATGGCTTTAAGAGGGGTTTGGATAGCTTCATGGAGGAGAGGTCCATCAATGGCTACTAGTCGGAGGGCTGTGGGTCACCTCCAGTCTCAAAAGGCAGGATGCCTCTGAGTACCAGTTGCAGGGGAGTAATGGCAGGAGAGAGGGCACACCCTCAACTCCTGCCTGTGGCTTCCAGAAGCATCTGGTGGGCCACTGTGAGAAACTGGATGCTGGACTAGATGGGCCTTGGGCCTGATCCAGCAGGGCTGTTGTTCTTAGGTCTTTCTCTAGTACCATTAAATGACTTGCATCATCCACAGTTTACAAAACCTTTTTAAAAACAATATAGGATGATGTTCTATTTTGGCACATAGGTTGTGTGTGTGTGTGTGTGTGTGTGTGTGTGTAAATTTTACTATGCTTTTTGTTACCACTGTTTAGCCTCATTTAAGATTTCTTTACTTCCTGAGCTGAGCTTCACTGGGCGGGGGGGATTTTAAAATCTTGTCTATGGGCCCACTCCAATCTTGCTATGCCCCTGGCTCTCCCCCTTCTAAATAAAGAGAATCAACACTTCATGTGTCTCTTTGCTCAGCAGTGGAGCTGTCTCTCTCCTATCCTCTACTAGGCAGTGCTAATGAAGGCTAGAGTGATGCCCAAGATGGAAAGTGGTCCTCCATTACTTTCAGCGGTGTATGAAAATGCCTTCTATTTATTCAGACCAATGGTCCATCAAGAATAGTATTTATTCCTTAAAATTTATTTGTTTGGCCTGGCTTTCCATGGTTTTAAAATCTGTTTTAATATTCTAACCCGATTTGGGGGCTTTTAATCACTGTAACTGTTTAATTGTTGTTTTAAAATGTTTTTAAATTGTTAATTGTTATATATTTTTTAATTTGTTTTAGCTCTTTATTGTTTTAGTGGTTTGTTTTAACTGTAAACTGCCCTGAGCCATTTTGGAAGGGCGGTATACAAATCAAATCAAATCAATCAATCAATCAATCAATCAATCAATCAGAGTGTCAGGAATATCTGCTCTGACTGGTAGTGGGCTGCCTTTCCAGCAACTACTGTCCAGTCCTTTCAACTGGAGGTGCTAGGGATTGAACCTGGGGCTTTCTGCATGCATGCACATGCTCTACGATGGCCTCTTCTCAGACATACTGTTCCATTTGTGCCTTCGTTTGCCTGGTACTGAACTATGAACTATTATGAGCAGAGATGAGGGTGAAGACACCAGAGCTGAATAGTCTGTTCCCTATGGAAGCATTCAGGATTGGACCCTAGACCTTCCAAGTGAGTCTAGACTGGACTCCAAGCCATGATGTGGGGCAATGATATGTTTGTGACCCAGGGTCTATATTCAGACCCAATATGGAATGCAGATGCTGAGTATCTTCTGGAAGTTATGGCTATGATGGATTATTTCTCAAAGTCCTTGGAAGATCACATGCTCATCTCTAGAACTGAGGTTTTTTAAATAACCAGATTGTTTTGAATTACCAAATTCCAACTTTGTGTGTTGCAGAAGTATATATGAAATATATGGAACGTTGCAATGCCCAACCATCTTTCTACACGTAAGAATGACTTAATTTTCTGCCTCTCACAACTTCAGCTGGTCTTATGCATGCCTACAGTACAAGCTAATTAAATGGAGAAACGTTTGAGATACAAAGTTAATATACTAATTAAATGACAAGTATGCTTTGCAAATTGTACCTTTGGCTTCTTGTGCATTTAGAGAATTAATTAGCAGTACAATCAGGCTGCTGCGGTTGTAAAATGCCAATATGGATGTGATTTGAAGGTACTGTCACTTCTGCTTTTCATCACATCGTTCCCTTTTTAAAGATGACACCTGGGCCCTAATGAAGGTGCTTGACTCTGTCAGTTTGTCTGCAAAATTAAAATGGTTTTGTGGTGTCTCGGTAGCTTGGAGCACAACAAAATGGTATTTAAGGCTACATTGTCCCTGGCTTGACACGATCATTAAGCAGTTGTTATGGTTTTGGAAAACGGCTGACTATTAAATGGGCTCATTTCTGCAAATATACCCATATGTTCGACACTTTTGAGCAAAATGTGGAGGTAAAATTAACTGACCTGATCCGCTGAGGTATAATCTTTGAAGGCGCTGGGGGACGATCTTGTCACCCATACACAGATGCCAGGTGGAGAGGATCCTGTTCCACCCGGTCCAAAACTGTGTGGTACTGTCTTTCTTTCTTTCTTTCTTTCTTTCTTTCTTTCTTTCTTTCTTTCTTTCTTTCTTTCTTTCTTTCTTACATTTATAAACTGCCCCATCCAGAGGCTCTGGGCGGTGTACAATAACTTAACCCCCCCCATAAAAACACACAATTCAAAACACAGTGCTAAAAACAATATAAAAACAATTCAAAAACAATTAAAATCATTTTAAACCAATTAAAATACACTTAAAAACAACAACACTTTACAACACTTTACTTACTTCCCCATTCTCTGCTCTTCATTTTCAGACCACAGAAATGAAAAGACAACATCAATGATTTATTTTTAATGGGTCTCTTACTCTGGAGCAAAAAGTGTTATTTCAGGGAAACTGTTATGGAATAAGAAGTCATTGCCCCCGATTAAGACTCTTTCCTTGTTCCAGAGTAAGTCCTAAGGGGAAGACGGGTCCAGAGTAAGGGAAATAGCATGTGCAACCCTTGGTCTATTGACCCTTCACTGCACTTGTGTGGAAACCTGGTCTGCAATTTGAGCATTTTGAGTGAGAGAAGATCATATTCCAGTGCAGGGCATTACAGACTCTGGCTGCATCACTCCTTAGTGCATTGCAGCATAGACTTCCCAGCGGATCTTGCTCAGATCAAACATTTTCTTACTCTTCCATTTATTCAGTTCTGCAAGTTGCATGGAACTTTGAAAGCCTCTGACTGGGAAGTCTGTAGGCACTTTTGTATGCGGTGTACATACATATATACATTGCTTAGCTCTGAGTGAGGAAATGTGATCATTTTGCATTCAATTAACGTGGATTTTTCTCTCTCTGTCTAGTCTGTTGGTGCCCACAGAAGAAAACAGTAATAAATCATTTATATAATCAACCCAATCTTTTCTGCGGGGAAATACAGTGAAGCAGACTGTCTCATAAATTGTTTAGAATAATGCAACTCTCCAGTGATTTAGCTTGATTTGTTTGTTTAAAACATTTTTTTTTAAAATACACACACGCACACCCAGATAGAGATTTTTTAGCTTTTATTACAGTGGTACAGGGGAAGATGAATAGTTTACTTTTCAAGTCCAAACGACTGTACTAATGGGGGAATCACATCTCCAAAGGCAGGCAGGCCAACTCATGGTTTGTAGTGGTGACGGAGGGTGAGATTGAAAGGGCCAATACTGACTCAAACCCATTGGTTGCTCTAACTCAGGCCTGCTCAACTTAGGCCCCCCAGCTGTTTTTGGACTACAACTCCATAATTCCCAGCCACATTGGCCAATAGCCAGGGATTATGGGAGTTGTAGGCCAACATCTGCAGGTGGGCCAAAGCTGAGCAGCCCTGCAGTTTAACTCAACATTACCTGCACTGACCTACAGTGACCCTCCAGGGTTTCAGGTGAATATTTCCCAGCCTTACCTGGAGATGCCAGGGTTTGAACCTGGGACCTTCTGCATGCAAAGCAGATGTTCTTCCACACAGCTACCATCCTTCCCCAAAAATATATCATTGTCTTGTCTAGTGTCAGGAATTGGTCCCTCTAGCTCATTATTGTCTGCACTGATGGGTAGCACTACCCCAGGTTTCATAGATGGGTCTTTTCCAGCCCTACCTGGACATGCTGGAGAGTGAACCTGGGATCCTCAGGTGGGTGATCTGTGTGTGTGCAAAGCAGGAGTTCTACTGTTGATCCACACAGCTCTATCAAAGGTAGGGTTGGGAATGACTCCTGTCTGAAACCCTGGAGAGATGCTAGCCATTGGAGCAGACAATACTGACCTGGATGGACCAATGGTGTATCTCAGCATAAGACAGCTTCCTAGGTTTCTCCTGAAGCCATACTCTGTATTCCTTATGGCCCATTCAATCCTCCTGTCTTTGCACATGAATGGGGCAGGTTAACATTTAAATCATTTAGAAACATGGGCCTGAGAGCATCACAGGTACTTCTAAACTGGTAATTTGGGCTTCTAAACTGAAGCACTTTTGAAGCCTTTGATGGCAAGGTGGGTGATCTCCCCAGCATCTCATGACAATCACTCAAATCAAGCACTGAGCCTCCATTATAGCTTCAATTTGATACTGAGAAGACACAGAGATG
Source organism: Hemicordylus capensis (assembly GCF_027244095.1). Lineage (NCBI taxonomy): Eukaryota > Metazoa > Chordata > Lepidosauria > Squamata > Cordylidae > Hemicordylus > Hemicordylus capensis. Next base: position 10,217,962 of record NC_069658.1, on the reverse strand, counting down.
CATTCATGGGGTCTCCCCATACATGGAAAACTTTTCCTGTTGTTGCAATGTAGCTTCAGGTAATCTCTTCAGCTTTCAAAAGAAAGGCAACAGCTTCTCCTGAAAAAGAGCAACCTGTTTCTTTTCAGTTTTACAACAAGGCTGGCCCATAGCCGCTGGCCCATAGCCACAAACTGCAACAATTCCAGCAGCCAACTTGCAAAAATCGAAGCAGCATCTTCTTTCCAAGCAGCACCAGAGAGCTGATGGCCTCTCCTCCATCCATCACGTCTCACTTTACCTGGCCATTTCTATTGCATATTCATTACTGCATTTTTGAGACGGGGCAAAAATGGAAGATGAAAAAGCCTTGTGAGACATTTTTATGAATACGAATATGACGGATATTTATATTCCATTTCCCAACAAAAGTTCTCAAAGCAGTTTACACAGAAATTATTAAATAAGTAAAATGGTTCCCTATCCCCAAAAGGCTCACAATCTAAAAACAAACAAAAACAAACAGAAGATAGACACCAGCAACAGTCACTGGAGGGATGCTGTACTGGGGATGGATAAGGCCAGTTGCTCTCCCCCTGCTAAAAAAGGAGAGTCAACACTTTAAAAAGGTGCCTTGACTGGATTCTGTTGGCAGACAGTGATGGGTGTAATACTTGCGAGCTCTTCCAGACATTATTTCAAAGGGCCTTGTGTATTAGAGACGTCACTCCCTGCCCACACTGCTTTGCAGCTGTTTGGTGGAGACCCAAGTGTCCAAATCAGGTGTCTACAAAACACGGAGTTCCAGTTCCAGCCTCCAGTCAAAAATATATGAAAAATCAAGTCATTTACATATATCTGTGAACCAAAGCTTATTCACAAGTGAATACTTGGGAATCCTGGAAACACCATGTTTTTGCTTTGGGTCAAACTAGGGACCCTGCTAGGGATGCTTTGGTGATTCATTGAGTTTGGTGTGCAGTTCTTCTGTCTGGTTTTATCCAATTTATTTTATGATGATTGGAGTAAAACTAATGAGTGCTTGGGTGCACAAATTCTTGTACAAGAAAGGATGACAGGGAGAAAAACAATGCTGAGTGTGCATCAGAATGTGTATCACAGTACACATCTGAGTGTGTATAGGAACATAGGAAGCTGCCTTCTCCTAAGTCAGACCATGGGTCCACCTAGCTTAGTATTATCTACACAGACTAGCAGCGGCTTCTCCAAGGTTGCAGGCAGGAATCTCTCTCAGCCCTATCTTGGAGATGCCAGGGAGGGAACTTGGAACCTAGATGCTCTTCCCAGAGCATCCCCATCCCCTAAGGGGAGGATCTTACAGTGCTCACACATAGTCTCAAATTCAAATGCAAACCAGGGTGGACCCTGCTTAGCAAAGGGGACAATTCATCCTTGCTACCACAAGACCAGCTCTCCTCCCAAGAGGAGGAGATAAGGTTGGGGACCTGATAAGGTTGGGGACTCGCAGAGAGCGTGCCTGTCCTGATGTCACGGGAGGATGTTCAGAAGCGCTGTTGTAACTTCCCTTAATCACATGAAGGAGTGTCCTACTAAAGAGCCCCTCCATTAAGGGGTGGCCCAAGAGCTCATCATGATACCCTCCAACATCAAGGCAGGTGTGCTCTTAGCACCCCTCCATCCTGATCCCATGTTGCAGCTGGTAGTCTGAAGTCAAACCAGTCCATTTGGATACTTTGATCATGCTTCCAGAACCATGGACACCTCCAGACTCATCCTCCAGGCCTTGACTGGCTCAGAAGAAGATGCCTTGGAGTCACCACCGGCTGCATTGGTGCTTATATCTTGGTGAACTATTCTCAGTGCATTTGCTTCATTAGTCTAGCAATACCTCATTGTGTTCATATTTCATTTTGAAATGGCCAGCCACTCTTGTCCTGCCCAATTGCTAATGGTTTGGGGGTAACACTCCTGCTATGGCACATAGATGCTGACCGTGCACCTATGAACTGAATTAGAAACTGCAAATAAAGAATTCCAAACTAACAATTAGAATCTAGCATCATTCTCTGGAGCACTTTTTTATTTATTTAAAGAATGACTTTTATTCTAGAAGGAAAGTTCCTCAGGTTGAGACACAGGACAATTTGCTTTTCAGATCCATAGAGTCTGGCACATAATTATCACTGCTCATCTTTATTAAACACGATCTCTGTCCTTGTTTTGCTCTCTTTGCTGATAGATGTAACCTCAATACTGTTGCCATGGCTACAGTAACAGTAGCTGAAAAGATTTTGTTTGTTGTAAACAAACCCAGCTATGCTAGTGGGAATTCGAGCTGAGAGCCTCCGATTCCTTACCTCCTTATAACTTAGGATTTAAAAAAAATAGATTTCCATTACCATTAATTTGACCTGGATCTGAAGCTCTCACATATATTTGTGCAAACAACACATTTTTGCAGAACCTGCAAGACAACTGTAGGTTACAAATGCCACCCACCCAGCAGCACATCCCTGTGGGGGCTAGAAATTATTTTATTTACATTCTCATATCCAGGGGTTGCCTTCCACTGCTGATGGAGGTGGGACAGCCTGAACACAGATTATTCATTCCAGAGCTTGGAGCCAAAGAGTAAACTTAAGCTGAATTTCAGCACTGGGGACGAAATGTGGAGGGAGGGACCATTTGTGTCACAAAACCACTGTCTGTAACTGCACTTAGCACTGCTTCCCATTCACTCAAAGAAAATGAAAATTTCTGAGGGAAACCTCTCCCCATCATACAATGGGAAGATGCAGAGGGGAAAATCATATTGTCTGTCTATCTATCTATCTATCTATCTATCTATCTATCTATCTATCTATCTATCTATCATTTTAACATGTATATCCCACTTTTCGCCCACGGAGCCAAGAGCAGTGAAGTGTACATGTTTATGTTTATCCTCACTGATTAGACCGAGAGATAAGCGACTGGCTCAGATTCATCCACTGAGTTTCATGTTTCAAGGGAGATCTGAACTCAGGTCTCCCTGGTCCCATTCTCTGCCACAAGATGGGTTTAAAAGAGATGTAAACAAATTCATGAAGAATGGGTCCACCAATGCCATTATGTCATAGTCATTATGTCTATATAGAATCTGCAGGTCACTCAATCCTAGTTGCTGGGGAGCAACAACATGAGAAGGCTATTGACATGAAGTTCTGCTTGTCAATAGCTTCCCAGACTGACATGGTTGGGTCATCACAGAAAGCTAGATGCTGATCTAGATCAGGGTTTCTTAACCTTGGGCCTCCAGATGTTGTTGGACTACAACTCCCAGAATCCCCAGCCACAAAAGCCATATCTGAGGATTCTGGGAGTTGTAGTCCAACAACATCTGGGGGCCAAAGGTTAAGAAACCCTGAGCTAGATGGACCTTTAGTCAGATCCAGCACAGCTCAGCTTACAATCTTAGGGCCCTGGCTCTAAGCAGCCAATATTTATTTATTTATTTATTTATATTTATATCACAACATGATATAAGATCCCAACAAAATTCATATGCAGTACACAAAATACAGTATCACATAATTTAGAGGGGGGGAAACATTTAAAAAGGACATATCACAATACGGAAGGACAGAAATATTGGGCCCATTCAGTCATTGTAATGAACTGTGGGTTCAGTGAAACCAGGGTTCTCTTGCCTGTCCCCTGACCTGCTCCCTGATGAGCCGGAGCTGTGGTCTCAGAGCCTGGAAGGGGGAGGAAACTGGCTGTGCAGGCTTTCTGAGACCCAGGAAGGAAAGCCGTCCCAGACAATTGGAAGAGTTGCCCAAACCAGATGACACAATCTAGCCTCTGGACCCCTTGGTTTGGTAAGAGTACCTTGCTTCAAACCGAGGGTTCATCTGGAGGTTTCGAGGAGGAATCAGAACTGTGGTTGGGTCCTGCAACCGCAGTTCTGATAATCTGCAGGTAGTGCGGGGCAAAATTGAGGTGGTTTTACCTAAGGTTCTGTGTGGCATCTGAAGATGGCCATATAAATAATCACCATATCAGACCAGCACAGCCATGAGAGGCCAAAGGTATAATATCAAAGGCCAAATATAATAGTGATAGTATCCTCAAATATGATGGAGGAGTGGGGGAGGAGGAATAATTGTACTTCAGAATGTAGCAGGAATAAAGGGAGAAAAACCCATGTCTGCCACTCTTAAGTGGTTGAAGAAAGGATGAGAAAAAGTTCTGATAACTATGAATATATTTCCAAGTTAGTCTTGCTAACTGAGCAAAGAGATACCTTTAAAAATTGTGATTCTCTTATATTTAGCAGGAGGAAAGCAGCTGACCCTATCCAACCCCAGCACAGCATCCCTCCAGTGGCTGCTGCTGGTATCTGCCTTATATTTCTTTTTTAGATTGTGAGCCCTTTGGGGACAGGGATCCATCTTTATTTGTGCGTTATTTATTTTTGTATGTAAACTGTTTTGAGAACTTTGGTTGAAGAGTGGTATATAGATATTGGTCGTTGTCGTAGTAGTCTTGTCAACTGGATTAAAATCTAATCCAAGTGCAGCTCAGCCATTAGAATTTGCTGTAAAGGAGTATTTACTATTGTAGCCTAATTCTCCCGTTACCTGGTCAGCATACCCTGCCTTTGCGAGGTCTCTCACTCAGGGTTTGGGGGCTCTTTTATTTATTTATTTTATATTTTTATCCTTAGATCTATATATCTGTCTTTCATACAAAAATTATCCCAAGAGAATTCAAGCCATTGCCCTTATTCTGTTTGTCTAGCATCTTCACCTGAGGGCTCTTGAGATGAAATCATTTTAAGAAGTGCAACAGGAGAAAGAAGTGCCAAAATATTTATTGTTTTGTTCCAGAGGAGCTATTACAGCTCATCTGGGTTGTTTTTTTTTAAAGCCTTTTGAATCTTAGTATATCTGCAGGAGGAATTAAGTGGCAGGCAAGGATTTGGAAAAAAAGCCAAATGGCCTGGTCTGTTATCATTCGACCAAGGATTTAAACTGAACTTGCATTCACATTAATTGGAATTGGGCCTCTAAAACTGGAAGTATTGACTGAGCTTTTGAGCAATCATAAATGACAATGTGATGCACACTAGTGATACAGCCCTATTAAGATCAGTAGTGACCCCTGTGATGGGGATCTGCAATGGATCCCTTTAGAGTAAGCACCACATTTTAAGTAGATTTTTCAGGTGAAGCTGGAAGTTCCTCCTCAGAATAAATTTGCGAGGAATTCTGAGGGAAGCAAAATGTTCAACAAGACTTGTCGTCCCCCCCCCACCAAAAAACCCTGAGAAGTGAGGCTCCTCACATGAATACCAGTTGTTAGTCAAGACAATGGCATAGGAATAATTGAACAAGGGTGTGAGGGGGACAAATATCCCTGGCCCCTATGTGAGAGGGGCCTGCTAGCTGCATGACAGCTCTTTTTTTTTTTTTTGCCCTCTCCCTCCTGCCTCTCCAACAAGATTAATCACTACTGCTGATTTATCTTGGCTTCAAACAAGACGAGTTCTTTCCAGGAAGGGATGGGAGGTGTATCAGGCAGCATCCCTTCCTCCTCTCCTCCTCCTGATTGGCTGGCTAGTGCTCAGGCTTAACCCACCCTTCTCTCATCTTGACCAACAGGAAGGAGAAGGGCTCATCTTCACTCCTTGTCCCAGGACCCACCCTCAGGGGTGTATCTAGGTCCAAAAGCAGCCCGGACCTGAAGGGCTTTGGAGGGCCATCCCCACCCCCTGCCGCCCCTGGCCCCACTGCAAGGCCCACCTTAATTTTTTTAAAATAAATAAATTCCTGCTGCCACCCCATTGCTGGTCCTGTCTCTGGGGAGCAGGGTTTCCACATGATCGGGTGTGCTATTTAAAGCCCCGCCGCTGCCCCGCACCCAACCTGCTGCTGCCCCACCGCCATGCCACTGTCCCACACTGATATTTGCCATTTTTCACTTCCAGGGGGTGGAAGTGAGTGGCGAGCAGAGCAGGCCTTCCCCCTGCAGTGGTGGCCTGTCCAGCAGGTGTGCCTGCGCAGTCAGAATATGGAATATTGCGTGCTGTGAAATCACTGGCATGCTATGTTCCATATTCACACTGCGCAGGCGTGCCCGCCGGATAGGCCGCCACCACTGCAGGGGTGGGGGGTGGGAGGCCTCCTCTGCTCGCCATTCACCCCCCATGGTGAAGTTGGCAAATATTGGCACGGGGCAGCGGGGCAGAAGGGGGCGGTGCAGCAGGGCTCTGGGAGGCCCCCCCAATCATTTGAAGGCTCCCCAGGAGACAGGAGGCAAAGGATCTGCTCCCGAAGTCCATGGCTAAATCCTCCTCTGCCCACTCTAACCTTGCTATGCTCCTGAATCAAGATATACTGTGGGTTTTCTTTTCCCTTCAGAAGTACAGAATATGATGTTGGAAGCATACTGGGCTGAGGCAAATGTTTTTGGCTGCAATTTGTTGCCTCTAAATTTCTGGGAGCCATGAAATAGATACTGGGATCCCCATCGGAGCAACACTACATCATCACAATGGACTGCTTCACATGATGCAGCCCCTGGCACACAAAATGATGAAAGGGATGTGCCCAGAGCATGCCCATTGGAATGTTTTCTCCTGATGCCCTCCTGATATCTCTTCATCTAATGGTCCCTATATACATGCTCCAAATACTTGTTTAAGACAGCCCCTGAATGCCATTAAGGATGTACAGGGAGCACATCTACAGAGGATGTCCTGATGGGCATGCTCTGGGCAAATCCCCTTCATAAACACGTGACAGAGATGGCATCATGCAAATGAGCCCATGGTGTCATTCATGGGTCTTCTGGGTAACATTTATTTATTTATTTATTCATCATATTTTTATACCGCCTGAAATGTACATCTCTAGGAGGTGTACAAAATGTAAAATGATATTTAAAAATCAACCAACATTACGATGCAGAGAACAATAAAAACAGTAGCAAAAACAAACACAAAAAGTATAACACAATTATTAAAACAAATTATTAAAATTAATACTAATAAAAAGTCTGAGAGAACAGGAGGGTCTTGAGGGTCTTCCTGAAAACAAACAGAAAAGGAGATGTTCTTATTTCAGCAGGGAGCATATTCCAAAGCCCCAGGGCAGCCACAGAGAAGGCCCAGCCCCAGGTTGTCACCAAATGAGCCAGTGGCAACCACAACCGGACTTCTCCAGAAGATCATAACAAGCGGCAGGTTTCATGACAAAGGAGGTGCTCTCTTAAATAGCCTGAAGCCAAGTCGTTAAGGGCTTGATAGGTAATAAACAAAACTTTGTATTTCACCCGGAAACAAACAGAGTGGTGCAGGGTGCTATCAGTATGCTGATGACACCCAAATCTATTTCTCCATGTCAGCATCATCGGGAGAGGGCATAAACTCCCTAAATGCCTGCCTAGAGGTGGTAATGGGCTGGATGAGGGATAACAAACTGAGACTTAATCCAGATAAGATGGAGGTACTCATTGTGCGGGGTCGGAACTCAAGAGATGATTTTGATCTGCCTGTTCTGGATGGGGTCACACTTCCCCAGAAATAACAGGTACGCAGTCTAGGGGTGCTTCTGGATCCAAGTCCCATGTTGAGGCAGTGGCCAGAAGTGCCTTTTATCAGCTTCGGCTGATACACCAGCTGCGTCTGTTTCTTGAGATAGACGACCTCAAAACAGTGGTACATCTGCTGGTAACCTCAAGTCTGGATTACTGCAATGTGCTATATGTGGGGCTGCCCTTGTACATAGTCCGGAAACTACAGTTGGTCCAGAATGCAGCAGCCAGGCTGGTCTCTATGTCATCTTGGAGAGACCATATTACTCCCATATTGAAGGAGTTACACTGGCTGCCAATATGTTTCCAGGCAAAATACAAGGTGTTGTTCATAACCTATAAAGCTCTAAACAGTTTGGGCCCTGGGTATTTAAGCGAACGTCTTCTTTGTTATGAACCCCACCACCCACTGAGATCATCAGGAGACGTCCGTCTGCATTTGCCACCGGCTCGTCTGGTGGCTACTCAGGGATGGGCCTTCTCCGTTGCTGCCCCGAGGCTTTGGAATACGCCCCTTAGTCAAATAAGAGCCTCCCCATCTCTGACAACTTTTAAAAATACTTTAAAGACACATCTGTTCACCCAGGCTTTTAACCAATATTGTTTCGATTGTTTTAATGTTGTTTTTAGTAGGGATGTGCGAACCGGTTTGAATTTGAACCGGGGTGGTTTGAAGGTTCGAATTCAAACCAAACCAGCCATCAGGTTTGAGCTGCAGGTTCGAATTCAAACCGAACCAGGGGGTGGTTCGATTCGAACCAGTTCGAACTGGTTTGAACCAGTTCAGACATCCAGAAATTGGTAGGATGGTAGCTGACACCCATGGGTACATGCGACCCAAACCCCAAAGCAATCAGACACTTGTACAATTTTTTAATGGATTTTTGAAAATAATTAAAAATATTTCAAATATTCTTAAAAAATCATAGGGGTGTCCAATTGCTTCAGGGTTTGCATGGTTGTTGGCACACATGGGTGCTCCGCAATAAGGAATAATGGGCTAGTTGGAGTCCCATTATACCCTTTGAGAAAAAAATAGAAATAATTTTTAAAAATTCATAAAAAATTGTACGAGTGTCCAATTGCTTTGGGGTTGGGGTGGCATGTACCCCTGGGTGCCAGATACCATCCTACCAATTTTTGTGTGTCCAAACCTGTTAGAACAGGTTCAAACTGGTTCGAATTTGAATCAAACGAGGGGGAGGTTCGAGCAAAACCCAAACCGAACCACCCCCTCCTGGTTCAAACCTGGTTCAGATTTGAACTGAACCAGGCAAACCGGTTTTGTGCACATCCCTAGTTTTTAGAATACGGTTTTAAAATTTTAAATTGTGTTTTAAATGTCTTGCTTTAAATTTTTTTTGTTTTTGTTTTTAATTAATGTTTTACTTTTTAATCTTGTTGTAAACCTCCCAGAGACGTACGTTTTAGGCGGTATAAAAATGTGTTAAATAAATAAACAAATAATAAATATTGGCAGCCAGTGCAGTTCTTTTAAAACTGGTGTTATGTGGTCCCTTCCTGTTGTCCCAGAGACCAATCTGGCTGCAGCATTCTGTACCAATAACAGTGTCTGGACTATGTACAAAGGCAGCCCCATGTAGAGTGCATTACAGTAGTCAACCTTGGAGGTTACCAGCATACGTACCACTGTTTCAAGGTCATTTACCTACAGAAATAGATGTAGCTGACGTATCAGCTGAAGCTGATAAAAAGCACTCCTGGCCACCACCTCAACCTGAGTCACCAGGGAGAGCTTTGGGTCCAGGAGCACTCCCAAGCTACATACCTGACCTTTCAGGGGGGAGTGTAACCACATTCAGAACAGGCAAATCTAAACCATCTTTCGGGTCCCGACCTCCCACGATCAGTACCTCCATCATATTTGGATTCAACTTCAGTTTGTTATCCCTCATCCAGCCCATTAGTGCCTCCAGGCAAGCATTTTAGGAAGATATGCCATTTCCTGATGGTGTTGACATGGAGAAATAGATCTGGGTGTCATCAGCATATTGATAACACCCAGCACCAAACCTCCTTATGATCTCTCCCAGTGATTTCATGTAGACGTTAAAAAGCATTGGTGACAGTATGGAGCCTTGTGGAACTCCACACTTTAGTTCTCGCTTTCCAGAACAACAGTCTCCATGCGACACCATCTGGAATCTTCCAGAAAGGTAGGAATGGAACCACTGTAAAACAATGCCACCCAGTCCCACCTCCCTCAGGCAGTTCTGAAAGATATCATGGTTGAAAGCCGCAAAGAGATCCCAAAGGATCAGCAGAGGCACACTCCCTCTATCAATAGCCAGTTGGAGATCATCCATCAGGCTGACCAAAACAGTCTCAACCCCATAGCCCACATGGAAGCCAGTTTGAAATGGGTCTAGATAATCTGCATCATCCAAAACTGCCTGGAGCTGAGAGGCCACCACCCATTCAATCACCTTGCCCAACCATGGAAGATTAGAAACAGGTCTGTAATTAGCTAAATAGGGATCCAAAGCAGGTTTGGATTTCACAAACTGAAAATGATCCAATCTAATCCAATAAGAGGAGTTGCTGGATGCCTCCACAGTAGTAACAGCTGTGGAATCCAGCTTGACCCAAATATGAGAGATTGCTCTTAGTTCAGCAGGGAGCATATTCCAAAGCCCCGGGGCAGCCACAGAGAAAGCCCGTTCCTGAGTCACCACCAGATGAGCTGGTGGCAACCGCAACCGGACCCCTGCAGAAGATTGTAAAAGGAAGGCGGGTGCATGACAGAGGATAGCCTGGTCCCAAGCCATTAAGGGCTTTATAGGTAATAAATAGCACTTTGTATTTCACTCAGAAAAATATCAGCAACCAGTGCAGTTCTTTCAAAACTGGTGTTATATGTTCCCTTTGTGTTGTCCCAGAAACCAATCCGGCTGCCATCAGCTGGCTGCTCTTGGGCTGAAGCTCCATCAGCCAGTGATTTTTGCCCCACCCTGCCCCATAGGTAACTTTATTCCACCTCTGAAATGTACTCAAATACCCCATTAGTTTTGATGCCTGTGAGAGATACTCTGGAGCTATTCTGGCGATCAATAGAAAGCAGGGTAAGGGTGCTTAGCCTGCTTTCCACTGCAACCGAGCCTGGTTGAGTCAAAGCAGGTCACCTGCTTTTGTAGCCCTCCTCTAAGCCCAGGTTACCGGAGCGAGCACTCCACTAATCCAGACTTCCCGATCGTGAGTAGCTGCAGCGTGGTTCCGTGCCATGGCTACTCATGAATAGACCCCTGGAGGGGAGGCGAAAAGCCACCTCCCAGCATTGGGGGTCTCCCCAGTATGCCCTACGTGCTCGCGCAGGGCATACTGGGGCTTCCAGGGGCCACACAGCCCCCAAACTCCCCAGCCCCTTCCAGCTCCATCATGGAGCCGGCAATTGTGTGGGCAGCCGATCTGGCCACCCAGGGCTCTCGCCCTGCTCGTCTGTGGGGAGAGCGGTCTTAGCCCACTCTCCCCGCTGAGCTTCACAAATCGGGTCTCACTGATCGTGAGACTCAGCTCTCTCTGTGGATTGGGTAAAGCTGATAAACTATTGGTCAAGAGTTGAGGACAGCTGGTCTGGGGAGAAGAATGGATCTTGTGATAGGAAGCCTGAATTTTTACCTTTGCTAAGCAGGGTCCGCCCTAGCTCAGTGGAAGAGCATCTGCATACTTGCATCCAGAAGATTCCAGGTTCACTGCCTGGTGTCCCCAGGTACAGTTGAGAATGACTTCTTCCTCTTCCTTCCTCCTGCCTCTTTCCTTCGAGAGCTGCTGCCAGTCTATGTAGACAATACTGAGCTAGATAGACCAATGGTCTGACTCAGTATAAGGCAGTTTCCTATGTTCCTAGAGTTGATCCCTAACTTTCTCTTAAGCAAAGTTTCCACAAGCATTTGAATGTCCCTGCTGAGAGAAACGTCTGAGGAATTTCAAGGCCAATGGAAACATGTTGTGATAAAGACAAGCAACATTTCTCAAGGGAGTTCTATATATCCCTAGGTCTCACAGCCAGTTTTTCTGCTGGTGGTGTGGATGTGAACTGTAAATTTTGTTAAAGAAACAAAAACAGAAAAAATGCCTCAGGACCAATCTTTGAGACTGATTCCATCCTTGACTCACAGCAGAAACCTTACCCATGAAAGGGAAGACCACACCTTCTTGATGGAAAGCCCCAGGGACGTAGCAAGGTGGGAGTGGGCCCAGAGACAAGATTTTAAAATGGGCCCCTCCCTCAATGAAGCTCAGCTCATGAAGTAAAGAAATCTTAAATGAGGCATAGTTATAGATATCTTCTATGTGCCACAATAGAACATCATCCTAAATTATTTATTAAAAGGTTTTGTAAATTGTGGACGATGCAAGTCATTTAATGGTACTAGAGAAAGACACACTGTTTTGGTAGCTCCAGGTCTTAACTCTCACATCAATTTCGGAGGTTGAATACAACTGAAGGAAGCCCGGGCAGGTGCGCGGCTGGGGGAGTCAATCATCTGGCTTGCCTCTGGGGGGGGCAAGGCAGTGGCCCCCCAGACAACTGTCTCCCCTTGCCCTATTATAGTTACACCCCTGGAAAGCCCTGCCCCTAAATAGAAGGTCACCTCACCCATAGAGGTCTCCATGAACACCTCTTACATCTTGCTTCCTTTCTACTCATGTTTGGTTGACATGAAAAAGGAGCTTGATGGTGGAATGCCTGGAACTATTATGCTGTGTAACAAGTTATTCATGTTGCCACATTAATGTGCTGTCTGTCATGTTGAGTTTGGGGCTGACACGGAAATTTTGAAAAAGTGATATTTGAAGTAAATTTCATGGTTCTTCCTAAAGGTCATATGGATTTATCTGAATAAGTGATTTGTTTGTATTTCTGGGAAGTTTTGAGGGGTGGGACAACTTTTGGAGAGCCACAATGTTCGCTGAAGGTGCTGGTATGCAGAGAAAATTACTGCTAACTGAGGGAAGGGGTGCCTTTTAAAGTGATGATTCTCTTATATTTAGCAAGGTGGAGGGGAGAAAAACTCAAGAAGTGGGGGTGGGTGGGGTGGGGTTCAAGTCTCTATATTTTCTGAGCAGTGTATTTCCACAAGTGATTGCAAGAAAGAAAGAAAAGTCTAAAGCCAAACTCTAGGAATTATAAACATGTAAAGTTTCTTTGCACATATGGATTTGTTAAGCACACTTAAAGATAAACTTCAAATCCCTGTTTACAAAATGGTACAAATAATAAAACATACATACAATGACATCGTCAGGCTATTTTATGATAGCTTCTCTTCCAAAAAGTAGCATCCATAATACTGGTGAAAATGGTGGGGGTTACAACAGCATTCCTCCAGTGGCTGTTCCATCAATCATTTTATTTACAGCCGTAAGCCAAACAAAATTAAAACTTTAGACAGTTACCATATATAAATATACAGCATAAAATAACTAAAAGATTCACAATCAGCCTCATAAAACCCCATGACGAGAGGTTAGTTTCATAGCCCCATATAAAAATTTAGCAACTAGTTTAGTAATACCCACATTAACATCAGAAAGACATAAATTAAGATAAAATGAGTCTGGCCTGCCTGGGAACTGAACAAAAAGTGGGGGTCAATAATTCTTTCCTTGAGTCATGAAACAGAGGGCAGTACTAAAGCACATGAGCAACTGTTTCTAAACAGCCCTCTCCACAAGAACATAGCCCCAAAACAGGGGGGTCCTTACAAAACCTTCTAAGGAGCAAGGCAGAGGATAAATCATTCAGCCTGGCTCTTGCAAAGGCTGACCTCAATTTAACCAGACGGAGTGTGGAGAGATATTTAGCAGGATGATTTTGAGCAGGGAGGGAAATCCCAAGATATATGGGAGAGCAGCATCTATTCACTAAGGAGACAAGGCGTTGATACTCACTGTCTCTAAGACGTTGGATCATAATAGCCTTAGCACTGGTAAAACACAGAGACAGTAAACTGGAGGGAGAAAGCCCCAAACTCAGCACTTTTTTTGGTAACCACAGATAACGAAGGGTTAGGGAAGTTGTCCCTCCACATAAGTTGAATATACAATGAACCCTGAGACCCAAAGCAAAATTTGAGCCAGCAAGTTCGTGTAAGCTCCCAAGCCCAACAGGCAATGGAATAGGAACCCGACTCCAGACACAAAGCGCCATAGGAAACACATCTCGGCACTCTAAAAATAGCTCTGAGAAATCTGGACTGAATACAGTGGCTGTTGCTCATGTCTACCATATTAGGGGTGTGCAATTCAGATTTTTGGTTTTTCAATTCAGATCCAAATCGAAACACCCCCGATTCATTTTGGATCCGAATCTGGCCCTTCCAAATCACCCCCGATTTGATTCGGATCTGAATTAATCCGAATCTGAATCTGAATGGATTCGGATTAAAAAATGGGTCCTGGGGCCAAAAGAGTGGGGTGGGGTGGTAGCGCCTAATGGGTGGAAGCTACCACCCAAATTGCAGAGGGATTGGCCAAAGGGCTGATTTTTGGTGAATTTTTGAAGTTTTAGTGTCTTTGGGGCAGATTGGGGGCATAACATGGGATATGGGCCAAAAGAGTGGGGTGGGGTGGTAGTGACTAATGGGTGGAGGCTACCACCCCAATTTCAGAGTGATTGGCAAAGGGCTGATTTTTGGTGAATTGTTGAAGTTTACGCGTCTTTAAGGTTTCCCCCCATTAGGTATAATGGAGGGTGTATCGCTTCACGTCAGGGGGAAAGGGGTGGCCTAGAGCAGTGTGGGGCTGGTGGTAGTGCAAGGTAGGGGCAAGGAAGCTACCTGAATTTTTTTCAAAGGATTTGGGCAGAGGGCTGATTTTTGGTGAATTGTTGAAGTTTACGCGTCTTTAAGGTTTTTCCTCATAAGGTATAATGGAGCTTTCAGCAGCCCCATAAGTGCACTTGGGGGGTGCTGGGGTGGCCCAGAGCGAGTGGTGGTGTAGTTCACATAGGGTGCCAACAACCCCCATGGGTTTCTAACCCATGGGGTACAGGGTTCTGTTATTTCTGTGGTGTTCTGAGTATAGATTCCATGATAGCAAATGAGAGTGGATTCATGGTGTCTCATTGAAAATCTCATTTGCTATCATAGAATCCACACTCAGAACACCTCAGAAACAACAGAACCCTGTATACTATGGGTTAGCAACCCATGGGGGTGGTTGGCACCCTATGTGCACTACACCACCACTCGCTCTGGGCCACCCCAGCACCCCCCAAATGCAGTTATGGGGCTGCTGAAACCTCCATTATACCTTATGAGGGAAAACCTTAAAGACGCGTAAACTTCAACAATTCATCAAAAGTCAGCCCTTTGCCCAATCCCTCTTCAATTGGGGTGGTAGACTCCACCCATTAGGAGCTACCACCCCACCCCACTCTTCTGCCCCCACTCCCACGTTATGCCCCAAATATGCCACAAAGACACTAAAACTTCAAATATTCACAAAAAATCAGCCCTCTGCCCAATCCCTCTGCAATTGGGGTGGTAGCCTCCACCCTTTAGGCACTACCACCCCACCACACTATTTTGCCCCTGGGACCCAAAATTCGAGTAGACGTCACATCAGACCTTTTTGCATTGAAGTCAATGGGAGGCAAAAAGGTGGGAAATTCAAATAGACGTCATTGCTCAAAATGGAGGGGTAAGAAGAAGGCATTTATTGGCCACAAAATGGAGGGCCGAAATAACAGATATTTCAGAGCCAAAACGGGGGTGATTTGTTTCGGCTCCAAAAAATTTCGGAGGGCTAGAAGGGTGATTCAGTTCCGATCCGAATCACCCAAAATTGGCTGTTTTGGGTACAGATCGTTCTGTACCTGAAATGTTTTGCACATCCCTATACCATATCTTTCCTTTTAGATGGTGGGCCATGATGGAACAGGGAACCGTCTGTCTGTCTGTCTGTCAACCATTTTCAGTGTGGACTGCTTTGAGCACTTTATTGAAAAACAATATATACATTTCCATAGTATTTTATTTATGTATTTATGTATTTATGTATTTATGTATTTAATAAAGTTTCAATAAAAACAAACAACAAAAACAAAACAAAAACACTACTATGCTAAAAAGCGAGCCAGGGTAGTAGTAACAGCAGCAAGCTCTAGTCACTGTCGTAGAATTGATCTAGTACTTTCCCCAGTGCATTCTGGGAGGGGAAAAAGGTCACCAGCAGGAGCCAGCCAATAGAAACAGCAGCAGCCCTTCAAGCACCACTGATGCCACCACTACCCACAGAAGCACAGGGGCTTCACTTAAAAGAAAGAAATATACCCCACAACCACTGCTGCTGCCAGCAACAAAAATGATAACCTGCTCCCCATGCTGAAACTTCTGGTGGTGTTCATGCTTCCCCAAACTTATCATACACACCCTTCTTCCATTTTCACCACTAGGAAAGAATGAGAAAAAAGAAGGGACTATTTGGATCTCACTATCTGCTTAGAAACAACCCCAGGTGGCTAATAATAAAAGAAGAACAATAGTGGCTCACATGATGGCCCGTGATCTTTACACACAGTCAGAGCTGCCTTGAGACAAGGAGCCTTCCAAGTAGTTGCCCTGCAGGCTTGTGGGCGGGACAGGACGTGAGAAGGGAGATCAGGGAGTGGTCTTCACTTCTCTGCCCTTCTCACAAAGATGCTGTTTGCTGCCAGAAATATGTCCATGAGGGCAGCATGAGCCCACTCCCCTGTGGCCATACATTTGTATCCCCAGATATGTCATGTGCATAGGGCTTCTGCCTCAATATAATGTCTCATTTGAACCCTCACCCACTATCATTGGGTATTTCTGTGCTCCCAGAGGCTCAAAACATTAATTAATTGTCAGTTCTTAATTCTAACATTTTGTCCGCTTAGGACACATCAGTGACACCCCAGTTAAAAAAACTTGCAAAGAGTGGGTCATTACCATAAACGGTGTTGCCTTCATGATCAAAAAACTGTTAGGTTACAAGTGTTCCCCATTAGTGGTACAGTTGTACCCCCTACTTAGCTGACTTGCAAAACACCCACTGGGATGAGGTGGAGGAGAGCCTAGCCTGATTTTTTTTGGTCGTAAGAACCACCGGGCTCGCAGCCGTGCCTATTGGTTCTTGAGCGGGTAACCCGCTCGAGAGCCCCTGCGAAAAAGCAGGTTTGCGGAGCGAGCACTCCAGCAAACCTGCTTTTTAGGCTCGTGAGTAGCTGCAGCGTGGCTTCGCACCGTGCCTACTCACGAGTAGACTCCCAGCTTCAGGGGTCTCCCCAGTATGCCCTGTGCACTTGCACAGGGCATACTGGGGCTTGTGGGGGCCATGTGGCCCCCGCTCCCCCCACTCCCCGTGGCTCTGTCACGGAGCTGGCCATTGTTTGGGTGGCCGATCCATCCACCCAGGGCTCCCTGCCCACTCGTCTGTGGGGAGAGCGGGCTTAGCCCACTCTCCCCGCAGTTTTTACAAAAGCGGGTCTCACGGATCATGAGACCCGCCTCACTATCTTAGTGAAATATATTCTTCTAGGACTTGGTTTGCCTCTGCAAGGTTTGTTTGGTTGACATTTATTTATTTATTTATTTATTTATTTATTTATTTATTTATTTATATGTCAAATTTGTACACTGCCCCAAAATTCCATTTCTGGGTGGTTAACTATAACATAAAGCAAGTTAAAACATACACAAAGATCTTAAAACAATTTAGGCAATCTAGCAATCAAAAACAGATTAACACTTAACAATTTAAAAAAGCTGAAAAAGCTTGGGTGAAGAGGTGGGTTTGAAAAATAAATAAATTGCCAGAGATGGGGAGGATCATATTTCAGTAGGGAGCAGATTCCACAGTCTAGGGGCAGCAACTGAGAAGGCCCATCCCCATGTGGCCACCAGGCCCTTCAACAGTAAATACTTCTGTGTACCTCCCTGCCATGGTTGTCAAGGCTGGCCAATGTGGAGTACAGACTTACTCCATAACAACAGCATTTTCATTTTCATGATATCCGGTGAGTGTTAATTTCTGCCCTTATTTTTCATTATACCCCTGTCCAGAACCATCCAATTCCATCACCCCTCAAGCTCTCTGAAACAATTTCAGCCTTTCCCTCTTGCTCCTTATCATCCATAGAACATCCTTTCAGGTGGAACATACGAACATAGGAAGCTGCCATATACTGAGTCAGACCATTGGTCTATCTAGCTCAGTATTGTCTTCACAGACTGGCAGCAGCTTCTCCAAGGTTGCAGACAGGAACCTCTCTCAGCCCTATCTTGGAGATGCCAGGGAGGGAACCTGAAACCTTCTGCTCTTCCCAGAGCAGCTCCATCCCCTGAGGGGAATCTCTTCCAGTGCTCACACATCAAGCCTCCCTTTCATATGCAACCAGGGCAGACCCTGCTTAGCTATGGGGACAAGTCATGCTTGCTACCACAAGACCAGCTCTCCTCTCCTAAGAGGTGCCACCTTCCTCTTCTTTCTCTTCAACCCATCTTTCCCCATCATCCACTAGGCCCCCCAAGAAATGACATGAGTATATGTAACTCCACTTGATCATATTCATTCATTCTTAGCTGTGCATCTCTCCCTCCTTTTGCTGCTTTTCATGTTCTCCCATTTTATACCCTCCAGCCAATTGTGACCTCTCTGAAATCCAACTGATTTCCATGAGGCAAATGTAAGCATATGTCAGTGGGCTTAAATATGCTAACCATGGCTGGATCATATCCTTAGAGAATAAGTTTTTTGAATAGGGACCGGTCTTTCTGTCTCACTCAGTAAAGTTCAATATACACCAGTGGTATAATGATAACAACAAAAGTAAAAGATTGCCGTTGATGTTATTGTTGCGTGTATACCCTGCACTTCCTTCAAGACAGAGAAGATTGCAAATGCAATATGTGAGATTCAAATCCAAGACTGTGCTGGAAAGAGAGAGGTTTGCTTTCATGCGTTGCACAATGGAACAATGAATATCTGTCATGCTTCTGGTATCAATATCCAAGAGACAGAATGATTGCCTCTCCATCAATCATCCTAAGTGCAAGATGGAGACAAAATCGTGGCATTATCGCAAAATAAATGTCTCCCACTTTGGAGAGATATACCTTAGAGATCCCGGCTGCATCCATTTTTGATTACACCAGAGGCTCCTGACACATGGCATTGCTGAGAAAAATTCTTCAAACGCAGTCTAAAAGGGTGCAAGAGGGTGCACATGCACCTGGGACTGGCTACAGAGCCTGTTTCCCTGCCAGACGATAATCACGAGGCAGACCACGTTATTCTAGCTTTCATTTACTGGTGGTGGAGTAGAGGGGTTAAGCAACTGAGCTACAGATCCAGAGCCCATGGTTCCTCTCTTACCTTGGGCATAAACTCACCAGAGGTCACTCCCCACCTCAGATATGGGGATGATGCTACTCACATGTTTTATATTCTTGCTGCAAGGATTACAACAAAATAATACACGTGGAGTACTCTGCCTACGTGAAAGGAATCACAAATGCTAAATGTGATTACTCCCCAGGAAAGACTTGAAACAATTATTATTTATACAACGCTGGGGTGGGGTTTCCTCAGGCCTAATTTCTTAACACAGATTTGTGTGGAGCAGGAGTCATGTTCATTCTGGAGGCAGGGAAAGGATGCTTCTCTGGGTGGCATATGCCACCAACCTCCCATCCGTATCAATGGAGCTGTGCCTGGGATAGAATGGATAGAATCCATATTTGTTTCATAGAATCATAGAACCTTGGAGTGGGAAGGGAGCTTGGGGGTTTTCTGGTCCAAATCCCTGCTCAGTGCAGAGAACTGCTATAGCAGCACTGTCAGATGGCAGCCCGGCGTCTGTTTGAGAACCTTCCGCCAAGGAGAGCCTACCACTGCATGAACCAGTCTGCCCGCAGCTCTTGCCTGTGGGCTCCCCAGAGGCATCTGGAGGGCCACTGTGTATAACAGGATGCTGGACTAGATAGGCCTTGGGCCTGACCTAGCAGGGCTGTTCTTATGTTCAGAACATAATTATGTTCTGTCGTAAGAACATTATGTTCTTATGTCAGGCTCCACAATCACACAGCTCTTAAAGTTAAGAAATTGTTCCTAATGTCCTCCCTAAATCTGCTTCTTTCGATGTAGAGTTCAACCCCTTGCTTCTAGTCCTCAGGAGTAACAAAACACACACACACACACACACACACACACCCCAAGTCCACTCCTCCTTCTGTGTGACAACAATGTTTTGAAACTTTGTGGTAGGTGTTGAGTAGAGCTCCACACAACAGCCAGTGTGTTTGTCAGTAGTGGCTCGAGCCAGAGGAGGGCCAAAGGAGGTGCAGCTGCCTCTGCTTCCCTGCCCCACTTGAGAACCCTGCCGTCTGCACTCTCTCCTCCACCCTCCACTTCCTCTCCCTTTCCCTCCTCCTCCTTTTAAGAAGATGGAGTATGTGAAGAGGTGGAGTTGCATCTTTTTGCTTGTATGTTAGACATTAAATTGCCTCCACCAGGGGAGCAGTATTTGGGGCTTGCTTTAGCTTCCAAAATGTCTCAGGCTGCTATTATTTTTAAACCATGAAAAGGGTTTACTGTAGCGACCAGGTTGTTTACCTAAAGCGAAATTTAAGGCACATTTGGAGCTTGAGCAAAGCATCTAAAGACGACTCGTTTAGAACATTTAGAATTGCTGAGAGAGTTAAGGCATGTAGGAACACTTGGAAGAAAAGAGCTGGTCTTGTGGTAGCAAGCATGACTTATCTCCTTAGCTAAGCAGGGTCTACCCTGGTTGCATATGAATGGGAGACTTGATGTGTGAGCACTGCAAGATATTCCCCTCGGAGGATGAACCTGCTCTGGGAAGAGCAGAAGGTTTCAAGTTCCCTCCCTGGCATCAACAAGATAGGACAAGATTTTTTTAAAAAAATTTTTTATAGGACAAGATTATTTTATTGAACCAACAAACTACCAAAGCATACAGTACGTTGCCAAAGCACAATTATATACAAAGTGGTTGTTTGTACATCATATATCTACAAAGATTTACACACAATGATTTGGAAACCCACAAGGTTATGAAGTATATGCAGGTAGTACTGTAACTCGGGGGTGGGGGATTTCAAGGTACATCATCTACCTGCAAACTTGGAAAATCTGCTGCCAGACTGTGTAGACCAGGGATTCCCACATTGGGTCTCCAGCTGTTATTGGACTTCAGCTCCCATAATCTCCAACTAAAGGCCACTAGGGCTGGGGATTATGGGAGCTGAAGTCCAATAACAGCTGGAGACCCAATGTTGAGAATCTCTGGTGTAGACAATATTGAGCTAGATGGAACAATGGTCTGACTTGGTAGAAGGCAGCTTCCTATGTTCCTATGAACCATCTGCATGCAAGCATGCATGTGCTCTTCCCATAGCAGTCCTATCCCCTAAGGGGAATATCTTACAGTGCTCACATGTAGTCTCCCATTCAAATGCAAAGCAGAGCAAACCCTGCTTAGCAAAGGCAACAATTCATGCTTGCGGCCGCAAGACCAGCTTTCCTAAAGTGGAAGTTAAATTGTACTGATACATTTAACACAGCCATAAAGGGGTTATCTCTTTATGTTATTGCAGTTCACTAACATCTAACTTCCCTTTTCATTCAGCTTCAACCTAGTCCTTTTTTGCACATTTTGTGAGATGTTTCTCAGTCCTCCTTAGAAATGCTTCAGATTTGAGCCTTTAAAAAGCCAAGCTGCACAGATACATCTTCAGACCAGGATTCTAGGAAAGTACCATCTGCTTTTCAAGGTCTAGCCCTGCAGTTTTCAAATACTGTCCTCATTCTCTTTCTCCCTGCCCTGATGCTGCGACACAGTCTTAATTTTCTGAGAACTGGAATCAGAAAAGTGTCAGAGAGGCTCAGCATTTAGGATACCCAGTGAAATGGTTGCCCCGGCAACAGCAAGCACATAAAAAGTATTCAGAACAGACCCTGTTTTGCCTCTGTTTTAAGCTTCTGCTGATAGGAGAATCAAATCTAATTCAGGCCTTTTTTATTGTTATTTTATTTAAGGTGAACAGCAGGACAGAAATCTCTCCATGTGCCTGTGGTATCCTGCCATCTACAGGACCAAAGCTGCAATTGCAGTAATGAAGGCTGCTGAGAGCCAGGGTTTCAAGAACATAAGTGGAGGTATGTCTAGAACAGGGCTGCTCAAACCACAAGTATAGTTAAAAAGCTTGGGTGAATAAATCTGTCTTTAGAGACTTTTAGAAAGTTTTCAGAGATGGGGAGGCTCTTATTTCTTCAGGGGGCACATCCTGAAGCCTCAGAGTGGCAACAGAGAAGGCCCATCCCTGAGTAGCCATTAGACAAACTGGTGGCAACTGCAGATGGCAGTTGATCTCAATGGCAGTTGATCTCAATGGCCTCTCTAGATGATCTCAATGGCAGCAGACCTCATAGCAAAGAAGACATCGAGGCTATTCTCATGAGGGGGGAAACCCGGGCCTGATTTTGCCCCATTGTGAGAACCACTGGGCTTGTGGGCGAGCCCAGTGGTTCTCTGGCGGCTAGCCTGCCAAAATAGCCCTCCCTTTAAATGAGGTTAGTGGAGTGAGCACTTATTTTGGTGATCATGAGTTGCCACGGCGCAACTCTGTGCCACGGCGACTCATGAGGCCCCCCACCGGGAGGCTAAAACAAGCCTCCCAGTCTCAGGGGTCTCCCCAGGATGCCCCAGGCACTTGGGCAGGACATACTGGGACTTGCGGGGGCTATGCGGCCTCCAATCCCCACACCCCTACCGGCCCCGTGACAGAACCAGTAGTCATGTGGGCGGCCGATCCAGCCACCCTGGGCTAGGTGTTTGATCGTGGACTAAGCCCACTCTCCCCGTACAAACCCTGCAGGCTCTCCACACTGCTCATGCGGAGAGCCTCATTCTCCTAAATACCCTAGGCCTAAGTTCTTTAGGGCTTCATAAAGGCCTTCAGTTGTCATCAGCTCTGTCTTCACTTGCTCAACAGCCCCTATTAGAGCCTTTCTTGACCCAGGTTTGGACAGTTCTTCTGAACATGGTGGTTCCTTTTAGTCATCATCTCTATGAGTGCTAGGTCATGGGCAGTTCCAAGAGGGTAGGTCAAGCCTGAAGTCAGGATCGGGGTGCCTCAGTAGAGGACCAGGAGTGAGAGATCTGACCTGGAACTGAGGTCAGGAAGGAAGCTGTGACTCAACGTTAAAGCCAAAAGGCTAAACCCGAGTGGACAACAGGGCCCAGGAGTGGAATTGAAGCCAGAACTCAGAGCCAAAGCCAAGGGTCAAGTCAGGCAGGAACCAGGGGACCACAATGTACCAGGACCAAGGAGACCTTGAAATGGAGGTAAAGCCTGAGCCTATACAGGAAGCTTTCCTGTCCCTGAAGGATCTAATGAACAGCCTAGCTGGGTGAGGTTGGACCAGAGCCTGAGAACTCCATATTCTGGCAAGGTTAGTGTAGTTCAGCTGGCTGCCACTTGGGGCAACAGCATGCATGTTCTCAGATTGCTGACCTTGACACAGGTAGCTCTTGATACACATATTTGATAGACTTCAATTCCTTCATGAATTTGTCCAATCCCCTTGTTTAACCATTAAAGCCAGTAACATTACAAAATTTGTATGCAAATCTTCTAAAAATGTTGAATATTTTCAAATGTCACTTCTGAAAATTTTGCTTGAGATCTGCGTTGTTGTTTTAAGTAAACATGTCATCTTGTTGAATTTGGCAATATTCTGTATCCTCCAAAAGAGAATAACTAATGCTTCAACTACATTTTCCAATGTTTATTTAAAATCATATGTACTAATGTATTGCTCCTTTAAACAAATCATCAAAGCTGAGATCCTGGTGAAAGTGCTTTTCATTTCATAGCATGATTAACCACTTTTTGAGCACAAGAAGTAGTTATTTATTTATTTATTTATTTATTACATTTGTACACCGCCCCAAACTTTCATCTCTGGACGGTTAACAATAGTATAAAAGAAGTTAAAATATATACAAAAACTTAAAACAATTTAACAATTTAAAAATCAGCCACAAATTAAAAACTTAAAATTTTTAAAGAACAGAAAAGGCTTGGGTGAAGAGGTGGGTTTTCAAAAGCTTCTTAAAAATTGTCAGAGACGGAGAGGATCGCATCTCAGCAGGGAGCGCATTCCACAGTCTCGGGGCAGCAACTGAGAAACCGCTCCCCCGTGTGGCCACCAGCCGAGCTGGCAGCAACTGGAGACGGACCTCTCTGGATGACCTCAATGGATGGTGGGGATCATAATGAAGAAGTCGTTCTCTTAGATACTCAGGGCCTAAACCATTTAGGGCTTTATAAGTTATGACAAGCACTTTGTATTTTGCCCGGAAACCTATTGGCAGCCAGTGTAAATCTATCAACAAAGGAGTGATGTGGTCTGTCCAAGATGACCCAGAGACCAACCTGGCCACCGCGTTCTGTACCAGCTGAAGCTTCCGGACTACATACAAAGGCAGCCCCACATAGAGCGCATTGCAGAAGTCATGTCTGGAGGTTACCAACATATGTACCACTGTTTTGAGGTCGTTCATCTCAAGAAATGGACGCAGTTATACGGAATGAAGACAAATTGTTTCATAAGGATTGGTGGGGTGCGGGGGGAGTGGTTGGGACTAGAGATGTGCACGAAACAATTTTTAAAATTCATTTTGTATTTGAATTGAATTCCGAAAATTCAAATCAATTTTTGAATTGATTCTGGTCCAAAAATTCTATTTGAATTCAAATCACATTTGAATCTATTCAACCCTGTTTTGGCATCATTCAGGGAGCCTGGGTGGTTTTAAAAGCTGCCAAATGACTCTCAAATCAAATTTGTCAGTTTGATTCAAATCTAAATTGAATTGTCATTTTAATGGGAAATTTGATTCAAATTTGAATCACTTGAATCACCCAGATTTGATTTGAATTTGAATCGATTTGCTAATCCCTAGTTGGGACTAGCTTTCCTCCAAGGAATTCCACATGGCACACATATGGTCTTCCACTTTATCCTTATAACAGTCCTGTGAGATAGGCTGGGTGAAGAGACTATGACTGACATAAAAGCACCCAGTACATTTTGTAGCTAAGCAGGGACTTGAACCCAGGTTGAAGTCCAACACTCTATCCACTGCACCATTTTCAAATTGCACATTTCAGATGGGCTGATCTCCGATTGATATTTCCTATCCATCTTGTAAGACAAATACCATGCCAGAGAGAAGTACATTTTTGTCATGCATCATGTACCAGTGGGGGCCCAACTAATTAGTGTATTTTTTTTAATTAACATGATTGAAAATGTGACAATTAGTAGGTTGGGAATTGAGTCAAATCCCTTTTTTGCTACCTGAAACTTCTACTCAGCCAGAAGTTTAGAGCCTAGTTCACACAAGCAACAGATGAAGGAATTCTGGATTTTACCTGGAGAGAGAACATCAAGTTTGGATGCTTCCTCATATTAAGATATATGCATGCACGCACCTAATAAGGGTATTCACATGTGCAGCCTAACCCAGGCTAGGGAAGCCCTAGTAGTATGTTATTTTAAATTACATCTCATACAAGCAATACAGTGTTATTTGGTTAAAATGTACCGCATTATTATTAATTTTTAGAAAAAGAGACTTCTATGAGAATTCTCATATTTTGTGACCCATATCCAAACCAGACTGAGGGAGGTTACCCATCAGTGCTAAAATACATTAACAGATTTGTCCTCATATTCCTTGAAAGTCACCTAAGATGCTTCCTGCTGTCACTTCGTTGATTTTCTTCAGTGGTGCTTTATTGACTACGGAATGTAGATTTGCTACAGTTTGTTGTTGTTTTTAAATTCATGCACCCAAGCAAACCTTTTGTGAACATTTTTTTTAAAAATTCCTGATTATTTGGATTTATTCTCTGGATGTTTACTTATTAATTCATATACAATGTATTTCTTAATTACATCCCACACAGGAGATACTAGGATACATCAGAAGTGGGGATCAGCAAAACCTGTTGGACACAAGACAAGTTCTAACACATGGGCAACATGAATCTGGACGTTCCCATTGTGGTATTTAGTGGCCAGGTTCACACTTAGAGGGGAACCTGAGTTCCTCTACACCATTTGAAGCTTGTGCTGCAGATGTTGCTGGAAATAGCTGAGTCAAGCCAGAGGTATCCCTCCTGTCTGCACCTCTCAGTGAGGCCCTGGATGGTATCCCAGCCTTCTTTTGCACTGCCCTTCAACTAGCAAGCCTTCCCTATGTCATCCACTTTGTAGCCATTGGTTCCAATTGCAAGGGGAGCTGATTCATCTAGAGCAAACCAGGGGTTCATGACTAGCCTGGGTTCACACACAGTGCACACCTCAGGGTGAGCAACACTTGGTTTGGGAAGCCAGCTTCAAATCTTGGTGACACATTGTGGCTTGATACCATGGCATGGGTTCAGAAGGTCATGGACAACTTGGTTACTGATTTAACAAGTAGGTTATATGTTATGTGTGAACTCTGCCTACCTACCTAGCTAACTGTCTACCTGCCTTTGGGGCTCCGCTCCTCATGCAACCACATGACTGTCATGGTGGCTGATGCCCAAAGTGGGATCAGGAGGAGGATCAAAGTGGGATCCTCCTACATCCCACAATGCACCATGTGGGCAGCGGAGAGGCAGCCTTACTTAGCAGCTGTACTCTATGGCTGCTGCTCCCGGTGGCCATTGCCAGAGCCCTGGCACTGCAGACCAACTGAGGAAGAACTCCTTTTCCATCCTACCTCACTTTATGCCTGGGTAGTGAACTGGGCTACCTGGGTTCGCAGCTGCTGGGTCAGGAGGCCTACTCCAGTCGCCCAGATGACATGGGCTGCTTGGGTAAATTCCCTCCTACTCAAGCAGCCTGTGTCATATGAAAAGACTCTGTCTGTCTGTATTTCCAAAGAGTTATCTTAAGCATACTCTGAGTGTTTTTTTAAAAAAGTATTTTCAGTAGCCCCTGTCCCATAGCACAAACTGCATGCCTATATATAGTTTAGCTGCCTATATATAGTTTAGCTCGGGGTTGCTATTTCCCTGCCAAACCACTGGGGACAAAATGGTAAGCCCCCCATGGGCCAAATGGGGTTCTTCCTTCTTCACTTCAGTAATTAAAGACCCCTGCAGTGAGACTTAACTTGAGACAAGCCTGGCATTGCATCCTAATGTGAATTCGACAAGACAAGCTGAATTCTCCTTACAACCTGAGACGTTTCATCATCTTAATTGATCTGGAACGGAGAAACAGCAGGGGTCTGAGTTTAATATTTTGGCAAGATCAACCAGGACTGCCATTCTGTATTTAAAAAGCACAACTGAACTGACAGATGAGCCTTGGCTTCCCTATTTACAAGAGAACCTGCAGCCCTATTGATTTTGACACTGCAAGTAGGTTTGGAGTATGCTTTGCCATTTTGCATTGCTCTCTTTTTCTTCTAGAAAGTGTATAGTTGTCAAGAAAGTTCAGCATGAGACTGTTTTCTCTTTGGATGAGTTTCATATAATCTTCTGAACCCCCATTAGGAGTGTTAGTAAACCTCTGTAATTTGACAGGTTTGTTGAGGGTATGTCTATCAACACCTATGATCCATGATGGCAAAATTGATCATCCATGTTCAGAGGCAGTGTACCTTTGAGTATCAGATAATGGGGACAAAGAAGGGAGGGTGTTGCCTTCATGCTCTGCTTATTGGCTTTGCAAAAGCATCCAATTGGCCACTGTTGCAACTGGACTAAATAGACCTTTGGTTCATCCAACAAGACTCTTCTATGTTCTCAAGTTAGTATTGCATGAACAAGTGGAAAGTGGACTAAGAGAAATGAGGCTTTGGATCTCTGTGAGACATTTGCATTGAACAAGATGTAAGATCCAGATCCATTGCATAATGATGTGCTGTCCCTTCACTATCCTTGTTCTTGGTTAATGAGACACTTCTACAGCTGAATTGAAGGCTCCCGCCTTCTTTACCATTGCTGCCAGTTTCATAATGGTGGCAGGCCTCTGGGTGGCTGGAAGTCACCATTTGTATTTCCCAGAAGTCCCCTGGAAAGAATGCTGTGTCTTCTGTTATCCTGAAGAGCTTCTGAGAAATAAAATGACTGAAGAAACTGAAATCTGAAGCGATCTGTACTTCCTGTACACAAATAAACAGGACATTGGAAAATTCCTCACATATCAGCTTGAATTTAGAAATAAGACTAGTCAATTCAGAGATCAAAAAGCTGAGAAGAATTTGGAGAAGGGCAATTTCAGAAGCATCCCTAGAGGAATGAGCATGTCAGCAGATCTTAAAACTCGGAGGGGGGGGAATCAAATTTCAATGCAATTAAATTAATTAGTTATTAAAAGGGCTGATTTAGGCTAGTGATTAAGAGAGTGGACTCAGAGGGGAAATCAATGGGTACAGTGGAAAGTCTTCTCCATCTTGTATTTTAAGAATGTGGGGACTCCTCATGCTCACCTCTTTTGGGGGGCCCCTAGTGTCCACTTCTTATTTGAGATATTATGAGATTTGTAAACAGTGTTCCCTCTAACAGGGATTCCCAGATGTTGTTGACTACAACTCCCATAATGCCGAAGCAAAAGCCATTGCAGCTGGCGATTCTGGGAGTTGTAGTCAACATCTGGGAATCTGTTAGAGGGAATTTGGCATGAGCTCAGCAACCCTCAGCAGCATCTCTAAAAACAAGGCTTCTGCTTCATGTCCACCTTCTGAGTGTGTGATATCACAACTCAACAAGTGATAATCAGGGGCTGGGCTAGAAGCCCTCCGAGATCCCTTCCTTCCAGTCCTTCCGATGATTCTATAACTCCCCCTTTCATGACAATTGCTTCAAAAGACTAGATAGGAGTGACCAGGGCTGGAACCAACATTCTTTTGATTGATGTTTCACTGTGGTGAGACACTCTTAAGTTACAGAGAAAAGGCTGGAAAGGTTCTAATTACCTCTGCAGCTTCCATAATAGACCCACAGGGATGGCACCAAGGGGTAGCAAGGGGTGGCGGGAACTTTTCTCACTCTGTCTCTTGCTCCTCCATCCACCAGACTGCAACTTGTCAGCAAAGTGTCAGACAATACAGTATATTATGGTCCTATAGCTTGAATTAGTTATTTTTAAAGGCCTCCGTTATTTAAAGGAGCCCCATTCACTCACTCCTCCACCCCCAAACAAGCAGCAGAAGCCAGTGCAGCCAGCCAGTAGGAGACTCCTCCAGCCTCCTAGGAGCAAGACCAAACCCTTAGCTGCCTTCCTAGCTGAGAACTGGGCTGGGTGAGACAATGAGGCGGGTCTCACGAGCCGTGAAACCCGCTTTCTGCAAAACTGCGGGGAGAGCGGGCGAAGCCGCAGACAACCGAACAGGGAGCCCTGGGCAGCCGGATCGGCCACCCACATGGTTGCTGGCTCTGTGACGGAACCGGCAGGGGCTGGGGGGAGTGTGGACCGCGTGGCCCCCGGAAGCCCCAGTATGCCCTGCGCAAGCATGCAGGGCATACTGGGGAGACCCCTGGAGCCAGGAGGCAGCTTTTTGCCTCCCGGTCGGGGGTCTACTCGTGAGTAGCCATGGCGCGGAGCTGCGCCACAGCTACTCATGAGCAGATAAGCCGGGTTTACAGAGCGCTCACTCTGCAAACCCAGGCTAAGGGGCAGGTTACTTGAGCGGGTTAGTTCGCTTGTGAGCCTGGTGGTTCTTACGATTAACAAAAATCGGGCTAGGCTCTCCTAGCCCGATTTTTGTTAATCGTGAGAATAGCCCCAATGTATGTAGCAGGAGTGCAGAGTCATCTCCCCGGTATATTTCAGCCACCCTGATACTGACCTCTGTCTCCACCCTAGGCTTTCCTGCCACGTGGTATTGGTCAAGAAGATGAAACTAGCCTGGAATGCAGACTGAAAGCTTTGGCCTAATCCCCAAAGAGAGTAAGGCTCTCCACATGGGCAGTGTGGAGAGCTGAGGAGGGTTTTGTGGGGAGAGCAGGCTTGACCCACTCTCCCCGCAGATGATCATTTGGTAAGCCCAGGGTGACTGGATCGGCTGCCCACACAATTACCGACTCTATCATGAAGCCGATGGGGTGATGGGGATTGGGGGCTACCCGGCCCCCTGAAGTCCCAGGATGCCCCGTGCAAGAGCATAGGGCATTCTGGGGAGACCCTTGGGGCCATGAGGCTTCTTGTAGCCTCCTGGTCGGGGGTCTCCTTCGGAGTCAGTGTGGTGTGGAGGCATGCCGTGGCAACTCACAAACAATCAAATGGGGTTAGCGCCCTCTCCACTAACCTTGTTTAAGGAGGAGGTAATTTAGAGGGGTATCAGCCGAGAGCTGCATGGCTCCCGGTGCTGCACATGACCTCTGAAAACTGGGCTGGGCTCCCTTAGCCCTGTTGTCGGTGATCGTGAGAATAGCCTCAGTATTTGCTAAGAGGAATCTGGTCCATTATCTGAATAACTTTGAAAATGTCAAGGAAGCTTCACTAATAAGGTATATAAACTAACAATATCAATCATTTTACCTTTGTAAGTATTTAATATATAGCAAAATCTTTGCTCTTTGCCACCCCTTGCTCTCCCAAATTACTTGTTTTCGAGTCACCCCTTTAGCTCCACCCATCCAGACTGTGCCTCCCCACCCACCCACCCCAGCCTGGCTTGGCCTGGCCTGGTTATAATGCTTCCAGATTCTTTGCCTGGGCAGCATTCTGGTTTTGATTCAGAGAACACTGAGTGCTTTCCAACCTCTGCCCTTCCCAGACTCAATGCATATCCCCCCCTCTCCCTCCCTCCCTCCTTCCCTCTCTCCCTCCCTCCCTCCCTCCCTCCACACACATGCCCACCCAATTCTGCCTAGGCCGCTACTAGATCTGCCAACAACTCTTTCAAAGCTCTGCTCCCATTCCACTTGGACTCTTACATCTAGCCATTGAGGTAGAGAGAATCACGAAGGAGGCAGCTATTCTATTATCTCCATGCAAAATATAGATGCATGCATGCAATTCAGGAGCATCCAGAGATAGATAGATAGATAGATAGATAGATAGATAGATAGATAGATAGATAGATAGATATGCATTCATGCAAGCCCATGAATGTCTTATCTCGCTGTTACTGTAGCCTTCATGAAGCTCAATGAGGTCTCATTCCCCATTGTTTCCAGCGGGAGAGTTTGTCCAGTTTGTCCATGAAAATAATGAATTTTTATGGGTTTTTGGATTTTTCTGGTAGTCTGGTCAGTGTCTAGAACCTACCTTGGAAAATGGCATGTTTCTATCTTTTGCTCTGGTTTGGTCTGGGTCAGTGAGATCCAAGCAG
Source organism: Hemicordylus capensis (assembly GCF_027244095.1). Taxonomy (NCBI): domain Eukaryota; kingdom Metazoa; phylum Chordata; class Lepidosauria; order Squamata; family Cordylidae; genus Hemicordylus; species Hemicordylus capensis. The sequence continues at coordinate 10,187,067 of NC_069658.1, read as the reverse complement.
TCAGTGAGATCCAAGCAGCTTTATATTATAGGTATATAGTTAAAAGTTGCAATAAGTCTTCAGGGCAATGCCCACCCCCACTCCACCAGTGGCTCTGTTTATATGATCTGTGCGGAGTCATCTTATGAGATTTCATAAACAGAATCAACAATGGAACTCACCAGAGACTGTTGTGTAGGAGAGACTGCATCTATCTCTTATTCTTCCATACGTTTGTCTGAATATTCCCTAGCCAGCATTATGCCTTGGCTTGTTTTCTTTTAGTATATCTATTGAGGAAAATGGGCAAAGGGGCAATGGGACATGGGGAGACAACTCTAACTGGCTTATTCTCCCACTGTAAGGAGCATGGCTGCCTATTCCCCTGGAATCTAAGAAAACAACACAGAAGAACCCCATTATCTGCGGGGTGGCAATTACCCAACCACATATACATGAAACCACAGGTGCCAGGTTCACGATTAATGAGGTTCTCCTGGATATCAATCTGTTTGAATGTGGGGGTGATATATGGGCCTCCATTTTCAAATTAGGAAGAAAACCCGGCTTCTGGTGTCTAAAGTTTAGGAAACTTCATACTTACAGTCTCCTTCTACAATGGGATCACCCTTCGCCCTTTCCTTTGTTCTTTGTTCTGTATGTGCAATTTGGGACCCAAAGGTGTGACAGTCAGGTGTGCCATCAAAGGATGTTCATAAAGGGAAACAAAGTGAGATTGGAACTGAAATTTCTCCAAAGTGAAATTTGATAGAGAATTAAAGGATTTCCAGCTCCTTGAATATCACCAGAATTGCCTGCCCTCTCCGCCACATCACTTGCAGAACCTGCAAAATTTGGCCATGCAGCATTTTGGTGCTATCTTAATTAATATACAAAATTGCCCCTATTTTTATCTGTGTTATATTAGATGGTGGGTTATAGCTCTGAACTGAAGAAGTTCCTGCTTTCATTGATTCACCACAGGGAAAGATTCCTAGTGACTCAGATTTATAGCCAATACCCTCTCCCCAGTTCTTAAGTGCAGGCCCTATCCCCTTTTCATGCTCACTATCCAAGCAAATTTCAAAAGTGCTACTTTGAAGGCAGCTGTGTGAGGAGGGTGGGTGGGCTCCAAGTTTTGCTGAATCACAGCTCCCATCAGCCCCAGCCACAATAAATTGTAGCTGGGACTGATGGGAGTTGTAGTTCAGCAACATCTGGAGGCCCCCAGGTTGGGAACCACTGCCTTAAAGGACAGAGGTTAAAAACAGGTTATGCCTGTATTTACCCCCAAGAAAGAGGATTCTGAATGTAAGACGACCTCCCTATATTTAACAGGAATTAACTGGGGGAAATACTTGTTTTGGATTAGGCCTGCTCAACTTGGGCCCCCCAGCTGTTTTTGAACCACAACTCCCATAATGAGCCACAATGGCCAATAGCCAGGGATTATGGGAATTGTAGACCAGCAACTGCAGGAGGGCCGAAGTTGAGCCGCCCGGTCTTAGATTCAGGTAAATACAGTAATAGGCCCAACTGGGTGGCTATGAATTGGATGTTCTGAATCATGTCCCACAATTCTCTGTAACATGCTGAGGTTCTTTTGTAGATGTGCAGAGGTTCTTCAACACGCAGAGAGGCTGTTCCCATGATCAGTGGGAGCGCCTGGGGAGGGTTAGAAGGGAGAGCGGGCTTAGTCTGCTCTCCCTGCACACGAGCAGGCAGTCTGCTCCAGGCGGCTGAAGCAGCTGCCCACATGACTGCCAGCTCCATTACGGAACCAGCGGGGGCTGGGAGGATGAGGGGCCATGTGGCCCTTGGAAGCTCCAGTATGCCTTGCACAAGTGCACAGGGCATGCTGGAGAGACCCCCGAGCCAGGAGGCTGCTTTTTAGCCTCCCGGTTGGGGGTATACTCATGAGTTGCCGCAGCGAGGAGCCGCGCTGCAGCAACACACAATTTTAAAAATGGGTTTGCGGAGCACTGACTCCGCAAACCTGGTTTTAGGGCAGGGGTAGTTTAGCGGGTTACCCGCCTAGGAACCACTGGACTTGCAGCCGAGCCTGGCGGTTCTCACGATGGAAGAAAATCGGGCTAGCCTCCGCCAGCCCAATTTTCTCCCGTCGTGTGAATAGCCTCACAGTCTTGATGGTGGGCATTTTGCTACTACTCAAATAATGGCTACTTTATCCCATGCAACAATATTTAGGTTGTGATGATGAGGTGTGCCAGGTGCTCATAGTTCAAGCAACTCCTGACAATCCCATTCCCATCCCCTGGTTTTATTTTCTCCTTTAACCTTTTTTTTTTTAAGTTGTGAACAAGAATTCTTAAAAATCTAATCACAGGAACTTCCATATGGCTGGATAAATAATCTGTCTGACTTTTGCTTCCGCCATTCCATTTTGTCACAACGCTCCCAAAATGTAATAGGTTCTTGAGGTAGCATTACTTGTAATATCTTGAGATCTAAAATGAAATGTTGGTTGGGTCAGGTTCATTTTCCCTCCGCATAGCTCTGTTCTGAGAACTCATTGATTTCTGTAATTAAATGAGCTGGAAGTAAATCCAAGCCCTTTGCCTCATGTTACCAATCAGAGCTGATGCCTGAATTTTAATAAGCTGTTTAGTGTGATCTTGTGCCAGAGTGGGTAGGTGTTAACAATTTCCCTTGCTCTAGAATTCCATGTAGCAATCTGTGGTTATAATTGACTCAGCTAGGACAAAAGAAAAGGGGAGGTGGAATGGCTTTAGATGAAAATGAAGCACCAAAGCACAGAGAGTGGCTACTTCAATGAATACAAAACCCCTTCCCTTTTTATGTATGTGTTGAGCTCAACAGTTACAATTTACTTGCTCCTTTCAAACAGATTGCTGCCTTTTCTGATTTTCAGCCTGCTTTGGGAAAGAGAGAGATCTAAGGATGCATTAAAAATAAATGAAGAACATCAAAATACGGGCATTCCAATGTTTAATAAATTAGCCAAGACCATAGCCACATATGGTTATCTGTACCTACACTGAGTGATGTACTGGTGTGGATGTTTTATGTTGAAAAAGCTAAAAAAAGAAGCAGAAGCAGAATCTACATAAGCCTCTTTTTTTATATGATACAGGGAATCCTGGGAGGAGGTGGTTTTAAAAGCTATTTAAGAACTTCATAGAACTAAGGGTGTCTATTAGCTATGATCACTACATGACCCTACAAGTTCAGAGGCAATATGTGACTGAATACCATTTCCCAAGGGACAAACACCAGGGAGAGCTATTTCCTTCCCACCTTGCTTGTGGACTTTTTGAGAGCATGCTGGGAAGCCGGATGCTGGGCTAGATGGACTTCTCCTCTGATCCAGAAGGGGTCTTTTTATAAATCTATCTATCTATCTATCTATTTATTTATTTGATTTTTATACCACCTTTCCGAGCTGGCTCAGGGCGGTTTACAGTTAAAAAACAGAAATCATTAAAAACAATTAAAACAGAAATACAAATATAAACACCAATTTAAAAACATCTTAAATAACAATTAAACAATCAAAACAATTAAAACCCTGAAAACCAGGTTAACATTAAAACAATTAAAACTAATTAAAAACCCTGAAAGGCCAGGCCAAACAGATGGGTTTTAAGGGCTCTCTTGAAGGTCAGTAAAGAATTAAGATTACGAATTTCTGCTGGGAGTGCATTCCACAGCCCAGGAGCAGCTACAAAGAAGGTCCGCCTCTGAGTCACCACCAAACGAACCGGTGGTAACTGGAGATGGACCACCCCAGATGACCTTAACGTGCGGTGGGGATCATGTAAAAGAAGGGACCATGCCTCTTCAGAGGTAGGGATGTGCACAAAACCAGTTTGCCCGGTTCGGTTCGAATTTGAACAAGGTTCGAACCAGGAGGGGGTGGTTCGGTTTAGGTTTATGTGTCTTTAAGGTTAGCAATGAGAGTGGATTCGTGGTTTGTCATTGAAAATCTTATATGCTACCAAAGAATCTACACTCAGAACACTTCAGAAACAACAAAACCCAGTACCCCATGGGTTAGCAACCCATGGAGGTGGTTGGCACCCTAGCTCTGGGCCACCCCAGCACCCCCCAAGTGTAAGTTATGGGGCTGCTGAAACCTCCATTCTTCCCTATGGAGAAAAACCTTAAAGCCACTTGTGGGGTGCTGGGGTGGCCCAGAGTGAGTGGTGGTCTAGTGCAAAGAGGGTGCCAACCACCCGCATGGGTTGCTAACCCATGGGGTACTGGGTTTTGTTGTTTCTGAAGTGTTCTGAGTGTAGATTCTTTGGTAGCATATAAGATTTTCAATGACAAACCAAGAATCCACTCTCATTGCTAACCTTAAAGAAACATAAACTTCAAAAATCACTTAAAAATCAGCCCTTTGCCTAATTCCTTTCAAATAATTCTGATAGCTTCCTTGCCCACTCTAGGAACTACCACCCACCACACTCCACTCTAGGACACCCCTGTCTCCCCAACGTGAAGCTATACATTTGCTGCAATCCTAATTATTACCTATGAGGAATTCAAAAATACTTTAACAATTCACCAATAATCAGAGGAGTGTCCAATTGCCTTGGGGTTTTGTGGATAGTAGGCACCCATGGTTGTCTACCACCCACCGCACTTTTGTACCCCTAGGTGCTCCACAATAGGGGATATGGACTGGTTATGGTCCCATTATACTCTATGAGAAAAATAATTGAAAATATTTCAAATATTCATAAAAAATCGTAGTACTGTCTGATTGCTTCAGGGTTTGGGTGGTTGTTGGCATCCATGGGTGCTCTACAATAAGGTATAATGGCCTGGTTCAAGTCCCATTATACCCTATGAGAAAAAAATAAAAATATTTTTTAAAAATTCATAAAAAAAATCTTACGAGTGTCTGATTGCTTTGAGGTTTGGGTGGCAGGTACCCCTGGGTGCCAGCTACCATACTACCAATTTTTGGATGTCCAAACCAGTTCGAACTGTTTCGAATCGAACCTCCCCTGGTTTGGTTCAAATTCGAACCTGCAGCTCGAACCTGATAGCTGGTTCGGTTCGAATTTGAACCTTTGAACCACCCTGGTTCGAATAAGAACCGGTTCAAATTCAAACTGGTTCGCACATCCCTATTCAGAGGCATATGAATAGTCTCCATCTCAGTGGTGACAGAGTACACCACAACATATATTATACAAGTTCATTGAGGCTCTTCTCATGATCGGTGAGAAGAGCCATGAGGGGGTTTGTGAGGAGAGCGGGTTAAGCCGGGCGGCCACAGCAGCTACCCACATGACTGCTGGCTCTGTCACAGAGCCGGCAGGAGCTGGGGAGTTCGAAGGCTACTTGGCCCCTGGAAGCTCCAGCATGCCCTATGCGAGTGCGCAGGGCATGCTGGAGAGACCCACAAGTTGGGAGGCTGCTTTTTAGCCTCCAGGTCAGGGGTCTCCTCATGAGTTGCCACGGTGTGCAGCCGCGTTGCAGCAACTCATGATTTAAAAAAACTGGGTTTGCGGAGTGCTCACTCCGCAAACCTGGTTTGAGGGGAGGGGTATCTTGGTGGGTTAACCGCCTGGAGGACACAGGGCTCGCCTGCGAGCTGAGTGGTTCACTCGGTCCACTGAAATAGGGCTAAGCTCCCCTAGCCCGATTTCAGTGGACCATGTGAATAGCCTCCTTATGTTTTGCTGCATTGCATTGTGTTGCATTGCAGTATGATATTTTGTTGTGTTGTGTTGTATGATAGTCTGGTCTAGTTTAGTATATGGCTCTCCCCTCAAAGTAGGCTAGGGAGAGGTTCTCAGGCAACCCTCTTCTCTAGCTAGATAGTCTCCTTGTTGTGCTTGGTGCCCTGAATGCTTGCTGACACTCTGTTCACTAGCTGCATCTCATCCCCAGCTCTGTTGGCATTAAATGCTCAGTTGTTCCTGCTAACTAAGCAAAGAGGCACCTTTAAGAGTGGCATATCCCTTATATTTAGCAGGGGGAGAGCAACTGTCCCTCTCATTGGTTCTCCCACCACTGCCTTCACCAAGCTCATTCCCTCCTGAGCTCCCTGTTGCTTCTCTCCCCGTCTCATCTCTTGACATCAGAAGCACCCCTGGTAGACTTAACAGTGCAGCGGACACGGGCCAGGAGTCGGGTGACTCCGCAGATGCTGCCACCACTGCTGCCTCCATCACTTGTCCTGGGGATGAGTCCAACCACAGTGGCTCTTATGCTGTTGGCCATTGGGCTGGGGCCCAGATAAGTACATGTGTTGAATGTTGTAATCTGAAATTATCGTGTGTCATAAAACACACCTCAGAGAGTGCCTTCTTCTGTATGATCCCCATCACACATTAAGGTCATCTGAAGAGGTCCATCTCCAGTTACCACTAGTGCGTCTCATGGCGACTCAGAGGTGGGCCTTCTCTGTAGCCGCTCCTGGACTGTGTAATGCACTCCCAGCAAAATTTCATTATTTGAATTCCTTATTGAACTGGCATTCCAGGGCTTTTAAAAATGTTGTAATTGGTTTTAATGTTGTAACCTGGTTTTTCAGGGTTTTTAAATTGTTCCGATTGTTTAATTGTTTTTAATGGTTTTGTTTTAATTGTAAAACAATTAAAACATTTTAATTGAGCCATTTTAGAAGAAATTTTTTATTGAACTTTTATTCAATAAAAATAGAATAAATAAATAAATAAATAATAAAATAAAATAAAAGGCAGTTTGATTTGGTGAGAAAAGACAATCTATTGCTTCCAGATACTGAGCTGGGTCCCACGATCAGTGAGACCCAGTTTGTGCAGCTAAGCGGGGAGAGTGGGCTAAGCTCACTGTCCCTGCAGACAATCAGGGCGGGAGCCCTGGGCAGCCGGATCGGCTGCCAGTGCCTACATGATTGCTGGCTCCATGACAGAGCTGGCGGGGGCTGGGGGGAGTGGGGGCCGATTGGCCCCTGGAAGCTCCAGCATGCCCTGCGCGAGCATACAGGGCATGCTGGTGAGACCACCAGAGCCGGGAGGTGGCTTTTCACCTCCCCCTCCGGGGGTCTCCTTGTGAGTGGCCTACCCACAATAAAAAAACTGGGTTTGCAGAGCACTCAACCCGCAAACCCGGTTTTAGGGGTGGGCTTCTTGAGCGGGTTACCCACTCTAGAACCACCAGCCTTGCAGCCAAGCCCGGTGGTTCTCACAGTTGAAGAAAATCAGGCTAGCAGAGGCTATCCTGATTTTCTGCAATCGTATGAATAGCCTCACTGTCTTTATTATTTATTTATCAAGGGGTGGGGAGTTTTTTTTTTGGGGGGGGGGAGAATGGGATTCCCCAGTCTACATAAAAGTTTGAGTATTGCCAGGTACAATAGATAAGAATATTATTTTTTCAGAAAGACACAAAGAGGTGGGTCTCACGAGCCGTGAGACCCGCTTTTGTTAAAATTTCAGGGAGAGTGGGCTAAGCCCACTCCCCCCCGATGAGCGGGCAGGGAGAAGATGGCCAGCTCCATGATGGAGCCAGCGGGGGTGGGGGAGCGGGGGCCACATGGCCCCCACTGCCCCAGTATTCCCTGCGCGAGTGCCCAGGGCATACTGGGGAGACGCCTGAGCCGGGAAGTGGCTTTTTGCCTTCTGGCTGGGGGTCTACTTGTGAGTGGGCGCGGTGCGAAGCCGTGCTGCGGCTACTCACGAGCCTAAAAAGCAGGTTTGCTGGAGCGCTCGCTCCGCAAACCTGCTTTTTAGCAAGGGTTCTCGAGCAGGTTACCTGCTCAAGAACCAACGGGCTCAGCTGCAAGCCCGGTAGTTCTTACGACCAACAAAAATCAGGCTAGGCTCTCCTAGCCCAATTTTTGTTGGTCGTGAGAATCGCCCCAAAGCATAACTTATCCAACTTGTTAAATGGGTCATCTCAGTCCATATAGAAGCCCATATTATCCAAGGAATGAAAAAGCTCTTTGTTAGAATAGTTTGGTCAAGTGTAACGAATCGGATGGACCACTTTCTAACCCCAAAACAGTTTTTTATCATTTTGCCAAGTGGTAAGGACAATTTTACCTTGACTCTCTCATGAGGCTATGTGAGGTGCTAGCCTCATGTGGTGAGTATGCCATGGGGCAGTGAGTTCAGGCACTCTGTCCTGCCCCTTCCTGTGGGCATCACCCCACTGCCTGCTACTTCCATCCCTGCCTTCGCTCTGCCGATCCCACTCATCTTTGAATTCTATCCTCTTTGGCCACTTACCCCATCTCACTACCCCAAGGCCACCCCAATTCACACCCCCTACCAGCCACACCTTCAGGCTCAGATGAACTTAGGGCTTGGCTTTGGGCTCGGACAAACCAGGTCTGGTTCAGTTCAGCCATAGCACTGGGCCAAACTGGTTTGAGGGCCAGTTTGGGGGTATACTTGTAAAGGGGAATCCTGACCAGATTCCCCTTTACAAGTCAAGGGGGATTTCCTAACATAAGGTGGGAGGGTGCGCAAACGTAACTTTTATTTTAAGCCTGCAGCAGCAGAGAGTCTATGGAGGCAATGGGGGGAGGCAGCAGGGGCTGTGGAGGTCACAAAATTGCCTCTGTGTGTGCACAGATGCCCAAACTAGGCCACAGGAGGTCATTCAGGAGGCCAGCGGGAGGCTTGGAGAAGCCCCAACTGCCAACACCTACCACCACCTCTGCCACCTCTAGAGACTCTACATCGCCGCAGGCTTAAAATAAAGGGTACTTTCACTCCCACCCACCTTATATTAGGGAATCCTCCTTTACTTGTACGTCCTCGCCAGATTCCCCTTTACAAGTATGCCCAAACTGGTTCACAAGCCGGTTCTTAGAACCAAGGCCCAGGCCAGTTCGAACTCAGACCAACACCCTTTAGGGGGCTGGTCCAGTTCAAACTTGGACCACCCAAACTGGGCCGGTTCAATCTGAGCCGCAGTTCAAACTGAGCCTGCTTGCACACCCCTTATTCTGAATCCTTGAATGGACAGCTCCACAATTGCTTCTGTACACCTTGCCTTGGACTTGCTCTGCCCTATTGCACAGTTTCCTATCCTCACACCACTCAAGGTTGGTGCAATTGGGGCTCTAGTTTACTAGGCAGTTACATACCCACTGTGATAACATACCTCTTGGTAAATAGTCATCTTGCCAAGTGGTAAGAGGGACTTTCTACCAAATGTCCATATTTACCTTCAAACATGGAGGAGAAACACACACACAAAGAAATGTCATTCAAATGGATGACAAAACAGCTTATCTGACCTGGAAAATTAAATATGATTTATAAAATAATTTAGTTAGAAAATATAAAATCAATAACACTGAATTTGTTACCATAAATCAAAATGTGCCTAGTTAATGCAGATTTTTAAGTAACGGTATCGATCGTAGATTCTCATCAGTGGATTGCATAAAGGTTAATTCAGAAATGCACTAGGACATGGTTTGGAATAAATGAATTCAGTTTAAATGTATCACTGAAATTATTTTTTGAGCTAATGGAGTGATAATTGAATTCTCTCTCTAATCTGAAGCAAGGGATATAGTAACACCACAACATAATTACTTGTCTGGTTAAATACATCGTCCATATGCGCGTGTGTGTGTGTGCGTGTGTGTGCGTGTGTGTAATTTGCTTTCAGATTCATGCTGAGAATCTCCCCGCTCCTCTTTATCATAATATAATTTAACAAAATGTAGCTTTCCTTCTTCATCAAATTAAATCAATTTGAAAAATTGAAGAGGCTTTTGGCTTTAGCTTTCCAATCATCTTTCATTGTTACTGTTAACAAAAGCTGGAGGGGAGGGAGAGGAGAGGAGAGAGATAATAGAGGAAACTAATGAAAACTTACCTTCCCAGCTCAAAACTTTGTGGATTGTGGCAGCTCTCAGAGGTCCTTTTGGTGCTGCTTGGATAGGAAGGGCTTCGCTCAGTAGGCTAAAGGGTCCAAATGCAAGAAGCAATCTAAGTGGGGGCTCAGAATCTTCCTGTGCTGGATGGGGTTACACTCCCCTGGAAGGAGCAAGTGCACAGATTGGGAATACTCCTGGACCCAGGCCTCACCCTGGTATCTCAGGTGGAGACCATGGCCAGGAATACTTTCTATCAGCGTTGGCTGATTTGACAGCTGCGCCCATTCCTCAAGAAGGATGACCTCAAAACAGTGGTGCATCAGCTGGTAACCTCCCGGCTCGACTACTGCAATGCGCTCTACATGGGGTTGCGTTTGTACATAGTCAGGAAACTTCAGTTAGTTCAGAATGCTGCAACCAGATTGGTCTCTGGGGTAACCCGGAGAGAGACCATATTATGCCTGTTTTGAAACAATTGCACTGGCTGCCAATATGGTTTCTGGGCAAAATACAAAGTGCTGGTTATTACCTTTAAAGCCCTGAATGGCTTAGGCCCAAGTTACCTTAGAGAGCGCCTTCTTCTACATGATCCCCACTGCACATTAAGGTCATCTGAGGAGGTCCATTTCCAGTTGCCACCAGTTCGTCTGGTGGTGATGCAGAGGCGGGCCTTCTCTATAGCTGCTCCTGGGCTGTGGAATGCACTCCCGGCAGAAATTCGTAATTTGAGATCATTACTGTCCTTCAAGAGAGCCCTTAAAACCTATCTGTTTGGCCTGGCCTTCCAGGGTTTTTAAATGATTGACCAATTGTTTTAAATTGCTGCCCTGATTTCCAGGGTTTTTTAGCTGTTTTAATTGTTTACTTGGTTTTACTCTGTTTTTATAGTTTGATTTTAACTGTTAACTTGTTTCAATTGTTTTTATTGTGCTGTAAACCGCCCTGAGCCATTTTGGAAGGGTGGTATATCAATCAATCAATCAATCAATCAATCAATCAATCAAATAAATAGTATTGACTTAGATTTTCTTTTGAAGTGAATTATAGCATTCATAAAGAGGGTGAATGATACCCAGCCTGTGCTAGATGAGGTTGCACTCCCCTTGAAGGACCAGGTTCACAGTCTGGGGGTGCTCATTGATACAGAACTTTCACTAGAGGATCAAATGGCCTCTGTGGCTCGGATCGCCTTTTATCAGCTTCGGCTGATACGCCAACTGCGACCTTACCTGGACAGAGATAACTTGGCCACAGTGACTCACGCTCTGGTAACCTCTTGCTTAGATTATTGCAATGCATTGTACGTAAGGCTGCCTTTGAAGATGGTCCAGAAACGGAAACTGGTACAAAATAGGGCTGCAAGATTATCAACTGGGACTGGACGTTTTGGTCATATTTTGCCAGTTCTTCATCAGCTGCACTGGCTAGGGAGGTGCACGGAACTGGCGGAGGGGGGGGCGGCCCAAAGGCAGCGGTACTTTTAAGGACTGGGAAGAGTGCTCTAACCCCACCCCCATGCATTTCCCCCACTGGTGCTGCAGTAGGGTCCAGTGGGGTGGCAGCATACCTCCTTATTGCCCCATTGCTTCCTTGGACTGGAAGTGACCGGAAGTACTTGGTGCATGTGAACATGTTGGGTGCATGTGTGCACCAGTGTGCCAGCTACTTCCAGTCACTTCTAGTCCAAGGAGGCAACGGGGTGGCAGGGAGGTACACTGCCGCCCCACTGGACCCTTTTAAACTGCAGCGCTGGCAGGGGAAATGTGGTGAGGGTGGTGTAAGAGTACCCTCCCTAGTCCTTAAAGGTATCCCCCCTCTGCCTTCAAACTGGTCAAACTTGTTTGGAGGCCCATGAAAGGATCTCTGAACAGGTTCATGCACATCCTTAGCACTGGCGTGCCACCCAGTCCCAATTCAAAGTGCTGGTTTTAACCTTTAAAGCCCTAAATGGCTTGGGACCAGGTTACCTGAGAGAGCACCTGGTCCCATATGTCCCTATCTGTACCTTAAGATCTTCTTCAGAGGCTCTTCTCAGAGGTGAGGCAGGTGGCTACCAGAGAGAAGGCCTTTTTGGTGGTTGAACCCCATTTATCAAATAGCCTCACCAGTGAGGTTCACCTGGCTTCATCACTTTGTTCTTTTAGGTGCCAGGTGGAGACCTTTTTGTTCACTCAAGCCTTTTAAATTCAGGTTTTTTAATTCAGATTTTCAGATTTGTTTTGATTTCTAACTAATTTTAAAATGAGTTTTTAAGCAGTTTTTAATTTCATGTTGTACTTTCTTTTTAACTTTTTTCTGGTCTTCTATGGTTGAATGTGTTATGTGTTTTATTGTATGTTTTAATCCTCCATTGTCAGCCGCCCAGAGAACAATTTGCTATGGGGCAGATAAACAAATAAAGTTGTTTATTATTTCTTGTTTACACAGTCAGACAGGTGTTATTGTCTGTTTTGTTTTATCCAGACCTCGAGTCCTTTCCAAGGACCTGGGATGGCTGAATTTTATCATCAATATTGCTGTTGTTGTTATAAATATTGTCACAAAATGTAAGCTGTTCCCAGTAAAGTTGCTTTCTGTAATTGACTGGTGGTAATTTCCATGTCCCCTATGGTATTGAGGTGCTCTTCAAAGTGTTTTGGAATTGCACCTAGGGCACCAGTTACTACTGGGATTATTTTGGTCTTCTTCTGCCACAACCTTTCAATTTCGATTTGAAGATCTTTATATTTTGTTATTTTTTTCTATTATTATTATTATTATTATTATTATTATTATTATTATTAGTTTACACAGTCAGACAGGTGTTATTGACTGGTTTGTTTTATCTAGACATCAAGTCCTTCCCAAGGACCTGGGATGGCTGAATTTTATTATCAATACTGTTGTTGTTGTTGTTATAGATATCATTGCAGAATATAGGCTGTTCCCAGTAAAGCTGCTTTTTGTAATTGGCTGATGGTGGTTTTTGTGGCCCCTATGGTGTTGAGGTGCTCTTCAAGGTATTTTGGAATTGCACCTAGGGTGCCAATTACTACTGGAATTATTTTGGTCTTCTTCTGCCACAGCCTTTCCATTTCAATTTGTAGATCTTTGTATTTGGTGATTTTTTCTATTTCTTTTTCTTCTGTTCTGCTATCCCCTGGTATTGCTATGTCGATTATTTTGACTTGTTTTTCTTTCTTCTCGACTACAGTTATATCTGGTATATTGTGTGGCAGATGTTTGTCTGTTTGTAGTTGAATGTCCCATCATATTTTTGCATCTTGATTTTCTACAACTTTTTCAATTTTATGCCCCACTAAATTTTGGCTACACGTAGCTTGTATTTTTGCAGACCTTCCAGTGTATCATCCCTGCTTGAACCCTGGGTTCAAATTGCATGGAATGATGGAAGAATCCACCCCACACTCAGCATTCCTCTTTGCAGGCAAATGCTAAACTTGCAGGTGTCAAAGGAGCATAGTGAATGGTTGCATCAGTATGGGGGCCATGATTAGTAGGTGCAAGCTCTTTGTCTCCTTATGCATTCACTGGCTGACATCCAAATTAATGCTGCACTCGTGCAAAAATGTTGCACTCATGCAAGGATGTTGCACTAGTTAATTCTGCTAGGTTGGGAGCTTGCATTCCAGATTAGTGTTCTGCTGGTGCAACAGGCTCTGCTTGTGCAAGCTGTGGCACATCTCCTGCTGGGGAACCTCTTCTTGAGTCCATATTACAGGGAATGATACTAAGTGATCCACTTCTTGTGTAAGTGCAACACCTGCACAAGTGGACCTAGACTGTAAAGACTGAGCACATTGACAACGGTGAGCCTGCCGTTGGATGTTGCTGCCAAGGAAGAGTATACATTCCCTGGCATATGTTTATGTATGCACGTTTGCAGCAATCTTTACTTCAGCTCTTGTATTCAGGAGGTTATCGTCCCAGAGGAAAAAGAAAAGGGAAAACTAGACTGAAAAGTATCAGGAACTACTTGGCTGGAAATAGGAGCTCAGTTGGTGCATGGCTGCCTCGTGTGGCAAGACACCAGAACTACAATTTGATGCATCTCCCTGGGCAGTAAGGAGTTCCCAGATATCGGAAAGACTCTGCCTACCACCCAGGCTAGCCACTGGTTCCCCTCAACAGGAAGTGGGAGTGCTTCCTACTGAGGCCAGGACGTTGCTTGATGAATTATATGCTTTCCTGACTTGGCTTGTTTTCTTATTTGAACCTTCCAGTTCTGTCTCCTGCTTTTGGCTCTTAGCTGCTACTCAATTGCTGCCTACTGTTTGCCTCAGACTACAGGGCAGGAATCTCCTGGATTCCGCATTTGGGGTCCGGAGGTCAGAATGGTGGTATGTGTGTATACAGTGTAGGTGAAGAACCCCCATATGAGATGCAGTCGCTTTCCATTGAAACAACTCCTTCTGCTTTAGAATAACTCACACACTTCTGAATATTCCCTTCATGCACGTGCTGTACAACCATGGGGGCCTGCTTCTCAGCTCCTGAATGTAAGGGGTTGTATCGTAACCCTTATCAATTGTAGATTTGAATGTTTTCAGTCTGCGGTCCTGGGTACCCTTACAAGGGATAGCCCCACTGAACTCCAATTAAACATGGATAAGATGGAGCGATATAAGTAAGGAAATGAACAAAAACAACATATCATTATAATGAATGCCGCATTATTGCAATCTGCTATTCAGAAATATTTCTGAGCTTGTTAACTGCAAATGGAAATCTCAACAAATCTGAAGGGTTTATCACTGCCGTTTTATTGTGGGAAATGATTACATTCCTTCAGATACTCATCCGTGCTTTCTTTCTTGCTCCTTCTTTCTTCCTCTCAAAAACAGATTGATGAAATTGTTCAGAATTCTCTCTGAGCTCCAGTGAGATTGTATCAATTACTTAAAAGTGCTAAAAAATTGGGCAAGGACATAATCTACCCTCTTGCTGTAAAGACAATCTGAAGATTAATGCAAGCATGCATTAAAGGAGGGAAGCGGGGGAATCGACTAGGGAAAAGCTAGTGTGACAAAATGAACACTTGTACTTCACTGTTGCTTTGCGAGGCAAAGGGAATTAACTGTCAGATGAGAAAGAGGATGAGCTGCCTGCTTGTCATATCAAAAGCTCTTCGCTTTAATCTGAAGATAATGGATATGTTGCCAGTTGAACAATGATTAGAGATGGAACAAATTTGCTCTCTGAACTTGTGCTCTGTGAACGTGGATGTTGAACATTCTTCAGATATTCTCTGAGTACAAAAATATTTGCTGTATATTCACTGTTTGGGATTTTAGATATCCCATGCTACTTTATTTCAGTGATGCGATATTGGACAATATTTGATAGTTGTCCTGCAACAGTATTTATTTGACAGGTGACATGAAATGATGTTAGGATTTTGACAGGATCTGACCACAGTTAACTTATAAGCTTTCTTATTTGGTGTCTGCCAAGGCCATCAAGCACCACAAAGCAGAAACAGAGGCTGGATTCGCACGTAATGCGAAATCGGAGTTAAACGGGGCAGAAGTTGGAACTTTTTTACAGCTGAGTTTTACCTCACCAAACTCCAGTTTGAACCTTTGAACCTCTTTTCAAATCATTCTTTTGTAGGGATTTTCGCCACCATAACCTGAGGTTTTCGGCGGCAGCATTATATCTGAACGTGGATGGCATCGTAACCAGAGGCTGGTTCAATTTCTGGAATTGTGATCATAGAGACGGCAGTGCAGACCCACCTTGGATTGCACCCACTCCATGCCTGAGGCACTTCTAGCTGGCTGCCTCTCCGAGTACTTGCCCCACCCCGTCTGCAATCCAACAAAGCAGTTACCTGCCAACACGGAGATCGCAACATGCCATCCCATGGTTGTCAGCCTGTCAAATGGCAAAGTCACACAGGGGCATGCCCTCTTCCCACTCTGTCCCTTGTTCCCCCCTCCTGGCAATCAGGAGAGAAAGGGGATGGGATAGCAAGATGGGTACTACATGCTATGCTCTCCGAAAACGGTGTGACAAAGATGAATGTTCACAAGCACATGCTCTCGAGGTGGCAACATGAGCAGGCCAATGCCATTAGAGTGCTGGGATGGCAGCATATGGCAGGGCAGTGATACTCGGGGTTGGGTTAAAAATAAATTCTTGAATGGCTAAGGTCTGTTTTTCATAAAGTGATGTTCGGGAAAGGGTGCCCAGCCCCTCCCCTTGGGGGAATGTGTATAATCCCTAGGCCTACTCATGAGAAGGGCCGGGCAGCAGGAGTAATGTGATGTAAGCAAGTGTAAAGTGATGCATATTGGGGCAAAAAACAAACAAACACTCACATAGGCACTGATGTGGTCCAAGCTGTCAGTGACTGACCAGTTCAGAGATCTTGGGGTTGTGGTGGACAGCTCATTGAAAGTGTTGACACAGTGTGCAGCACCTGTGAAAAAGGCCAATTCCATGCTAGGGATCATTAGGAAGGGATTGGAAATAAAAAATGTTACTATTATAATCAGGGGCGTAGCAAGGTTGGAGTGGGCCCAGAGACAAGATTTTAAAATGCCCCCCCCCAAAGTCCAGGGCCTCCGCACACCCCAGGCCCCCAAGGATTTAAGTCTGATATTCCAAAATAAGTATGGTGCCTGCAAATACATTTCACTGAATACACACACGCACACGTCACAATATATAGTGATATACATTGAGTACTATACATTTGTATTACTTTTAATGCCTAGAACACACTAGACAGATGAATGATTAAAATGGGCCCCTCGCTGCAGATTAGCAAAGGAGACTTTCAACCATGCAGGGTGAACCTATGTTTGTTTTCTCAGAATTCTGAACAAATTCAGTCAAGTTTGATTGCAGGAGGTTTTTCACAGGAGGCTTTTAAAGCCCTTTAAGACACATCTCCTCTGGAATGGAGGTGCTGCATTCACATGTTGGCCAGATTTACCCTGAAGTCCCTGCAAGTTATTGGGGAGCAGTTCACACACAAGAAAAATAAAATAAAAGCACAAGACATGCTTCACAGTTCTCACTCAGACCTTCTGGGTTGCAAAACAACTTGAACATAAGTGCATTTATAAATGAATGAATGAATGAATAAAATTAATAAAATACTGTTCCAGAAGTTTTTGCAATTTTCTGCCATGAAACAAGCCACTTATAGGACTTTTTAGATAGTTTTTTTTAAGTCAGCAAATTTTCCAAGCTGTTTCAAAATAAATATTCAGAGACTTCTCGGTCCCTCCCACCCCCATATCCAAGCCCTATGGCAAGCAGATCCCTATATATGGGGGGGGGAAGGTAACCACAAAAAGGAGTTCACACTCTACCTGGCAAATGCTGGTCTGGGTTGAGCAGGGCAGCAAGGGGTCTTCTGCTGCAGAGAAGACGCTGGGTGCCTCCTCCTTCCTGGCTGGCTTGGGCCCTACTCGAGTTCAGGCTTCACTGCGGCCTACACGAGGCCTCCGTGGAAGCCCAACCGCCCACCCACCGATCAGCTGAGAGGCGGGAGAAAAGGAGCTCTTTGCATCTTGCCTGCTGCCTCGATTGCCGGCCAGCAGAACAAGCAGGAGAGACGGCGAAGAGGGCAAGTGGCTGAGAGGCTATGGGGCTGGGCAGGGGGCAATGGGGAGTCACATGAGGTGCCCCTGGGGTGCCCCTCCAGGCAGTGGGGCCCCCAGACAACTGTCTCCCCTTGCCCTATCATTGTTACGCACCTGATTATAATGCCCCTATACAAATCTATGGTGTGGCCACATTTGGAGTAATGTGTACAATTCTGGTCACCATATCTTGAGAAGGCCTGCAGAAGTGGAAAGGGTGTAGAAGAAGGCAACCAAGATGGCGAGGGGCCTTATGAGGCAAGGCTACGGCATCTGGGTCTTTTTAGTTTGGAAAAGAGGTGAGTATGGGGAGACATGATAGAGGTGTATAAAATGCTTTGAGTAGAGCGAGTGGACAGAGATAATTTTTCTCCCTCTCTCACCACACTAGAACCAGTGGTCATCCCAGGAGCAGAGGGAGGCCAGAGGTGGCCTGGGTCCAGCCCACCACTGTGGCCCCCTAGCCCCGCTCCTGCATCTGATGTCAGGCACTAAGCCCCACCCCTGCAACTGGCATCAGACACAGGGGGCATAGCTTTGCTTTCAAACAGGGCCACGTGGCCCCATTTGCAAGCAAAATCCCCTGGCCAGTGCCACGTTTGCAGCACGACTGAAGTAGCTCTCCCTGCCATGCTGTGAATGCACTGGTTTAGCTCACAAATGGTGTTGCACTGCCCCTTTTGTGAGCGAAATCCCCAACCAGTGCTGTGTTCTCAGCACGGCCAGGAGACTACTCTCTCTGCTGTTTAAGCAGGGAGAGCCGCTCCAGCCACACTGCCAATGCGGCACTGGCCGGGGATTTTGCTTGCAAACGGGGCCACGCAACTCTGTTTGCAAGCAAAGCGATGCCCCTATGACATCAGATGCAGGGGGAGTGGCTCAGGTGTGAGGCGCGGCCCCTGAAGAGCAGCGGCATGGGTTCTTCGAACCCGTTAGCTTAATGGTGGCTCCGCCCTGGGTCATCCCATGAAACTGAAGGCCAGGAAATTTAGGATGAACAAAAGGACTCATTGTTCACACAGCATGTAACTAATCTATGGAATTCTGTGCCACGGGATGTGGTGGTGGCCACTAGCTTTGATAGCTTTCCAAGGGGCAAAGACAAATTTCGTGGAGGACAGGTCTATCATTGGCAGCTAGTCTGGTGACTATAGGCCACCTCCAGGCTCAGAGGCAAGATACCAGTTGCAGGGGAGCAACAGCAAGAGAGAGGGTGTGCCCTCACCTCTTTCCTGTGAGCTTCTCATCATTTGGGTCAATGTGGGAAACTGGATGCTGGACCATAGGCAAATAGGTCTTTGACCTGATCCAGAAGGGCTGTTCGTATGTTCTCATGTTCCTATGTAAAGACATCCAAAAGATTCAAGAGACAATCAAAGCAGTATAAATCCCAATGCATTTTGATGTGTAATTAGCTCTTCATCAAAGCCTTTAAAAAAAAATACAGATGGAATTCTGATTAACAGCAACACTTAGAATTATTTGTACTTCAAACTGGGGCTGGACACAAGTGCCCCAGTAAATTCATTACCTAGGTGGTGAATTGAGGGTCCATTTTTGCAATATTTAGGAGGGAAAGATTTTATTTTATTTTTTGTAGGGGGGTGATGAGGACAAGGTTATGAAGGCAGCAGTGACAGTAGTAAAAAGTGCATTGCCCTTTAAAAAAAATTGTAGCCAGTAGCTACAGTTGAGATGCTTGATATGGCTCCCAGTGGCTGCCAGATATAGCACTGTACTAGAGCATTGAGGGGGAAATGTTAGCCAACAGGAGTGGCTGCCAAGAGGGCCTCTGCTTTAACTACATCCTGTAGCCAAAAACCAATGACTGATAATGGGGAAGACAAAGGTAGTACATTCTGCCTGAATATACCTGACTCAATATAGGAACTCGGTTATTTCGATCCCTGAAACTCAACTTTAAATTTTTTTTTTAATGTAAGGATCCTTTGCAAGCTGCTACTGGGGCCATAAAGTGGAAGGTATGTTTTTAAATAACATTTTACACAAAAATATTGTGTATTCAAAATAAAACTTGCAGTTAGAGGATTAAAATGTGCCTTCATAAAAGCAACCCTCTGAAAAACACTTGCTTGGCCAAATAAAGAAACACTTATTCATTCATTCATATTCATTTTATTTAACACATTTGTATACCGCCCAAAACACAAGTCTCTGGGCCATTTGCAACAAAACAAAAAGGTTAAAACATTATAACAATTTAAAATTTAAAATGTTAAAACTACTAAAAAACAATTAAAACAGTATCTAATTAAAAGCCTGGGTGAACAAATGCGTTTTGACTGCCTTTTAAAAAGTTGTAGGAGGTGGGGAGGCTCATATTTCAGCAGGAACTGTGTTCCAAAGCTTTGGTGCAGCAATGGAGAAGGCCTGCCATCCCTGAGTAGCCTCCGGATGAGCCGGTGGCAACTGCTGACAAACCTCTCCTGATGATCTCAGTGGGCGGTGTGGCTCATAGCAAAGAAGACGTTCTCTTAAATACCCACGGCCCGAGCCATTTAGGGCTTTATATGTTGTAACAAAGACCTTGGGGTTATTCTTACGATCACAAAAATCGGGCTAGGAAAATCCTAGCCCGATTTTTATGATCATCAGAACCACTGGGCTCGCAGCCGAGCCCGGTAGTTCTGGAGCGGCTAACCCGCTCCTGTAGCCCGCCCCTTAGCTCGGGTTTGCAGAGCAAGCACTCTGCAAACCCGGGCTATCTGCTCGTGAGTAGCCGTGGCCCGGCTCTGCGCCACAGCTACTTGTGAGTAGACCCCCGGGCGGGAGGCTTAAAAGCAGCGTCCCGGCTCGGGGGTCTCCCCAGTATGCCCTGCACGCTCGGGCAGGCCATACTGGGGCTTCCAGGGGCCACGCAGCCCCCGAGCTCCCCAGCCCCCGCCGTCTCTGTCTCGGAGCAGGCCATCATGTGGGCGGCCAATCCGGCCGCCCAGGGCTCCCTGCCCGCTTGTGAGCGGGGAGAGTGGGCTTAGCCCGCTCTTCCCACTCACCAGGAAAAACCGGGTCTCACTGATTGTGAGACCCGGTCCCTTGTATTTTGCCCAGAAACCTATCGGCAACCAGTGTAGATCTTTTAAGATAGGAGTGATATGGTCTCTCCGAGATGACACAGAGACCAACCTGGCTGCCACTTTAGACTCAGCTTAAAACAAAAGAACAAAGAGTGAACAACTGGCAAGTGAAAGAATCAAATGTTACCCATGTTAATTTCCTGTATCTCTTCCTTTAATCTGATGTCTTCTTTTAATGGGAAGGCTACCTCCAGATAGCAAAATAATTAGATCTCCTAGCTGCCCCTTTCAACTCGGCGATTGTTATGCTGACTGTTAGATTGAGTAAAAGTGGCTAAATGATGTGATTTTAAATGCTAGTGGTGGGAAGGAGGGAGATACTCAGAGAGATTAGGCCATTAATCACGTATTATGACATGCATTCATCTTGATAGGCTCTCGTTAGAGCACAGGGCAGCCATATCATTTTAAGTGATAGTTATCAGATCTGGCAGCTAATTTCATTCTAAACTGTTCTTGAATAAAAGGATCTTTGGACCTCGTTCTTAGTGTTCACGTAGGGTTACCAGTGGGCCGGAGTGGGGTGGGGGGGAGCAATCTGGCCAGTTTTTTGACCTTTCAACTGGTTGCTAGGTTTATTTCCATACAAACTAGAACATTTACTAGGTTTTTCTGAGAAAATGACAGCAACAGCAGCATTTTTACTTTGTGCACAAAGCATTTTTACTTTGTGCACAAGTGGAGTTCACACGTGCACACTAAAGTATGCCAGGTCACTGAGCTGATCACATGATATTGCATATGAGACTGCTGTGTGCAGCATGTGCTTCTCCATGCAATACAATCCCTTTCACATTGAAAAAAGTGAATTGAAAATTGAAAGAAGTCTGGCCTAGATAACTTCTCTCTGATATTCGAGTTTTCTACATGAAGAAAATGTGGGTATTTTATTTTTGGTATGGAAGAGCAGTCCATTATGTGGGTCCCATGTTTATTGTGGCATGATACAGCTGCAGGCACAGGACTGCCTCAGTGAGATCTAGCCCATTGAGAAGGTCCATATGTACTGTTAATGCAATCATCTGTTACTGTCTCTGTATTGTCGAGAACTGATTGCTTCCTTCCCTTTCTATCATATAAATGGCAGCCTACATAATTTTGCATGCTGAAGGTGTGAGGTGAATTTCATCACTTGCCATATTTAACAGCTTTTGTTTCTTCCATATTATTATGCATAAGACTCCTTTAAATGGAGAATTAATAAGAAAATAATACACTACATTCCCTTTGTCAGGAAGATGGGCGGGGGTCGGCGGGTGGGTGGAACACCTCCAGCGTTCGTCTGCAAAAGCATCACAATTTAATGTGCTTTTATTTTAGCAGCCGCACTCCCCCGAAATGTTCTTGGCAATTAATTCAGGCTATTTAAATGTAAAGCATACTAATTAGGCAGCCTTGAAAAATGAATCTTTCCAGGAATCTGGAGCGTCTTTTAAAATGCACAGACATTACAACTCTGCTGGCATTTTAATGTCTTGAGAGGAATGTTTCACACATGCTGGAAGCACTCCTAAATCACCTACTCCCGAGCAAACCCACAGATTTATTCTTTAGTGGGGCTGCTTCATATTCATTCTCTGTTCAGTATTTTAATTTGTAATCATGTCTTCAGCATCTCCCTTTGTGCTGTAGAACTTCTCTAGGAAGCTGCGTTATCCGAATCAAACCATTGGTCCATCTAGCTTAGTATTGTCTACACCAGAGATTCTCAACGTTGGGTCCCCAGATGTTATTGGATTTCAGCTCCCATAGTCCCCAGCCCCAGTGGCCTTTGGATGGGGATTTGGGGGATTTGGATGGAGATTATGGGAGTTGAAGTCCAAAAACATCTAGGGACCCAACGTTGAGAATCTCTGGTCTAAACTGACTGGCAGTGGCTTCTCTAAGGTTTTAGCCAGGGATCTCTCTCAGTTCTAAGATGTCAGGGACTGAATCTGTGATTGATTGATTGATTGATTGATTGATTGTGACTGAGCTCCTGTGAAACCAAGAACTGGGTTTGAGACTCACCTCTGCAACAGACTGGTCTAATCTTTGTTACTGGCCTGGTGTGTTTGCCATCACAGAGGTGACCCACAGGGCAGCAGAGTGGTACTTGTCCACTCTAGGGTCCACATTAATGCCCCCCAACATGGCCTCCATGTTTGTACCCCACTTTTCCTCCAAGGAACCCACGGTGGTGTACATAGTTATGTTTTTCCTCACAACAATCCTGTGAGGTAGGTTAGGTCAAGAGATAAGTGACTGGCCCAGAGTCACCCAGTGAGATGTAAAAATTCTGTATTATGAATGCAGAGTGAAAGTCAGCTAATAGGAAGTGCCTTTGTTTTGTGTGCTTGTTTCCTTTTTAAATGCCGTTTTTGCAAATGACCCTATGGAGTCACATGTGAGTGTCTGAGCTTCAGACACGGGAACTCATTCACTGCACATATCACAGAAGCAGGAATGGCTCCACTGCTTCATAGGTTAAGTGTTGTCAGGATATTAGCCAGTGGAACCAACAAATAATAATAATAACAGCAGCAGCAGCAGCAGCAGCAACAGCAGCTTTATTTGTTGGCCAATCCATAACAACTGTTCTCAGGGTAGCTCAACAAATAAAACCATTAAAAAATTGAATAAAATGTACAATTAAAACATATTAAAACAAAAAAAATATAATAAAATACAAGAAACATTTTTTTTAAAACCCTTCTAAAAATGTTTTAAAATACATAGGTGAACAGAAAGCTCTTCACCTGGCAACTTTAAAAAGACAGAGATGATGCCAGGTGGACCTCAGTAGGGATGTGCAAGCAGGTTTGACATTGAACATGTTTGACATCAAACCAGTTTGGTCTGACCATTCGGGGTCAAACCAAACAATCCCCGGTTCGGCCCAACTCTGGACCAAACACCACCACCCCGACCATTCGGGGAGTTTGCGATTTTTTTAAAAAACATGTTGTTGGGGGAAGGTCTGTAGAGTTGTTGGGGGAAGGTCTGCGGAGCTTCCCCCTCCCCCCCACTGGTCTCCCTTGATGCCCATACAGGCTGGTTGGAGGCCACCACACCTGCGCAATTCACCTCTGCGTGACTTGGGCCCTGCAGAGGCCAGTTGCGCAGGTGCGGTCACCTCCAAAATGTCCACCGCATGGGAGGGGAAGGCCTAAATGGGCTGAAGAGCCGGCCAGCTGGCCAGTATGATCATCAAGGGAGGCTGGCAGGGGGAGGGGGGACCTCTGCAGATTGCCCCCCCCCCACTGCCTCCAACAACTCCACTGGAGGGGTAAGTAATTTTTTTTTTTAATTTAAATGTTTGTGAAATGCCCCTGCCCAGACTGAACCGAACTGGGTGGGGGGGTTCGAGGGGGTGCTGGACCAAACTGGCCTGGTCAGTTCGGCTCTGGTCCAGACTCAAACTGAACTGGACCAGCCGGTTCCATGCACACCCCTAGATCTCACTGCGGCGCCTACTTTATAAATGAAGTGCCACCACCAAAAAGACCCTCTCCTTAGTAATAACTGATGTATCCCTTCACCACCACCAGCAACTGAATACAGGCAGTAGATCATCCATTCCTTGCGATATACAGTATGTCACCATTCAGAATAATAGTCAGTTATTTAGGATTATTGTGCAGCCTCCAAATTAAATATAGGGGACAGCTCTGTCTGTTGTGGGATTCTTAGCTGTTCTTTTATGCTTTTAAATGAAAGCTGCATTTCCGAGAAATACATGCTCCTTAAGTGGAAAAGTTATTCAAGGCTATTTGCATGGGAAAGTTGCCTAATTTTGTATGCACTAGAAAGGATTACATTAAAAGTCTGTTTCACTCTTTTAACTGTTTAGGTTCTGCTTAGGGTATTCAATTTCTGGACACTCTAGAATTGAGAAATTCAAGCTGAGCAGGTGACATCTGTGCTCTGATAGTTGCAATACTACCTGGAATTTCCACAACAGTGGCCTTACACGTTCAGAAGCATTCTGAGATTGCCTTGTCACTGGTCTTTGGGTGTGTGAATGTGTTTCTAAGCAGAATTGAGAGCCTGCCCTGTGCACAGAAATGTCTAGTTACAGCACTGGGGGATCCATAAAATATTTATGCTTCACTCAGAGATTTTAATTGTTTGTTTACACACATTAATGAACATTATGTATTTGTAACCCTGGTGTATGGCCCTTTCAATCAAACAAGGGAGGGGAAAGCACACCATAGAGTTGCACATGCTCAGTGGGGTATTTCTTTGTTTTGTGATCTGCTGGTTGTACTTTTGCAAGCCTTATGCCTGACAGGCAAACTGGTGAGAAAGAAGTATTTTCTCATGTGGGAACTATCTTAAACTCTGGGCACAGGTAAAGTGAAGATCTGGAAATAGAAAGGTGGCATTTAAATAATTGTGCCTGTTTGGATTTGTAACTGTGCAGAGTTTTTCTACCTACTTTTATCTTCTACTTTTTTGAGCTGGTTGCCCTATAGACTTTATTTCTGCAACCCGGAAATCTGAAAGAGATTGCCAGAGAGAATGATATCTTTCTAATGGGTGACCTACAAGGAGATCTGTAAGTTGTAACATATGAACAAATACCAAGGGAGAGGACTGATCCAAACATTGAGATTCCAGTTTGACAAGTATTAATGTATTCTGTACAGCTGATTCTTAATGTTTGCAAGGGGAAATATAAACCCCCAAAATCTTGTTTCATTACTTTAATAACTCGGAATAAGAATCATTTGTAAAAACTTGCTTTCGAGTCTACTTGCTGTCAACACCAAACTCAGTTCTAGCAGTGTGGCTGAACAAAATAGAAGTTTTGGATATTCAGTTCTTTAATGTTACAGCCACAAGCCAAAACAGGGGGGAAAAATTACAGTTATATAATTGATTACAGTTATATAATTGAATATATGTAATTAAAACAGGCTGAAATTAGAATTAGTTAAAAAAAATTGACAAAATTTAAAACATAATGATGATAAAAATTTAAAGCAGTAAAATATCCTTATTAACCATCCGGTGACATATATTTATGGCAGCAGCACAGAATTTAGCCACATTAGATGTAATAAAACACTCTGAGTCCGAAAGCAACAAGTTTTGTATTTTGGTGCTATTTTAACCCCTGTGCACTAATCTATCCCCAGTAATCGCACCACATTGAACAACATTAACTTTCACACAAATGCTAAATATATATTTTCCCCCTCCAACACGGAACTCTTTTGAGTAGAGTTTTTTTTCCCCATTCACACACACACACCCCGCCCCCGGAAAGAAAAGAAAAAAAGCTCAGTAGCTTGTCAGGGAACTGAATTCCACACTGCCAGATTGACAGCAATCTTTTTGTCTACCACCATGTTCTCTCAGCTCCCCATCAATCAAATTGCATTGGCTGATAGAGAAGGAAGATAATCATATTATTTAAGCTAAAGTGTAGCTGCTCAGCTAATCATCCATTGTCAAAAGTCCAGCCAAGTTGCCATGATTTGGAAAAAGAAATGATACCAATGGAAAGTGACAGTTACTTTTATCCTCATTGACAATGGGATATTAACACCAATGCTTGAAAGAAACCTTGTGGATGGTTCAGGATTAGAGTGTGATTGGAAGCAGATCTACCCATTCGGCATGTGCATTCATTTTAGAAATGAATGGGAATGAAAACAAATGAGCCCCAATCACCTTCATTTCTTTTGCAATGAAAACAAATGGGAATTAAAAATGAATGGATTCTGGAAGATAACATGTTCATTTTCATTTCATTTTTCATTTGTGTTCATTAATTTTTATAGGAGCTCCTGGAGCCTTGGAACAGCATGCACAATATGTACAGATCACAGATGCTTTATGCAACCATTATTTCAAACTTGGTACAGGGCAAATGTTAGCCAGCCCTGTCCCCACATCCATGCTGGGTGGCCAATACTCTCAATATTGGGAGAAACTCACTACTGGTACAGCATTTGTCTCTGCAGACAGACCTATCCAGGTTAGGTGTGAGCGGGGGATGGTTATTAGGTCTGTGCAAATTCGGATTCGAAAATTCAGATTTTATCAGAAATTGCCCCAAATTAGTAAAAATTGGTAAAATCTGCATCAACCTTTTTCCAAAATCAGATCAGTCGGGTCAGAATTATTTCCAAAATATTGAAATTAATTTTGGAAATAAATTGGAATGTCAGAATTAGCAAAATGGAGTAGGATCTTTTCCCCCATAGAAGGGAATGGGGAAATAAAAAACATCGCTAAAAGTCACTGGTTGGTCCTAGAGCCTTGAATCCTGCCACACATGTGGGGAATGAGGTCAGAATCACCTGCAGTCAATTTAAAGATAATTGGTTGATCCCCTAACATTTGGTGATTTTAAAAAAAAATTTGTTTTAAAATCACTAACAGTTGTGATATCTGGCTTGTTTCAAGCCAGAACCTTATTGAAACTTCGGAAACTGAAGATCCTCCTTGTACCTAATGCAGTGCATCAGTGCAGAGGGTGGGTCAAGCTGACATGTTTGCATTTGTAGTGTACTTAGTTTTAATAATGACTGAATAGGGCTAGAAAGTTCACAAGGTGAAGGAAGTGAGAGAACAGTAACACTGATGCATTTTGCATTTCCTATGAAAATGGTACCCTTTGGCCCATTTGTCTGAAATATGGCAGGTCTGATAATATGGAGGTATAATCCGATGCTTGTAATTTTTATGCCAATAGGTTAGGCAAAATACTAGTTCAGCTTTGGAAAGGAGCTTCAGGGTTTCACACTGAAGAAAGTACAAAGCTTGTAGTTACGGGCTGACATGTCCTTTAGTGTAACACAGACAGTTCTGCTAAGGGCTAAAACACACACCAG
Organism: Hemicordylus capensis; assembly: GCF_027244095.1. Lineage (NCBI taxonomy): Eukaryota > Metazoa > Chordata > Lepidosauria > Squamata > Cordylidae > Hemicordylus > Hemicordylus capensis. Next base: position 10,159,742 of record NC_069658.1, on the reverse strand, counting down.
TGTAGCTGTACAAATAGGCTTACTTCTTTCCAATTCACAATCATATGTTGTAATGTGATTTGCATTATTCCCAGTGCAAGTTGTGTAGTAGTGGGTGAACATGCAACAGTAAGTAGTAGTGGAACAGCCCCATTCTGCAACATTAGGAGCATGTGTTTCAGAAGCCCACAGTGGTGGAGGCAGTTCAGAACCACCTGTGTCATGCTGTGGGACATATCAGCCTTTGTGCCTTTTAAAATTGCCTATACATTGGCAATTTGTTGTCTTATCTGTCTCATATTTGACAAGTCTAATCCTTTACATTGCTCATGGAATGCCTGAAAATCTCTTACCAATAACATAGAAAACATAGAAATTTGATTCGGGGGGAAAGCTGCTTAGGTCTCTTATTCAAAGAAATGAGAAGGTTATAGCATGTGTACCTTATTTAATTGCTGCTAAAGTGGGGATCCTTTATCCAATCTCTCTGAAATTTGATGGCTTGACTGCTGGCTTGAAGTAGTGCTAGAACACCTGAAAATGTCATGCCATTGGAATGCACATTATTGAAGGTACAAGCATTAGCCACGTCTTTGATAATGGGCACATACAAATGAGAGATTCACCTTTTCTATAACTAGGGTTAGCTAAGGATGTGCAAACCAGCTCAACCTCGAGCTGGTTCAACATCGAACTTGGCCAACTTGAGGGCTTGCCCCCTCTCACCCTCAAGCCAAACCAGGCCCTGTTTGGATCAAGATTGAGCTGAACCGCCTTGGAGGGTCTGGGGTTTCTAACAGGAATTTTTTTTAAAAGAACTTACCACCTCCGGGTGGCACTGCCACAGCTGTGGAAGAGTCTCCAGTGGTTCCCCCTCCCCCACCAGCCTCACCACGGTCAGGTGGTTTCCGGCCCATTCTGAGCCATTTTTGACCCATTCTGGGCCTCTTCATGCTGGTGGTGGCCATTTTGGAGGCCGCCACATATGCACACTAGCCATCTGCGGGACTCCAGTCACACAGAATGCAGAAAAAACCACCCCAACCAAGCTGTTTTGAGACCAGAGAGGCCAGCGGGGGGCGGGGGGAGGAACTTCTTCTTCTTCTTCTTTAAAAAAAATTCAGTTAGAACCCCCAGACTCCCTCAGATTCAGTGCGGGGTGGGTGGGTGGAGAACCAAACAAGCCTGGTTCCTTTCGAGTTCAGACTCAAACTGAACCGGCATACTGGTTTTGTGCACCACACCTAGGGTTAGCCTTAAAGAAGAAGGAAAAGAAGGTGGGGTGTTTTGTTTTTTGGGGGGCAGAATTGTTAAACTCAGTTGCCTAGAATACTCAGCAAAACCCTGTATTAGAGAAGGCTGCTCAGGAATCAATGAAACATATCACTAGTCATCTGGGAATCTGTGGTTTTCAGCGGTGCTCACTCAAAAGAAAGAATCATTCTTGTCTCTGGTGCAGCAGGAACTTCAGGGAGTGCTGGAATGTGCACTTCGGTCTGCATTGTCTTGCCACAGCAAAACTGAGGAGTGCTTTTCCTTTTTTGCTTTGGCTTTGTCAGCTCTTCAGCCTTTTAGCATGACATTAGGAATATTAGCCTAGGCGGCCAGTGCATCACTCGTTCATAAAAATACAAATCGGCCCCTTAATAATTCATTGAGTGATTCATAATACACAGTAAAAGAAGGAACTCCAGTAAACTGCTGGGGTTTCCCAGCATTTTAGCCAGCACCACTAATGTCGAGAGTCATGAATAATGATACAACAAATTGTACTGTAAATAATGCATAACCTTGAGGTCGTATATTTAAAACCAGAACACTTGGAAGCAAACCTTCCCGACAGTCAAAAGGTTTTAAAAGCCCTTCTTGGTGCCAGCTGAAGTCAATTGTAGTTTCTATTAAAGAGTCTCCTGCAGTTCCCGCCACAACATTAAAATGGATGGGGGGAAATAAAAACCATCCAGAGTTGTAAATCTGTACTTTCGAATGGCTTGCAAAATCACTAATGATCCATTAAATTTGGCAACTATAAGACTCTGGCCGAATCAGAACCTCTTGATGGGTGCAGTCCAGTTGCCAGACTAGGGGCAAAAGTAGTCATGGATGGGTGGACCTTTATGGCAATAGGATTTTGCTCACGCCATTTTGAGGGGCAAATGTTTGGGCCTTGGCCCTCCACTCTAACTCCATTGATGGAGTGCCCCTCCAGGAAATCTGTTGACCAGATATTTAGATTCAAGAAAAATGAGTAGATTGTGGGAAATACTATTAGGAAGAGTTGGGATGGATTTAAATTAGGAAGTCAGTGACTGGACTATTGATGAGGCTAGGCTAAGGTGAGTGAGCCTAGATTTTGCTCTCCTACCTACACAACTGAAGCCTCATCTGAAGAGGTCTTAGAGACCATGATCAATTTTTAAACAGTTGTTTGGCTGACCAGTCAATGCCAAATACATGTGTGGGAATCTATAATAAAGCAGATATGACTCTGAAATAAAGAAAAATTACAACCTTTATCAGTCATATAGTTTGCTGCGTAACCCATTCCTGCTGATTATTCAAGGCCAAACCTTAGCCTAACACTGCCTCTTGTGTCATCAACATACCTGTCACCCTGATCGGGACCTCCCCCGTATGTCAATAAACTGTGGAATGTTCAAGTTTGTGTGCAAGTTTGAAGCACAGTCCTACTCCCTGTATGCGTGCTGCTTCCATTTCATCAGCTCAAATCGGGAGGAAGAGGCAAGCCCTAGTGTATGCTCTGGATCTGAATCGTACAAAGATCCAGAGGCACTGGGCAGAACAGCTAGGTCCATTATAAAACAATCCAGTTACTGTCCATTCACTTTTAGTACAACAGCTCCATGGGGAAGTTTTCTCACCTTTCCTGGCTCCTGCAGGCCACACCCTTCTGGTGCAAGCCTCCAGGATGACCCTCTGCCTTTGCTGCTCAGATTCTGTTGGGCAACTCCTCAGCTGTCACAGGCCTCCTGCCAAGGTCTTGCTCTTGTTGTTCATGTCCTTCTGCACCTCTCGGGGTTAGTGGACGTGGACAGGCTGATGGAGGAGGCTTCACAAGCTCTTTCCCTGAATACACCCAAGAGCTGGTGTGAACAATTATAGAGAATCTTGCCCACACCCTGAAATGTAAAGAGGGCAAAATAATAGAAATGTTGCTCCTGGCTAGGAGAGCTGGCAGACCATAGCTGGTGCTGTCTCTGGCAGTGCTCTGAGGGCAGGCCTTCAACTTGGGACCTGTGGGCATGAGCCCTTTTCTAGCTGGGCTCCATAGACTCAATCCTGTCTTGCTACTGCAGTATAGTTTTAGCACTGCAGGTTGCCAGTGCTGTAATTGTTGTGCGTATAGGTATCTTACCAAATGGCCCAAACAAGCCTTCAGGGTAACTGAGAATTAAGTGTGTGTGTGTGTGTGTGTGTGTGTGTGTGTGTGTGTGAATGATTATTACAATTAACAGGATTTATAAAAGTAATATAGATCAATAAAACATGTTACAAAACCATAAATATTCTCATGCAGCTGTGATGACTGTCCCCATAACTAATCATATCAGAAGATTTTGGTTGTGTCTTATTAATGTCATTATTTTTATTAAGTGACTGCTTGTGCTAATGAGATTTGGAAGTTTTATATTAAGGGCAGATGAAAAAAGAATTCATTAAGGAAGGGAGGTTTTTCAACCACATTCATAAAATTACATGCTCATAAAATGGGAAATATGATTTCAGCGGTTAGTTATACAAATTGATTTCTTTTTGTCTGATTCTAGGGACAAAGGCAAAGAGGGTGGGAGGGAGGGAGGGAATGCCAACATGTACAGATCAAGATGTGGATTACTGAAATTCTGGATGACATAAAAATCAGGACAATCCCAGCTAATGACTTTGTTTAACCTCTGCACAATTCTTTACTCCTTTTTCTAGTCTGTTTCCTCTACTGCGGGAAACTCTTTGTAGTCTCTTTCTTTTGTTGATTTCTTTAATAATATAATGATTAAATTAGCATTCCAGTCTTCCAGCACAGAGCTTGGCACCATACACATGGATGTGCCCTACTGTCTCCACAAAGCTACCCCGAGAAATGGTGGCTGCCCAAGGTCACTCTCACCCAGAGAACTCCACTACGGATGTCTATGAGTCGCATTCGAACAGCGATTCACAGCACATCCCCTGCACCTTTAAAAAGGGAGGAGAGCAGGGCCATCTGTGCTCGGAATAAGTTTTGTTCTGGGCGGCAGTGTCAAGGCAGTGTGTGTGCCCATGGATTCAGAGTGGGATCTCCCTGTTTAAACCTGAGCGGGATCTAAAATTAACTGAGTGGACAGCAAAAAACATGTGAGCATGCGCGCGCACGCATGCCTTAGAGGGAACACTGCTTTCCGCCACTTCCTGTGTAGGCGGTGCTCCCTCCAGCTATCGCCGCATGCCAGCGGCACTTCCCCCAGTTGCCCTTGTGAGATGCTGGCACGTGAGGGTAGCAGGGTGAAGTGCTGCCAGCACACAATGATACCTGGGGGGGGGGTGCCACCAAAACAGGAAGTGGCATTAAGTGGTGGAGGAGCAGGTATGGACCTGCTCTCCCCCCTTTTAAAGGTGCAGGGGATGTGCTGCGAATTGCTGTTCGAATCAGGATTTGTGCACATCCCTAGACTCCACAACTCAGTGAGGATTTGAACCCCAGCTCACATGGGTATAGGACTGTAGGTTCTTGCATAGATACTAGGACAATAGATACTAATTTACCTGAATAGAAGGTGACTTTTACTTTAAAGCGATGCCTTAAATGATGGAGGTTAAATAGAGGTTATACCCCAAAGAGAGAGGACTCTGAATTTAAGACGACTCCCCCATATTTAATAAAAAAAAGTGCTGGGGGGAAATCTTGCCTTGGATTTCATTAAATATGGCAAACCAAGGCAGACCCTTCTTAACAAAGTGGACAATTCATGCTTGCTACAAGAAGACCAACCCTCCTCCCTCAACTACTTTGCCATAACTGTCCAATTGAAGTCAATAAGATGTGAGTCATTAGTAACTCAAGTCTCATTAATTTCACACAGGCTTATACCTGAATTTCCCATCAACCCACACTTCTGTGGGTGTCTAATCTTGCAGTGGGCAGTGTTGTCATTCCACTAATTTCACTTAATTGTGGTTTTTTTCCAGGCAGTGGGGAATGTGACTTTATCTTAGTTGAAGTTTTTACAAAGTTTTGGTGTTCCGCATTAGGAAGGTCTACTCTGTGGTTTGAGTAAGCTCTTCCCCATAGTGTCTAATCAGAGTTTCCTTTTTAAAATGCCAGGAAATTCAGAAATCCAGAAACCTTTGGTTTAAGATGAGAGTTAAGATGCTTTACATTTTCACTCGTGCCCTAAAAAGAATGGAAATTGCAAGTTAAGGTGCCCATCTTAACTTCCATGCCATATATGTTGTAAAGACTTTGTACAGTCTGCACAAAAACATCAGTGGGCTTTTAATAAAGCTATAATTGGTAACCCTGAATTGTATTAATAGGCTTGCATGATGCACAGTTTTATGAGAGTGATTCACAACCAGCTATGCTGCTGTGCTGGTCTAACAAACACTCATGTGGCACTGTGCAAGCAGGCTCTTACACGACTACCTACCTTTGTGTAATTGCATGTGACTTGCATTATTCCCAATGCAAGTAGCTCATGATGTGCAACTGTGAGAGGGTAAGTCGTAGCAGAAGTAGAGCCCTCTTGCACAGCACTGCAGGAGTGTTTGAAGTATTTCTGCACCCATTTTATTTTTATTTATTTTATTTTTATTTATTTTTACATTTCTATACCGCCTTTCGTTAAAAGAAAACCCCAAGGCGGTTTACAAAAATTAAAACATACAATAAAAGCAGTAAAAACATCAAGCAATAAAAACATCAAGCTAAAAACATATAAACGAGCATAAAAACACGACAACAGATAACAGATAAAAACACAGAGAAGCTGCAGTAAAAATGATCATGTAAAAGCCTGGGTAAAAAGCCAAGTCTTTAAAAGCTTTCTAAAAGCCGTGATGGAGTCTGAGGAACGAATGGCCACCAGGAGAGCATTCCAGAGTCTAGGGGCAGCAACAGAGAAGGCCCTGTCCCGAGTGCACGAAAGCCGGGCCTCCCTCATTGTCGGCACCCGGAGCAGGGCCCCCTCAGATGTCCTTGTCAAGCGGGCAGCAACCCTTGGGAGCAGGCGGTCCCTCAAATACCCCGGGCCCAAACCGTTAAGGGCTTTAAAGGTCAAAACCAGCACCTTGAATTGGACCTGGAAACGAACCGGCAGCCAGTGCAGCTCTTTCAAAATGGGGGTGATATGTCCCCAACGAGCAGCTCCAGATAACACCCTCACTGCCGCGTTTTGCACTAGCTGCAGTTTCCGGATATTCTTCAAGGGCAGCCCCACATAGAGCGCGTTACAGTAATCCAGCCGCGATGTGACTAAGGCGTGGGTAACCGTGGCCAGATCTGCCTTCTCGAGAAAGGGACGCAGCTGGCGCACCAGCCGAAGCCGTGCAAAGGCACCCCTGGCCACCGCCTCCACCTGAGCCTCCAAAAGCAGAGCCAGGTCCAGTAGTACCCCCAAGCTGCATACTTGCTCCTTCAAGGGGAGTGCAACCCCATCCAGAACCGGTAAAATCTCCTCATCCCGATTGGCTCTCCTACTGACCAACAGTACCTCCGTCTTATCCGGATTCAGTTTCAGTTTGTTAGCCCACATCCACCCCATCACGGCCTCCAGCCCCCGATTCAGGACATCCACCGCCTCCCTTGGATCAGATGACAAGGAGAGATAGAGCTGAGTGTCATCCGCATATTGCTGACAACTCAGTCCAAGTCGCCGGATGACCTCTCCCAGCAGCTTCATGTAGATGTTAAACAGCATGGGGGACAAGACCGATCCCTGCGGGACCCCACAGGCCAACGGCCACGGGGCCGAGCAGTAGTCCCCCAGCACCACCTTCTGGACCCTTCCCTCAAGAAAGGACGAGAACCATTGCAACGCAGTGCCTCTGATTCCCATACTCGAGAGGCGGCCCAGAAGGATACCATGGTCGATGGTATTGAACACCGCCAAGAGGTCCAGCAGAACCAACAGGGACGCACTCCCCCTGTCTAGTTCCCGGCGTAGGTCATCCACTAGAGCAACCAAGGCAGTCTCAGTCCCATACACAGGGCGGAAGCCAGATTGAAAAGGGTCCAGATAATCTGTATCATCCAAGACCCTCTGCAGCTGGGATGCCACCACACGCTCCATCACCTTGCCCCAAAAGGGAAGGTTAGACACAGGTCTATAGTTGTCCAGGTTGGAGGGATCAAGGGAGGGCTTTTTTAATAGTGGTCTTACCACCGCCTCCTTGAGGCACGATGGCATCCTACCCTCCCTTAATGAAGCATTAACAATCACCTCCAACCATCTGCCTGTCCCCTCCCTGGCAGCTTTTATTAGCCATGAAGGGCAAGGGTCAAGAGCGCACGAAGTCGCCCACACAATGCCCAGGATCTTGTCCACATCCTCAGGCCGCACCAACCGAAAAGAATGCAACACAACAGGACCAGATGGTACCAAAGGCACGTCTGCCGGAACTGCCAAAACTCTGGAGTCCAGGTCAGCACGGATACAAGCGACTTTATCTGCAAAGCGACAGGCAAACCGATCACAAAGAGCTGTAGATGACTCCTCCCCCATTGTCTGGGGGGATGTGTGGAGCAAGGTTTTCACCACACGAAACAGCTCTGTTTGTCTGCACTGAGCAGACGCAATGGAGGCGGAGAAAAAGCATTTCTTCGCCGTCCCCACCGCCACGGCGTAGTCCCTAAAATGGGCTCTAGCCCGTGTTCGGTCGGATTCATGACGACTCTTCCTCCAGCGTCGCTCCAGCCGTCGCCCGAGTTGCTTCATCGCCCTAAGCTCTGAGGAAAACCAAGGAGCCGAATGGGCTCCACCAAGCTGGAGAGGGCGTTTAGGAGCAACCGTGTCAACAGCCCGGGCCATCTCTCCATTCCAGAGATCAACCAAGGCCTCGACAGGGTCACCAGCTCTGGACACTGGAAAATCCCCGGGGGCCGTCTGAAATCTGAGCAGATCCATAAGCCTCCGGGGGAGGACCATCTTAATTGGCCCACCACCCCTGCAGAGGGCAGACGGAGCAGTCAAACTAAACCCCACCAGGTGATGATCTGTCCATGACAAGGGAGTGGTCTCAAATTCCCCCACCTCCAGATCATTTATTTCTCAGTCGGCAAAAACCAGATCCAGAGTGTGTCCTGCCACGTGGGTAGGGCCCGATACCAATTGAGACAGGCCCATGGTTGCCATGGAGGCCATGAAATCCTGAGCCGCACCCACTAGGGGGGCCTCAGTGTGGACATTGAAATCCCCCAAAACAATAAGCCTGGGGGAACCCAAGGCCACCTCCGAGACCACCCCCGCCAGCTCAGGTAGGGAGACTGAAGTGCAGCGGGGTGATCGGTACACCAGCAGAATCCCCAGCCTATCTCGGAGGCCCACCCTCAAGGACAAACACTAGAAATTCTGAGATTGCCTGACCGGGCACCTGGAAACGGGGAGAGTCTCACGAAAGATGACTGCAACGCCTCCTCCCCGACCCTCGAGGCAGGGGTGCTGCACGATCTGGAAACCTGGAGGACAAAGCTGAGAGAGACCGACCCCGCCCAGCGCATCCAACCAGGTCTCCGTCACACATACCAGGTCAGAACGCTCATCCACAATCAGATCGTGAAGTTCATGACTAAGTGGGGATTTGAACTCAAATCTCCCTAGTCCTAGTCTAAACAAAACACTTCACTTGTTCTCAGTGACCATTTATGGTGACAAACCATTGCCTATCAGCTGTCCATGCTGTCAAATACCACCATTTCATATTCACTGCCAAAACCTGCAAAACAGCTGAGTATCTAATGCACAATGTGGAGAGCCAGCGTGGTGTAGTGGTTAGAGTGCTGGACTAGGACCGAGGAGACCCAAGTTCAACTCCCCATTCAGCCATGAAACTAGCTGGGTGACTCTGGGCCAGTCACTTCTCTCTCAGCCTAACCTACTTCACAGGGTTGTTGTGAAAGAGCAACTCAAGTATGTAGTACACTGCTCTGGGCTTCTTGGAGGAAGAGCGGGATATAAATGTAAAAATAATAATAGTAGTAATAATAATAATAATTAATAATAAATAATGCAAACAGCAAACATTCAACAACAACATCAAACAACAAATATTCGTATACCGCTTTTTAACAAAAGTTTCCAAAGTGGTTTACATATAGAAATAATAAATAAATAAGATGGCTCCCTGTCCCCAAAGGGCTCACAATCTAAAAAGAAGCATGAGATAGACACCAGCAACAGTCACTGGAGGGATGCTGTGCTGGGGGTGGATAGGGCCAGTTACTCTCCCCCTGCTAAGTAAAGAGAATCGCCACATTTAAAAGGTGCCTCTTTGCCCAGTTAGTAGGGGTCTAATGTTCAGCGAACGTTTGAGCAGGCTGAGAATACCTGTTATACTAGCAAAATATCAAAGGGGACAATTTCTGAGTACAAGCTCATTCCATATCTGGTTCTCGCTTTTTGCAATTTTGCATAGATCTAAGAGCAGGCCTTTGAAATTTGCTGTGGATTTTGCCCCACATAAGAACATTCCTGCTGGATCAGGCCCAAGGCCTATCTAATCCATGGGCCACCAGATGCATCTGAGAAGCCCAACTAAGACTTTTTGTTCCTAACCTACAGAAAACTGTAAGAGCACCTCTTTTACTCTGGGACCAAAAGCAGCTCTTTCCCCAAAAGCAGCTCTTTCCCCAACAGTAACCATTGACAACTGGTGCAGCTTCTGGAGAAAGGGGATATTCCAGGACCTGTCAGCTGACATCTCTGTCCCTCCAAGGCAGAGCTCTAAGTTGGAAATTCCCAACCTTGCTCTCCCAGATGTTGCTGGACTACAATTTCCATCATTCCCAGCCACCGTGCCTGAAGATTGGAGTTGTAGTCCAACAGCGTTTAGGGATCCAAGCTTGGGAATCCCTGCTCTAGAGACCCTACCACTATCACACTTGGGACTGACCTCTCTCTTTCCCCCCACTTTCTTTAACTTTCATTGGAACCTTTATGTTTACAATATCATTTGGATTTCATTTGCCCCTTTAATTCCCCAAACCATTAATTTTCAGATTGTGAGCCACATTTGGGACAAGTGTGTAGTAATATTTAGGTGGGGAGAGAGCTGTAACCTGCTCTGAGCCCATGCAATTCAGTGAGGTAAAAAAACACCGAACTAACTAACTAACTAAATAAATTAATTAAATTAAAATAATCCAGACAGAGCATTGTGCTTCATTCATGATTGCAATGGACGCCTTTAGCAACTCCTGGAGTGACATCATGAGGATGAGGTAATCTTTGCTCTGGAGAAATTGCTCTTCTGCCTTGTGATTTCTTTTGTTCTGCTGCCATCCATTGAGCAAACTGGAGACAGCACTTTGGAAGCAGCTTCTGCTTCTTGAAAGTTTTGACGGAAAAAGAAAAGACATGATGAGATGAAGGATACAACAGTGCTCCATGCCTATCCTGACAAGCTGGGAGGATGTCGGAGATCCAGGCTTCCTTTCCAGCTCATCAGCACCCATCCCAGAATAAAGGGGGGGGGGGTCAGTGGCCTCTGCATTCTCACGGAAATGTCCTCACATGTTGCAGGAAGCACCACCAAGTAAGAAGCAATGAGGGTCTTCACTCAACTGGAAACTGAGTAGGACAGGTGTCCTACCCATGACTGGGAGTGGTGTGCGCTCCCAATTTTTGGTTGTGTGGGAATAAACAATTGAGGAGAAGGAGGGGGGAGGGATTGTGTGGGAGTTAGGAGCTTGGTAGGACAGCCTTTCCTCCTACCTTGGTCAAATGCTGGGTATGAAAGCTGGGTAGGATGACACTGACCTACCCAGCTCCTGACTACCATTGATTGTGGGAGGTTTCCTCACAATCACTTCTCCTCCTTCATTGGCAGCTATTTCCTCCCCTTTTAATAAATAATAATAATAATAATAATAATAATAATAATAATAATTTCTATATTTCTATACCGCCCTTCCAAAAATGGTTCAGGGTGGTTTACAAAGAGAAATAACAAATAAGATGGCTCCCTGTCCCCAAAGGGCTCACATTCTAAAAATAAACATAAGACACACACCAGCAACAGTCACTGGAAGTACTGTTCTGGGGGTGGATAGGGCCAGTTACTCTCCCCCTGCTAAATAAAGAGAATCACCACGGTAAAAGGTGCCTCTTTGCCCAGTTAGCAGGGGTTTTAGGAACATAAGAAGCTGCCGTATACTGAATCAGACCATTGGCCTATCTAGCTCAGTATTGTCTTCACAGACTGGCAGCAGCCTCTCCAAGGTTGCAGGCAGGAATCTCTCTCAGCCCTATCTTGGAGATGCTGCCAGGGAGGGAACTTGGAACCTTCTGCTCTTCCCAGAGTGGCTCCATCCCCTGAGGGTAATATCTTACAGTGCTCACACTTCTAGTCTCCCATTCATATGCAACCAGGGCAGACCCTACTTAGCTAAGGGGACAAGTCATGCTTGCTACCACAAGACCAGCTCTCCGGGTCAATGATTATTTTGCTTGAAAGGCAGGGTAGTGGTGGGAGGCTAGTAGCAGGAGGGGGAGCAAACCCCATTCTCCACTAGATCTGGACCTGGACAGAGCCCTTTTCACACTATGACCCCATTTGCACATAATGGGAAATCGGAGTGGAAGGGGCCTGAGGTTGAATTTCTAATATGTCAGAAAGTGTGCAACCACAGTTCGGACACAAAAGCAACCTGAAGCTTCCCTCCCCAAACTCACGTTTGAACCTTAGGTTTGTAATGAATTTTGCTGCTCATCCCTGAGGTTTCTTCTGAAGTTTGTTATATCTGAATGCTGCAGCGACCTCTAACAGGACCTGAGGGAGGAAGCTCCTCCCTTGCTCCGGCTGTGATTGGCTGCTGACAGATCTGTATGCATATAGAGATCTGTATGCATGTACAGTAATTCACATGTACAGTAGAGCACATCCTAGCTGTACCCTGCATCTGAGGGGGACTATACCCATGTTCACTTGTAAAATGAATATATGTGCAGTCATTCTTACATAAACATGTACAATATATGTGTACAAACACCTAAACACAGTACAACGTCATATCTGAACAGGGCTAATGTCTGCGTCTAATTTAAAAATGGGATGATCCTGTTTGAGTGGGGCAGTTCTGTTCTTGAGTCCCCTCTCAAATTTCATTGGAATCCCTAACCTGTCAAAGCCTGCACCAATCGATGCTCAAATATTTTCTGCACACATTATAGATCCTTCTTTTGTTTTTATGTTAACATTGAATAAGCAAGTGTATCAGGCATCTGAAATAGGGATGCGTCATGGCAGGGCTCACTAAGACTCCATATGTCAGATTGTAAATGGAGTGAAATTCTTGGCTTGGTCTCAGCTGTGCCTCAGCAGCACCACTACTGCAGATGGTCAGAAGTGGTACTACAGCTTCCTACATCGGAGTACAGGATCAGGTGACACAAGAAACCTGTGCTCTATAAAGCTTGTGATCCCGCCCTATCTTCTCCTAATTAACCAGACAGTCACACATGAACCAAACTGCTTTTCCTGTTGCTCAACCATACTTGGTGGCTGACATCTAGACAGCTGCAATGCTAGTGCAATGAAAAGGCTACACCTATGCAAGAAGGTCATGTAGCCACACAAAATCACAGATATGTTGTATGCTTGTACTCCCTTCAGGGATAATGGGGGAGGCATTGCTATGTGATGACGCAATTCTTAGGAGTCACGGAGGCTCTTCAGCATCCTATAGTGAACATGGCTTTCAGATGTACAGAAACACCATGGACACTCCACTCTTGTGTCAGTGAGTCCATATGCTGTATGTAAATCAGGATGTGGGCATTTCACAGCAGGAGACACACCATAGTGTGTGCATTTTGATCCACAAGCATACCTTGTTGCACAAGCACACCCAGTTGTGCAGATACAAAACCAATCTGGGAAGCAAGCTCTCCACTTAGTGGAAGTAGTGTAACTTTTTTGTGCTTACACCATGTTAGGCTGGATGTTAGCTTGCACCACTTGTTTGCTTCCAAGTCTCCAACCGTCAGAGAAGGAATCATATTAAGTAAAGCATGATTTATTTATTCCCAAGTGTATTCCTCTAGATGCTTTATTCCAAAGAATTTCAGATAGCAAAGCAGGGGAGACCCTATTACTGACAACAGGAGCCTCTCCTGGCACATTTACACTGGACTGGATGTTCCAGTGGACTAATGCAGCCTAAGGAAGCTCCATATATAAAAAATGCATTTTTGTGCCCTTCCATGTATACACAAAGAGCTCTGCTGCATTAAACTCAAAGTCCCTCTGGTCCAGTATCTTGCTTCTCATAGTAGCCAACCAAATGCCTCCAGAAACTGAAAAGCGGGGCTTTAAGGCAACAGCCCTCTCCTACTATTGCTCTCTGGTGGCCCATTGCCTCTCAACACTTGGCTACCATAGCTAATAGCTCTTGATAGACCTCTTCCTCCATGGGTTTGTCTAATTCCCCTTTAAAGCCATCCAAGCTCTTTCACAAGCAGCATCTCAAGGAGAGCTGGTCTTGTGGAAGCAAGCATGACTTGTCCCCTTAGCTAAGCAGTGTCCACCCTGGTTGCATATGAATGGGAGACTTGATGTGTGAGCACTGCAAGATATTCCCCTCAGGGGATGAAGCCGCTCTGGGAAGAGCAGAAGGTTTCAAGTTCCCTCTCTGGTTTCTCCAAGATAGGGCTGAGAGAGATTCCTGCCTGTAACCTTGGAGAAGCTGCTGCCAGTCTGTGTAGACAATACTGAGTGAGATGGAACAATGGTCTGACTCAGTATATGGCAGCTTCCTACATATGTTTCCATATTTTAGGGCTCTAAATTCTGTACCTCAACTATGGTGCTGCTTGTGTATAGTATCTTAGCAATTCTTGCACGAGCTACGTAAGGAAAGGTTAGGAAAAATATTGTCAGATCTGGGGCAGTGGGGCAGGGTGGCAACTAGATGCAGATGCTGTGGCATAGTTAAGTTCATTGTGGATGCAATGCACAACAAGGACATAGTGCTGACATGCTGCACAACATTGTGCATGTGATGGAATGTAACGCTCACACAGTTGTACCAGAGTACTGTTGTGCAAGTGCAAAAATCGTGCAAATAGAGATGCACCACCACTTTGTTATTATTCCACTTGCACAACAGCACTTCTGTCCAAGTTCATGAACATTATGCTCCACTGTATAATGTTGAGCAGTATTTCAGCCAGTGTGGATTGAAGAAGAATGTAAATAAACCGAAGAGGTTGAAAGGAAGTTCAAAGATGGTGATGGGTCTGGAAACCAGTTGGACAGCTTTCTTTCTAGAACCCTCAGTAAGACTCAGTGAGTGTCCTAGAAGGAAAGGGTTGTAAAGAAAGCTGTCTCACTACATGCCTGAGTGGCTGAACTCCTACTGGGATTACCAGGCCAGTCAAAAGTACCTAGAGGGAGAGCAAAGGGTGGCGGGATGTTGGTTTTAAAGTCAATCATCAATTGGAAACACAGCCAGGTGATTGAGCATTCCCTCTGGAGGAAGAGGAAACAGGGCAGCCTATCCCCTACCCCCACCCAAAGGAAATGAATGGCTGGGAAGGGGAAGACGTCCAAGAGACCCAACACACCACACAACCCTATTGTCCACACATACACATACGTGCAGAAGGAGGTTTTTTTAAGTGCTTCCTCCATATAAACGTGATTAAATGGTAATCATCTGAAATGTAATAATAATATTACATATGTAATCTGAAATATAATAATCCTAATAATGATGACAACTTTATTTATTAGCCACTAGGGGTGTGCAATTCGGGTTTTCGGGTGATTCGGCTCGGACCCGAACTGAATCACCCCTGTTCTGTTTTGTGCCCGAATCTGGGTCACCCGAATCACCCTTGATTCGGTTCGGATTCGGATTTAATCCGAAAGTTTTTTCTGAGGTGTGAATTCTCATTCTATCATAGCAAATGAGATTTTTTTCAATTAAACAACTCTCATGACCCCACTTTCACTTTTTCACACTTTCCTTTACTATGAATAATGTGAGGAAGTAATCAATTTAGCACACTTCACCTTATGAAGACAAACCTCATAAAAATAAATTCACCAAAATTCACCCCCTGCCCAATCACTCTTAAATTGGGGGTGGGTGGTAGCCTCCACCCATTAGACACTATCTACCAGCCCACCCCACTCCTTTGGGGCAGATCCACTTTCTGCCCCCAATCTGCCCCAAAGACACCCAAACTTCAAAAATTCTCAAAAAATCAGCCCTCTGCCCAATCCCCCTGAAATTGGGGTGGTAGCCTCCAACCATTAGCCACTACCACCCCACCCCACTCTTTTGGGGCAGATCCACTTTATGCCCCCAAACTGCCCCAAAGTCACTAAAACTTCAAAAATTCTCAAAAAATCACCCCTTTGTCCAAACCCCCTGAAATTGGGGTGGTAGCCTCCACCCATTAGGCACTACTACCCCACCCCACTATTCTGCCCCAGGCCCCACTTTCTGCCCCAATCTTCCCCAATCTGCCCCAAAGACATGAAAATTTCAGAAATTTACCAAAAATCAGCCCTTTGCCCAATCCCCCTGAAATTGGGGTGGTAGCCTGCATCCATTAGGCACTACCACCCCACCCCACTCCTTTTGCCCAGATCCCATGCTATGCCCCCGAACTGCCCCAAAGTCACTAAAAGTTTTAAAAATCACCAAAAATCAACCATGAACCGAATCACCCGAATTTTTCAGGTCCGAAATTGGGGTGATTCAGCTCGTGCCTGAAAAATATTGGGGGACATCAGGGGTGATTCGGTTCAGCCCCGAATCACCCAAAATTGTTCATTTCAGGCACAGATCGTTCTGTGCCTGAATTTTTTTGCACATCCCTATTAGCCACCCCATAACAATTATTCCCTGGGCAATCATGTGATTTTCTGATTATATAGCCTGGTTATCGCTTATACAGCTCCAGGCGGTAACTACAGATCCCCTTCTCAGAAGCCCATGTGACTCTCTGTAAATCTGGTTCTGAGAGTGGGGAGTTGGGAAAAGTACTTGGCTGGGCCCTTTTGGTGGCCTGGCCCTACGGGTAAGGAAAGGACTACAGATACAAATATTACAGAGGAAAAGGACTACAGATACGGATATTACAGATATTTATATACTGTTTTTCAATAAAAGTTCTCAATGCAGTTTACATAGATATGAATAAATCAATAAAATGGTTCCCTTTCCCCAAAGGGCTCACAGTCTAAAAAGGAAACATAAGAGGGACACCAGCAACAGACCCTGGAGGGAGGAGCGTAGGGAGACTGGCGGCGGCCTGTGTGCGGCTGCAACAGCAGCCCCCTAGCCCCAACCCCTGTGTCTGATGTCAGATGCAGGGGCCTGGCTAGCCACACCAGTGGCCCCATTTGGAAGGGAGATCGGACCACACTGTGTTGGGCAGCGTGGGTCGGAGCAACTCTCCATGCCTTAAAGGCAGGGAGAGTCATTCTGGCTGTGCTGCCAATGCAGCGCGGGTTGATCTCCTGCTTAAACAGGGCCGGACGGCCACGTTTGGGAGAGAGTTTGATTGGCCCCACTGCATTGGCAGTGAGTCCAGGAGTGGCTCTTCCTGCCTTTAAGGCAGGTAGAGTCACTCCGGCTATGCTGTCAATGCAGCGTGGGCCGTTTTCGGTTCCAAACCGGGGGGGGGGCGTGTCTGCCACACTTGTGGCCTCTGATTGGTGGTGGCCCGGGTTCTTTGAACCTGTTTGCCTAATGGTGGCTCCTCCCCTGCCTGGACGGATGCTATGCTGGGGGTGGATAGGGCCAGTTGCTCTCCTCTTGCTCAATAAAGAGAATCACCACTTTAAAAAGGTGCCTTTTTAAGTTAGCAGGTGACTACACACAGTTAGCAGATGGACTACAGATAGATGATCCTCCTTCAGCAATGCCATGAGGGCTGTGTCGGAGGGGTGGGATATGGAAAACTGAAAATGATACTGCCATGGAGAGGACCATTCACTACAGCTGCCCACCATCACCCAGTAATCCAGGGTCCAATTAGGAGGGTGGCTGTGGACAGTCGAGGCAGAAGTGGATGCTCCAGGGCTTGCAGGGCTCAGCTGGGTGGGCCCTTCAGTGGGTTCTTGGGCCCATGCCTGCCCTTCCTGCCACTACTGATTTGCCCTTCTCAAACCCCATCATAGGATGCTGAAATAGAGACTCCTTACAGCAGCTACTGTAGGTGAAAGTTGCTCAGTCTGATTCGTTTTTGTCCCATGGCCAAAAGGTGGAGTAGATAAAGAGAAGCTCTGGGAGGGGAAAATATCCTCCACACAGCACATCCATTATTAGCAGTCTTTAGGAATCTAGATAAACAAGGTTGCTAAGCAGGCCCATGGGTTCTTCTATTGAAGTCAAACATCTATGGATCAGGAGGAGGAATGCGAGTTTATCTTCTCAGTGCGATGATTTAATGGAAGCAGCTTGTGCTGTATATTAGTGGCTTAAAGAGCTCGAGGGGATATCTGGTACTATTCTATACAACATTTCTGTAAGAAATGAGGACAGAAATCTTAGAAGACTAAGGGAATGCTGTGGCATCCAGATGCTCCAGTGTGCCTGCCTCCTGGACCTGGTCCCCATTTTTGGTTCCTATTTTTTCTCTCTTTTTGATCTCTGGGGATGCCTTTACAAAACGTTAATTTAAATCATTTGAGTTGTCATGGCTTAAGACTATGGGAAAAACCTCTTGGATCTGGTCCATCTGGTCCTTCATTCTTCTTCCCACAGTGGCCAACAAGATGTTTCTGGTGAGCCCACCCATAGGTCGTGAAGACAATTGCTCTTTACTGTCTTGTCCCACCTGAACAACTGCCTGAATACTGCCTCTAAAACAGCAGTTTCATGGCTAATAACCATTGGTAGAACTATCCTCTATGACAGGAGTTCCCAACCTTGGGTCCCTCCCCAGATGTTGTTGGACTACAACTCCCATCATCCACAGCAGCTCAAGGCCACTGCAGACATGGATGGTGGAAATTGTAGTCTGACCACATCTGGAAACCCAAGGTTGGGAGCTAGAGGTGTGCAAACCAGTTCGAATCCGAAATGGCCACAGTGCTAGGGAATAGGCCTGGAAAAGGCCAAAGATGCCCGGACCGGGTGATTTTTAGGAAAAGGAAGGCTGGTGGGGGAAGGGAGAACCTCCGCAGACCTCCTCCAGCCACCTTGGAGAAGCCCCCCAGAGGGGCTAAGTGGAGAGCCAGTGTGGTGTAGTGGTTAGAGTGCTGGACTAGGACAGGGAAGACCCGAGTTCAAATCCCCATTCAGCCATGATGCGTGCTGGGTGAATCTGGGCCAGTCACCTCTCTCTCAGCATAACCCATTTCACAGGGTTGTAGTGAGGAGAAACTTAAGTATGTAGTACACTACTCTGGGCTCCTTGGAGGAAGAGCGGGATATAAAAAATTGTAAAATAAATAAAATAATAAATACATACATACATACGTACGTACATACATACATAAGAAAACCCCCCCAATTGTCAACCCCCCCCTACTGGGGGGTGAATTTGAAAGGGGCCCAAATCAAACTGGCCCCCTGCTGTTGGAGTTCAGTTCAAACTCGAACTGAACTGGGCCAGGTGATTTTGTGCACACCCCTATTGGGAACTCCTGTCATAGAGGACAGCACTTTAAAAAAAAAAAAAAAAGACTTCAGGAAGCCCTGCAAAATGGTCTGGTTTACCTGTACTAGTTAAAGCGCTTCCGGCCAACTTAAACTATCCTTTGAATTTGGAGGAGACCCAGAAGGAAGGAGCAGAAGGAACCCATTACTCGAGGCCAGCAGTTCTCAGTCTAATGAGAGTGTGGTGCTTTGGAGAGCATATGGAGTGGATTTATTTTTAATGAAGGCTCTCTACAGCAGAAGCACAGAAGAGCAATCTGTAGTCAGGGGATGATTTAACATTCCAGACAATGCCCCCAGTTTTCTTTCCTTCCCTCAAACCTGGAGAATGAAAAAAATCTGCAGCTGGGAGGCTACATAAATGGCAGGCCAAAAGTTGATGCTTTCCCAGCATTTGCGGAGGTTTTTCTTCTTCGCCAATATTCAAATATGAGATTGAAGCAGTCCAGTTACTAGGGCATTAATGAGAAGTACATCACACTTTCACTTTGATGCACCATGATGACTAGGGGCTAAACTGAGAGACCCGGCCCCAGTTTCCACACACAAATCCCAGACTTAACAGCCAACTGATTTATTGGAGGCTACTTCCACAGAACATCCTGATCCAAAGCAAAGAGAGTTGTGCTGTTGTATTCAAATCACATTGCATAGGAACATAGGAAGCTGCCTTATACTGAGTCAGACCATTGGTCCATCTACCTCAGTATGGTCTAACCAGACCAGCAGTGGCTTCTCAAGGTTATAGACAGGAGTCTTTCTCAGCCCTTTCTGGAGATGTCAGGGAAGGAATTTGGAACCTAGATGCTCTTCCCCAGAGCGGCTCCATCCCCTAAAGGGAATATTTTACAGTGCTCACATGCAAGTCTCCCATTGAAATACACACCAGGGTGGACCCTGCTTAGCACAGGGGAAAGGCCATGCTTGCTGCCACGAGCCCAACTCTCCTCCAATGCCGGCAAAATGTGCAAAATGTTTTGAAATCGAAAGGGTTTCAACTAGAAATGGGCCATTTCGTGCTTGAAATGAAATGCCCTTTAAATATAGGGCCTGTTTCGATCTCGTGGGCAAAACAACCCCATTTCAATTCAAAATGTTTTGACTTCTCAAGCGCCCTTTCTGGAGACCTGTTTTCCCCTTGCTGATTAGTTTTCTGGCTCTGGCTTCTCATAGGCTTGCAATCTCTTTCCTTCTTGGTTGTCTTGTTATCATACAAATTAAGTGTTGTCATGGGCAACGGTGCCCCCATTGGTAGGGGAAAGGGAGGAGGGAGGGGGAAATACAAAAGGAGGGAGTTTCAAAATGTATTCAAATGGACTGTGAGGCAGAGAGAGTGAGAGCCCTTAAAGTGTGCCTCTCTTGAAGAGGATACATGAGGAAATGAATCAAGGAAGGATAGATTTGGTGGTTTTCTCAGCAATGAGTAAAATACGCTGTGATCACAAATCCCAGACTTGCGAGCACTCTTGTGGAGGTGGTAGTGGGGGGTGCACTCTGCAGCTCTGGGGTGGCTATTACTGTAGTGGTGGGGAATAGAAGAGTTGGCATTGGGGGTGGGGGCAGCAGGCTGTTCCAGGGGAAGGGATGTTAGTAATCTAGTTGCTGTTTCCACTTCTGGCTGCCCTTTCAACTCTCAGGTCTCAAGGAGAAGTTCCAACTGCTAGGGATGTGCATGGAACTGGTAGGGCCAGGTCAGTTCAAATTCAGACTGGATTGAAATCGACCCAGCCCAATCTGGTTCTGGGTTCGGTGGAACCAGCTTGACCCTAGAGCTGGGCTGAACTGCTTCATGGACCGGTTCGAGTATACTTGCAAAGGGGAATCCTTGAGGATTCCCCTTTACAAGTAAAGGGGGCATCCCTAACCTCAACTTCCCTAAAGGTATGGGGAGGAGGAAGTAGTTCTAGAAAGCGGTCTTCTTACCTTTAGTGAAGGCCTCTGGATAAGTGGCATAGGTGGATGGCAAGGCAGTGGCAGCAAAGCAGCAGAGATGGCGGTGGGTGGTGGGGGGGGCTCCTCCAAGTTCCCTGCCGGCCTCCCAAATGCCCAGGCTGTGTCTCAGTTCAGGCTTCCATCCATTCACACATAGAGGCCATTTGTGTCACCATGCTATTTGCATGTTGATGGAAATGGCCTCTGTGCATGTGCAGAGGTCACACAAATGGCCTCTGAACATGCACAGAGGCCCAAACTAGACCTCAGACAGCCCAGGCTGTCATTTGAGAGGCTGGCGGGGGGCTTGGAGAAGCACCCGTCACTGTCCCCATTGCCTCCAATGTTTCATCACTGCCGCCTCGCCACCTGCCTATCTTGTGGCCTCCACTAAAGGTACAGAGGCCACTTTCTCTCACTAGCCCTGCCACCCTGAACCTTTAGGGAAGTTTAGGCTAGGAATGCCCCCTCTACTTGTAAAGGGGAATCCTCAAGGATTCCCCTTTATAAGTATATCTGAGCTGGTCTGTGAGCTATTTCTTTGAACTGGGAGTCACTCTGGTTCGAACTCGGAGCAGCACCCACCTTTTGGGGAGGGGGCACCCCTGTTCGAACCCAGACTGGTCGAACCAGGCCAGCTCAATGTTGAGCTTGGCTTGAAGCAAGCTGGCTCACACATCCTTACCAACTATCCACGGAGCCTAGCAATGCTCCTCTGAATGCCAGGTTGGTTTCAAATGAGATTGAAATTATCCATGACTTGATTGTGGATGAGGGTGCCAACCTGGCATATATAACTGAGACCTGGTTGGGGGAGACAAGTGTCCCAGTTTGGGCTCAGCTTATCCCACCAGTTACTCTATTTTGGAGCAGGTTAGGGGAAGTGGGCGGGCGGTGGGATGGAATGGCTGTGGTCCATAAGAATAACATCTCCTTTATCAGTGTCCCTGTGAGACATTGACATATTGAGTGTGCATTTCTTAGGCTTGGAACTAGGGATAGATTAGGGATTCTGTTGGTGTACTGCCCACCCTGCTGCTCAACCGACTCCATAAATGAGCTGATGGATCTGGTCTCGGAGTTGATTTTGGAGTCACCTAGACTTTTGTGCTGGGGGACTTCAATATCCACTTTGGGGCTAGATTGTCTGGTGCTGCTCAGGAGTTCATAGCAGCCATGACAACTATGGGCCTATCCCAACTAGTTTCAGGACCAATGCATATTGTCAGCCACACACTCAATTTGCTCTTTTGTTCAGATCAGGGGGGTGTTCTGTGGGTCACGAATTCTGTAGTTTCCCCATTGTCAAGGATGGACCACCTCCTGGTTAAGGTTGGTTTCACAGTAACAATTCACCCCTGCAGGGGTGGTGGACCTGTTCGGTTGGGCTGCCCAAGAAGGTTCTGGATCCAGTAGGATTCCAAAAAGCCTTGGAGGGTTTTGGTGTTGGTTCTATTCTGTTGATGCCCTGGTGGGTACCTGGAATAGGGAGCTCACCAGGGCAGTAGACATAATTGCTCCTAAGTGTCATTTCCAAACTGCTTCACAGATGGCCCATTGGTATACAGAAGAGTTAGGGGGGCTGAAGCAGCAAGGTACGTGGCGGGAATGCAAGTGGAGGAGAACTCAGCTTGATTTTAATCAGCATAGAGCCCATTTGAAGGCCTACGCGGTGGGGATGCGTGCAGCAAGAAACAATTCTGGTCTGTGCACATTGCATCCACAGGTTCTAATTCAGCAGAGTTATCCTGGGTTGTAAGGAATTTAATTCATGCTCCTTCTGTTTTTAATTTGCCCCCAGTGACTATATTCTGTTGTAATGCTTTTAATGGGTTGTTTGCAGATAAAATATTTTGAATCCGGGCCAACTTGGACTCCACTATTTCTGCAGAGTCTATTAAGGGAGTGTCCAGCAATCCCACTTGCAGTATTAGATTGGATCAGTTTAGATCAGTTTCAATCTATGACTCCTGGGGATATGGACAAGCTGCTTGAGGTGGGGTGGCCTACCACTTTTTCTTTGGATCCTTGCCCAACTTGGCTACTTTCATCTTGTAGGGAAATTGTTGGAGGCAGCCTAGTTGATATCATTAATGCATCACGGAGGAAGGGCAGAATGCCCCCTTGACTGAAAGAGGCAGTGGTTAGACTGCTTCTTAAGATGCCTACCTTGAATCCCTTGGTGATGGATAGTTATAGGCCAGTCTCCAATCTCCCATGGTTGGGCAAGGTGATTGAGAGAGTGGTGGCTAATTGGCTCCAAGCAGTTTTGGAGGAAATTGATTATCTAGATCCATTTCAAACTGGCTTTTGAGCAGGCTATGGGGATGAGTCTGATTTGGTCAGCCTGATAAACAGGGAATTGACAGAGGGAGTGTGACTCTACTGGATCTTTTGCATCTCTCAGTGGCTTTCGATGCTATTGACCATGGTATCCTTCTGGGTAGCCTAGGGGAGTTGGGGATAGAAGGCACTGCTTTGCAGTGGTTCTGCTCCTATCTCTCGGGTAGATTGCCGATGGTGGTATTTGGTGACAGTTGCTCTTCCAAACAGGAACTATTATATGGAATCCCTCAGGACTCCATTCTGCCAACAATGCTTTTCACCACTGGGTGAGGTCATCAGGAATTTGGTGCAGGGTTTTATCAATATGCTGATGACACCCCAAATCTATTTCTCCTTATCATCATGATCAGGTAATGGTATTCATTCCCTAACTGCCTGCCTACAGGCAGTAATGGGCTGGATGAGGGTTAACAAATTGAATCTGAATCCAAGCAAGATGGTGGTGCTCATTGTGGGGGTTCACAATTTGAAGGATGGCATAGATCTTCCTGTTCTGGACAGGGCTACACTCCCTCAGAAGTAGCAGGTATGCAGTTTGGGAGGCCTCATCTCAGGTGGGGGCTATGGCTAGGAGCACTTTTTTCAGTTTCGGCTGATTCTACAGCTGTGCATTCTTGAAGAGAACGATCTCAAAACAGTGGTGCACCAGCTGGCAACCTTCAGGCTTGACTACTGCAATGCACTCTACATAGAGCTGCCTTTGTACATAGTCCAGAAACTTCAGTTAGTTTAAAATGTGGCAGCCAGACTGGTCTCCTAGGTAACCCAGAAAGACCATATTATGCCTGCACTTAAACAGCTCCAATAGCTGCTGATACATTTCCAGGCACAATACAAAGTGTTGATTACTACTTTTAAAGTCCTGAGAGGCTTTGGTCAGGGTTACATAGAGAGCACTTTCTTCCATATGATCCCCATCACATGTTGAGGTCATCTGGAGAGGTCCATCTCCAGCTGCCACTGATGTGTCTGGTGGTGACTCAGGACTGGGCTTTCTCTGTAGCTTCTCCTGGGTTGTGGAATGCATTCCCCACACAGATTTGTGGTTTACGAACATTACTTGTCTTTAAGAGAGTCCTTAGAACTTATTTATTTGGTCTGGCCTTCAAGGGGTTTTAAATTGTTTTGATTGTTTTAACTGTTTTAAACTGTTTTGATTTTATGTGGCTTTAAATTTGATTTTTAAAATATTATATTTTGTTTTAGTTTTGTAAACCACCCAGAGCTGATGGGTGGGGTGGTATATAAAATAGATAGACAGATTGCTGCTATAACTGCCTGGTTTTGCTGGATCTCAGATTGACAAAGGCAGAACTTGGTTGCCTTCCTTCTTTGAATTGTGGTTTGTTTTGTTTGTGAGATAGTGTTGTGGCAAGATATTTACTGCTAAGGGTGCTGCTGTGGCAGCTGTTGCAATTAAGAAAGTAATAATTGGAGTCATAAATGTGGTTTGTTTTGTTTGTGAGATAGTGGGGCTATTCTGACAATCAGCAAAAATTGGGCTAGCCTCTGCTAGTCCAATTTTTGCTGATCGTCAGAACCACCGGGCTTGCAGCCGAGCGCAGTGGTTCTGGAGCGGCTAACCCACTCTGGAACCCTTGGTAAAAAGTAGGTTTGCGGAACGAGCACTCCACAAACCTGCTTTTTACAATTGTGAGTAGCCGTGCTGTGCCACGCCTTTGCACCATGCCTACGCATGAGTAGACCCCCGGCTGGGAGGCAAAAAGCCACGCTCGTGCAGGGCATACTGGGGCTTGCGGGGACCACGTGGCAGCAATCGTCTTGGAGCTGGCAATCATGTGGGCAGCTGATCCGGCCATCCAGGGCTCCCTCTCTGCTTGTGAGCTGGATCAGCCACACAGACAACTGCCGGCTCTGTCATGGAGCCGGCGGGGGTTGTGGGGATTGGGGGCTGTGTGGCCCCCGGAAGTGCCAGGATGCCTCGCACAAGTTTGCAGCCTCCCGGTCAGGCATCTACTCATGTATCGCTATGTGCAGCAGCAACACACAAGCAAAAAGATTAGGTTAATGGAGCACTCGCTCTGTTAACTTTGTCTAAGGGAAGGGGTAGTTAGTGAGGTTTGCTGCCGGGAGCTGCGTGGCAGCACACAATTGCCCAAAAGTGGGCTAGGCTCCCTTAGCCTGCTTTTGGATGATCTTGAGAATAGCCTTATTGTTGTGGCAAGATGCTTACTGCTAAGGGTGCTGCTGTGACAGCTGTTGCAATGTAAGAAAGTAATAATTGGAGTCATAATTGTGTGTGAGAGAGCAACTTGTGCCAATGATATTACTGCAGCACGGGCACTGCGGCTGGCAGTGGATTCTGGGTCAGTGATACTTTTTTTTGCCATTTTTGGACTGTATTTGAAATGACAATACTATCTGTATTGTTCTGTGTTGGGAGGGACAGATTCCCTTTTACTGTGTTTTTTACTGTGTTTTTCAAGGCAGGGTAGCAAAATGCATTGCAAATCGCAATGCAAAACCTGTGTGTGCAATTCTGTGATCCAGCTTGTTCTGGACATAGGGAACAATGGGGAAACTTGAAACACCCCATTGTTCCCAATCGGTAGCTCCAAGGACACCAAAGTGGGTTATATGGTAGGGCATGATGGGTGCTACTTACCACCCAACCCACAACAGAAATGGGCAAGTGAGTGATCTTAAACAAATTTTATCCTTCCCCCCCAAACCCCATAGGATCAGACCTAACTTTTCTGGATTTTTTTCGAATCTGTGTTGCCATTTTGCTCGGGGAGGCCATTTTTGCAAACAAATCTGTTGTATCGGGACATGAGCAACCACAACTTGATGGTTGTTCATGTTGTAAATACTCAATCTTCCAATCTTCTAGCAGGGTTATGAATCTTGTTCCTGAGTTTGTTTTGCTTAGCCTGGAATTTAACATTTTCTTAAAGTTGCTGCACGTCCTGGGCTTGGCCAATAGCATAGCAGACACCCTCTCCCTCTTTCAGTTATTCAGGCTCAGGCAAATCACTCCAGAAGCCAACTTAGACCCCTCACCATTTCCTCCAGACCTGTGGTTGCGTGGCATTCTGGAACAGAGCAGGCAGTTCTTGCATCCTTGGCCCCATCCACCAAAGGCAACCTATTCATCTGGCTTCTCCCAGTATTTGGATTTCCTGAGTCTGTCATATGCAAGTAGTGGTCAGAATGTTACCGCTGAACATGTTCTGCAATTTTTGGTTTTTCTGCATTGTAGCCACTCCCACTGCAGTCTAGAAGGTCTATACATGTATCAAATTACCACACAGCCAGAAGCTTTTGCTTGCCTCTTCCTTGCTTTGTCTCCACAGAGAACCTTTGGATTCCAGCTCCCAGCAGCCTTGCAAGGAAATGTGACTTTTAAAATATACCACTCCTGTGGTCATTTCTACTAAGTGGCAGAGAGTGTTCCCAAATACCTGTTTGCATTCACCTGGAAGACAGCCCAGCTTAAAAGGACATGTGTTACAGTGATGCCACACCCTGTTTCACAAATTCTGTCCAGAGACTTGGTAGTCTTCTGTTTCTATCGAAGAGGCCTGTGAAAAGGACAGGCAGACCCTGTTCCGTGACCTGGCAGAGAAAAACTACAGCTTTGTCTCTGCAAGGGACAGTATTTTGGTTACATTACAGGTCCAGATACTAGGGGTGTGCAATTCGGATTTTTGGTGTTTCGGCTTGGACCCGAGCCGAAACACCCCCGTTCTGTTCTGTGGCTGAATATGGCCCTCCCGAATCACCCCCAGATTCGGTTCGGACCTGAATTTATTCCGGTCCGAATCTGAATCAATTCAGGGCAAAAAAGTGGGTCCCAGGGGCAAAATATTGGGGTGGGGTGGTAGTGCCCAATGGGTGGAGGCTACCACCCAAATTTCAGGGGGATTGGTCAAAGGGCTGATTTTTGGTGATTTTTTGAAGTTTTTTAGTGACTTTGGGGCAGATAGGGGGCATAACGTGGGACCTGGGTCAAAAGAGTGGGGTGGGGGGTAGTGCCTAATGGGTGGAGTTTACCACCCCAATTGCAGAGGGATTGGGCAAAGGGCTGATTTTTGGTGAATTTCTGAATTTTACACGTCTTTAAGGTTTTCCCCCATGAAGGGTGTATTGCTTCACGTCGGGGGGAAAGGGGTGTCCTAGTGCGGGGTGGGGTTGGTGGTAGTGCCGGGTAGGGGCAAGGAAGCTACCTGAATTTTTTCAAAGGATTTGGGCAGAGGGCTGATTTTTGGTGAATTGTTGAAGTTCATGCGTCTTTAAGGTTTTTCCTCATAAGTTATAATGGAGCTTTCAGCAGCCCCATAAGTGCACTTAGGGGGTGCTGGGGTGGCCCAGAGCGAGTGGTGGTGTAGTTCACATGGGGTGCCAACCACCCCCATGGGTTTCTAACCCATGGGGTACAGGGTTCTGTTGTTTCAGAGGTTTTCTGAGTGTGGATTCTATGATAGCAAATGAGAGTGGATTCATGGTGTCTCATTGAAAATCTCATTTGCTATCATAGAATCCACACTCAGAACACCGACCTCAGAAACAACAGAACAAAGGGGGGATTGTGGGAAATTATTGAAAATGTGCTTAAGCAGCAAAAAGACTTAGTTTGAATAAGAAGCGAGCTAGCTGAGAAAGATAGTGCTTTTCGTATCTGATGCATTCTGTTTTAAGGCTACATTTTTGTTTTTGTTTTTTAGAGTGAGTTGTGCAGCCCTGCCTTAGATGGTGTCACACTGCGGGATGCTGGCCTTCTTTTGCATTTGTGTTTTTCTAAAACTGATCAATTGGGTAAAAGAATAAAGTTTATTTAAAAGGGGGTGCTGCCCACGATCAGCCTTGGCTGTGAGGAGGCATCTGGTTTTCAGACCGCCGGGTAGTGGCCCATTCTTGCTGCATCTTGTCAGGACACCTTTGACTCATTTTCAGTTCCCCCATTTTAAAGTGGGCTTTGTGGGTGGCAGAACTTCCTTTTAATCATTTTGGCATCCATGCTTTTAGAATAATTGTAGCTTCTGTAGCAGCCTCAGAGGGGGCACCTGATCAACAGTATCAGAGTACTGGGATGTGGCCATTTAATGCTTATCAGTTGTATGTAGAGAAAGGCAAGAAAGGATGCACCCTGGCCAAGGAGCTCTTGTTCAAAGCTCCCAAAAAGGCCAATAGCCTGAGACAATGTTTTATTAATTTGTTATTTGCTCTTTTAATGTTGTAAACTGCTTTGGGTGCCTTTGTCAAGGCAGAAAGGTGGTATAAAAAAGTAATAAATAAATAAAAATAAATAATACATTAGCAAGGGCTTTTTCTAGCTGTCATACTTCAGCTCTGTATGCCAATCTTTCTTATATTTCATTTGGCTGCTTCAGGTTCATGGAGTCCTGTTTCGATTTGGATTTGGAGGCATCTATCAACTGTCTAGACATTTTGGCCTGATGTCTGCATTTTATGGGCTTGTACTCAGCGTGTGCTTTGGAGGGATTTGGTGCCATCCGTGGAGTCCCTCCTTTCCTCCCCACCTCCAATCAATCTCCTGATTTGTTCCTTAATCAATTGGGCAAAAATGACATCACCCATATTGCTAGCCTTAAATGATTGACATTAGTGGTGAATGATCTTGTCAGGGCACTAGTGGAGTAGAGGAGGAAGAGGTTCTGGAGCCCTTTGATCTGCCATGGGGCCTGCACAGACATTGCACATAATCTCCTTCCTTGGGGACAGCGATCAGAGTGGGTGTGGCACTCTGGGTGCCTGGCCATCCGTGGAACATAAGAACATAAGAAGAGCCCTTCTGGATCAGGCAGGCCCAAGGCCCATCTAGCCCAGCATCCTGTTTTGCACAGTGGCCCACCAGATGCCCCTGAGAAGCCACAGACAGGAGTTGAGGGTGTGCCCTCTCTCCTGCCATTACTCCCCTGCAACTGGTACTCAGAGGAATCCTGCCTTTGAGGCTGGAGGTGGCCCACAGCCCTCCGACTAGTAGCCATTGATAGACCTCTCCTCCATGAAGTCACCCAAACCCCTCTTAAAGCCATCCAGGTTGTTGGCTGTCACCACATCCTGTGGCAGAGAGTTCCACAAGTGGATCATGCATTGTGTGAAAAAGTACTTCTGTTTGTTGGTCCTAGACCTCCTGGCAATCAATTTCATGGAGTGACCCCTGGTTCTATTGTTGTGTGAGAGGGAAAAGAATTTTTCTCTCTCCACTTTCTCCACACCATGCGTGATTTTATAGACCTCTATCATGTCTCCCCGCAGTCGTATTTTTTCTAAACTAAAAAGCCCCAGATGTTGTAGTCATGCCTCATAAGAAAGGTGCTCTAGGCCCTTGATCATCTTGGTTGCCCTCTTCTGTACCTTCTCCAGTTCAACAATGTCCTTTTTAAGATGTGGTGACCAGAATTGTACTCAGTACTCCAAGTGTGGTCGCACCATAGTTTTGTATAAGGGCATTATAATGTTAGCCGTTTTATTTTCAATCCCCTTCCTAATGATCCCTAGCATGTAATTGGCCTTTTTCACAGCTGCCGCACATTGAGTCGACACTTTCAACGAGCTGTCAACCACAACCCCAAGATCCCTCTCCTGGTCCGTCACCGACAGCTCAGATCCCATCACCATATACTTGAAGTTGGGTTTTTTTGTCCCAATGTGCATCACTTTACACTTGCTAACATTGAACTGCATTTGTCATTTTGTCGCCCACTCCCCCAGTTTGGAGAGATCTTTTTGGAGCTCCTCACAATCCATTTTGGATTTCACTACCCGGAAGAGTTTGGTATCATCTGCAAATTTAGCCACCTCGCTGCTTACCCCTGCTTCTAGATCACTTATGAATAAATTAAAAAGCACTGGTCCCAATACAGATCCCTGGGGGACCCCACTTCTTTCTTCCCTCCATTGTGAAAACTCTCCATTGATACCTACCCTCTGTTTCCTGTCTTTCAACCAGTTAGCAATCCACACATGTACTTGTCCCCTCATCCCATGACCGCTAAGTTTCCTCAGGAGTCTTTGATGAGGAACTTTGTCAAAAGCTTTTTGGAAGTCCAGGTAGACTATGTCAACTGGATCACCTTGATCCACACACTCGTTGACACTCTCAAAGAAGTCCAAAAGGTTGGTGAGGCAAGATTTACCTTTGCGGAAGCCATGCTGGCTCACTCCCAGCAGGGCCTGTTCTTCTAGGTGCTTTACAATTTTATCCTTGAGGATGCTTTCCATCAATTTGCCTGGAACGGACATTAGGCTAACCGGCCTGTAATTTCCCGGATCGCCCCTGGATCCCTTTTTGGAAATCGGTGTTACATTTGCTACTCTCCAGTCCTCTGGTACAGAGCCCAATTTCAGGGATAAGTTAAATATTTTAACAAGGAGGTCGGCAATTTTACGTTTGAGTTCTTTGAAGACTCTTGGATGGATGCCGTCCGGCCCTGATGATTTGTTAGCTTTCATTTTTTCCAGACAGTTTAAAACATCATCCCTTGTCACTTCTATCTGACTCAGCTGTCTAGCCTCCATCCCTAAAAAGCCTGGTTCAGGAACAGGTATATGCTCAGTATCCTCTGCCGTGAAGACACACACGCAAAGAACTCATTCAGCTTCTCTGCAACCTCACTATCCTCCTTAATAATCCCTTTCACTCCCTTATTGTCTAATGGTCCAACCACCTCCCTGGCAGGTTTCCTGCTTCTGATGTACTTAAAGAAGTTTTTGTTATTCCCCTTGATACTTTTGGCTAAATGTTCCTCAAACTCTCTTTTTGCCTCCTTTATTGTCACCTTGCATTTCTTTTGCCAGAGTTTGTGTTCCTTTCTGTTCTCTTCGTTTGGACAGGACTTCCAATTTCGGAAGGAAGTCTTCTTCCTTTTTATGGTTTCCTTTACAGTACCCGTTAGCAATGCTGGCATCCTCCTGGACTTAGTGGTATCTTTCCTCCTTTTGGGTATACAATCTAACTGGGCTTCTAGTATTGTGGTTTTGAGTAAACTCCATGCACTCTGGAGAGAAGTGACTCTCCTGATTTTCCCCCTCAGCTTTCTTTTCACCATACTCCTCATTTTGGAGAAGTATCCTCTTCTGAAATTCAAAATGTCCGTGTTAGACATCCTTGGTTATTCTCTCCCTGCATGTATGCTGAATTTGATGGCACTGTGGTCACTGTTCCCTAAAGGGTCGATGACAGTGACATCACACACCAGGTCCTGGGTATCACTCAGAATTAGTTCCAAGGTCGCCTTCTCTCTGGTTGGTTCCATGACCAACTGTTCTAGGGCACAGTCATTCAGCGTATCTAGAAATTTGACCTCTTTGTCATGACCTGACTGTAAATTTACCCAGTCTATGTGTGGGTAATTGAAGTCACCCATAATTACAGCCCTGCCTTTCCTTGACGCCTCCCTGATTTCCTCCTGCAACTCCCAGTCACTTTCGGCATTTTGATCCGGAGGGCGATAGCATGTCCCCAGTAGCACGTTCCCTTTCCGGCCTTGTATAGTCACCCACATGGTTTCTGTGGAGGACTCCAGTCCACCTAGGTTTTCTAGTTTGTTAGATTCTATCCCTTCTTTAACATACAGTGCTACCCCTCCTCCAAGGCGCCCCTCCCTGTGCTTGCTGTAGAGTTTATACCCAGGGATAACAGTGTCCCACTGGTTCTCACTGTTTCACCATGTTTCTGTTATGCCCACTATATCTATTTCTGCATTAGCAACCAAGCAGTCCAGCTCACCCATCTTGGCTCAGAGGCTTCTGGCATTGGCATATAAGCACCTATACGCTGAATCTCTCCCCTGATGTATGCTATTCTTTTGACTCTTTGACCTGCTGGCACAGGCTCCCGTCTGCTCTTTATGGGGTTTTGCTCTGTCCCCTTCTGTTTTACTGAATTCTTTGCAGCCTCACACTTTAAAGGATGGCTTTTGCCAAACGAGATACTGCCCAGCTCCCATCGGCTGTTCCCCAGGTGTCATTTTAAAAGCTGCTCTGCAACCTTTTTGATTTTAAGCACCAGCAGTATGGTTCCATCTTGGTTCAAGTGCAGCCCGTCCCTTTTGTACAGGCCTTGCTTGCCCCAAAATGTGTCCCAGTGCCTAACAAATCTAAACCTCTCCTCCCGGCACCAACGTCTCATCTACGCATTGAAACCCCTCAGCTCTGCCTGTCTCACTGTACTTGCGTGTGGAACAGGTAGCATTTCTGAGAATGCTGCCTTGGGGGTCCTGGACTTCAAAATGCTACCTATCAGCCTAAATTTGGCTTCCAGGACTCCTGACTGCATTTCCCCACATCGTTGGTGCTGACGTGCACCACAAAAGTAGTAATCAAAAAGCAGTAATCAAAAGCATGGAAGCAGCTGGCACCAGAGCACCGTCAGGCAGAAGAAGCGTGGCAGGCCCCGGGGCTCTTGTGGGACTCGCGGATGAAAGGCCTGTGATATTCTGGCCCTTGTGAGAGATCTGGCTGATGAGGAGGAGGTCAACTGGTGAACAATGCCCTAAGAGTAAGGGCTGGCCAAAAAAGTGGGGAGTTGAAGAAGGGGAGGAGGGAGTTCACAGATCTTAATAGGATCTGGGAATTATGCCCTAGTTCTTAGTTGGGCTTAGCTGAATGGCTTCCTTGTTTACATTGGCCTGGGACCCACAGAGATGGAGCTCTGGACTGATCTCGCAAGAAAATTAACTCAGAGAGTTGATCCAAATGCTTTCCTGGTAGGGCGGTTTATTTGTTCCACAGCTTGAGCATCGTATGCCTCGACCTGAGCTTTTTGGAAGAGATGGAGTTCACCTGTCTGAGCTGTTGGGCAAGGCTTATGTCAAGGTAGGCAGTGCAACTTTTTTGGCTGGGCACTAGTTTGGTGGGTCAACCCAAGTTACTTCATGCTTGACTGTGGCAGTTGAAACTGAGCGGCAGGTTATTCAGTTGATCTGAATTGAATAGCTGTAAACCGC